>NC_072451.1:8420597-9020597 GCF_027596085.1 Anoplopoma fimbria | reverse complement strand
TCGCTTTGAGACAGGATTTGCCTGATTTTCGCAATGTTATGTAAATGAAAAAAGGCTGTCCTTGAAATCTGTTTTATATAAGAGTTAAAAGACAGATCCTGGTCAAAGATAACTCCAAGGTTCTTAACGGTAGTGCTGGATGCTAGAGCAATGCCATCTAGAGAAACTATATCGTTAGATAATTGATTTCGAAGGTGATCTGGGCCTAGTAGGATAACTTCTGTTTTTTCAGAGTTTAACATTAAAAAGTTACAGGTCATCCAGGTTTTTATGTCCGTAAGACATGCTTGAAGTTTAGAGAACTGGTTAGTTTCGTCTGGCTTAATTGATAGATATAACTGGGTATCATCTGCATAACAATGAAAGTTTACTGAGTGTTTTCTGATAATATTCCCCAAGGGAAGCATATATAAGGTAAATAAAATATGTCCAAGAACAGACCCCTGTGGAACTCCGTGACTAACCCTGGTTTTCATCGAGCTTTCATTGTTTACATATACAAACTGAGATCGGTCTGATAAATACGACTTAAACCAGCTAAGTGCGGTTCCTTTAATGCCTATAAGATGCTCCAATCTCTGTAATAGGATTTGGTGATCAATGGTATCAAATGCAGCACTAATGTCTAGCAATACAAGTACAGAGACAAGTCCTTTGTCTGAAGCTATTAGAAGGTCATTGGTAATTTTCACCAGTGCCGTCTCTGTGCTATGATTCACTCTAAATCCTGACTGAAAATCCTCAAATAAACTATTGTTATGCATAAAGTCACAGAGCTGATTTGCTACTGCTTTCTCAAGGATCTTAGAGAGGAACGGAAGGTTAGATAGGTCTATAGTTAGCCAACACCTCTGGATCAAGAGTAGGTTTCTTAAGAAGAGGTTTAATTACAGCTAGTTTGAAGGCCTGTGGTACATGGCCCGTTAGTAAAGACAGATTGATAATTTCTAATAAAGAATTGCTAATTCAAGGTAAAACTTCCTTAAGCAGACTAGTCGGAATCGGGTCTAAGAGACAGGTGGAAGGTTTAGACTTAGAAATAGTTAAAGTCAATTGTTGAAGGTCGATGAGAGAAAAGCCATCTAAATATATTTCAGGTTCTACAGCTATGGATCGATCGGTACTGGTTGAGGGCAGTAGATTATAAATTTTTTCTCTAATAGTTAGAATCTTATCATTAAAGAAGTTCATGAAGTCACTACTACTGAGGTTTATAGGAATACACGGCTCAACAGAGCTGTGACTCTCTGTCAGCCTGGCTACAGTGCTGAAGAGAACCCTAGGGTTGTTCTTATTTTTCTCTATTAATGCTGAATAATAGGCTGCTCTAGCATTACGGAGTGCCTTCTTATATATTTTAAGTCTGTGATAACAGGTCTCATGTGTTATCTCTGAGTTGTATTAATTAGTAAGTTTTGTCAAATGTTGCATTCGATTCAGATTGGTTGAGTGATTTTGATAAAATGCTAATTATCTCCAGCCTTCATTCAGACGGAATACAAGAGGATTTAGCGATGCTGTCAATCATTTTATTTTATTTTATTATTATTTTGCAACGTTTGTGAGGTGAAGCCTGTTTCAATTTAATAATAAACTCCACTCAGTAACTTTTAGCTAACATTTTAGCAATCTCTTTTGCAGGTTGAAATGAGAAACTTAAAATGGTCTAACAATAAAAACTGAGTTTTCCCTCTTTTAATTTAATCCGTTCGTTGTATTAATTAGTCACTTCCATACTTATAGATGTTGATAACTAACCAAAATTTTGAGAAGAGATTCAGATTGGAGTTGGTGTGTGTTCCAGGGTGCAGCGGCGGTGGATGGCCGTCTGAAGCGGGGCGACCAGATCCTGTTGGTGAACGGAGAGAGTCTGCAGGGAACGACACACGAACAGGCGGTGGCCATCCTGAAGAAACAGAGAGGAACCGTCAAGCTGGACGTCCTGTCATAACACCCCCACACACACACACACACACACACACACACACACACACACACACACACACACACACACACACACACACACACTTGCATGCATACACATTTGTATCACCTGCATACACACACACGCATATGAAAACAGATGCTCTTCTGACTTCCTTCACACACTTTGACTCTTGGACTATGAATCATCGTGGATCGTGAACTCTGAACTTTCCAACATGCAAAAAAATAAAATAATCAACTTCAGACTGTGCCAACACACACAAACACCCACGCACAAATTTCCTGTGGGGAAACCAGTACACACTGATGTCTTACACCAGTGCACGACCACTTGAATAGAGTTTCTCCACCTTGGCGTGGGACGAAAGGTCGGGTCATGTGATACGTAGAAGTGGTCATGAGAAACATCTTATATATTGATATTTGTTTGGGTATGAGCATGAGGATCTTGGCTTTAAGAGAAAATATTACATAAACATGGTCACAAGCCAGAAAAGGTTGAGACACTCTGTAACTTAAATCAAAAATATCATCTAAAAACAAAAAACCTATCAATATGGAGTCATGATGTGATAACTTTATTGCCAGCCTGCACTAGTTATTGTTATCAGACACATACGCACACAACAGGTGGGTTTTGTTTTTTTGTTTGTAATCCAGAGGAGCAAAAGGGACGTGTTGGTGAAATGATGTGTTGTCCGACTCTGCTGCACACGTAAGCTTAGCATCTCCTCTGTGGTAAAAGATTGGTTAGCTTTAAGCCGCCAAGTAGCAGTTAATATAAATGTAGAAACCACCGGAGAGGAGAGTGTGTAAACTGTAATACTACCGACGACATCATCATCTGTTTGTATTCTCCATCAGAACAAACAAAGAATTTAAGAAACAGTTGTTATATATAATAAGCTAGTCATCAATAAGTTGTTTTTTTTACATAAAAAAATGGCCGAAAATTGGCATAAATCAACCTCTTTAAAAATAGAAAACAATGAACCTTGATTAAAACTCTTAATCTGTAACAGACAATATCAAAAAGTTACATCATAATAGCGACACACTTGGTTGTTTAAATGTTTTTTTTATTTACAAAGTTTATCATCACATTACTGTTAAGTCACGGAAGTTAAAGATTCCTGTTTAGTTAGATGTCTTGTAAAAAGTGCCATCAACCGACAAAAACATTGATTAACATTTAATTCCTTGTACGCACCCATTTTTCTTCCAGTAATGAATCCATATTGACACATAAAAGAAAATGTAATGTAAATGTTAAATACTCATGTGTCTCCATGGATATGACTCTCAGGACTTGGTGGGCTTGGAGACCCCCTGTCGCCCCCGGCAACAGATACAGTGTCTTCCACATGATATTAATCATGGAGAGAAATTTATAAAAATGTGTCTCCATGGAGATTTAAAATAATAAAAGGCTTTCTAGAAGCAGGCGTGAATGAAAGCAATAGACTGACATTTAGTAAAACTATTGTTCTCCTTTTTCTTGTAGAGTCAGAAGTTTAAGATATCAGTTTCATCTCTGTAGCTCCAGGACTTAGTTAGCCTAGCTTGGCACAAAGACTGTATGCAGGTTAAAAATATCCACCCTCAAACAATTCAAAAACAAACCCATTTATATGTTGAATTTTGTTTTACGGAATGTTGTGGAATATAAATAATGGTTAAATAAAGGGTGAGTTTGTTAAATGAAAAATGTTCTAGGGTTGACCGCAAGATTGCGTCAATTACTAGTTTTTAATGTGTTTCCTGCATGGATGAAGGGGTTGAAAAATAGCTTTAAAGACATCTCTTAATATTCACCTTTAATGAAAATGGAAGGTCTTTTTAAGGTATGAAAATAACAGAGGGCTTTCATGTTATTTAGGAAAGTTTAACTATTTAGTGTACCCCTTACCCCACTCATGCAATGCAGGAATCATAACATGTACCACGACCCATTACGTGTAAATAATTGGTGGTCATCCGTGTAAGAACAGGGTCATCGCTATGTTTCCAGGGTCCTATTTTCACAGTGTCCTCATTGTGAGAAATAAGTAAAGGCTATCTTTGAAGTTTAAATTGCATTACAACAAAGGGATGGGGAGGTTTCAGATGTAGTTTGAAAGGTGAAAAAACATTCAGTCACTTGGGGGATGTCAATGTCTAAATGTCTGAAGTCAAGATAACATGTCTTCCCAGCAAATTTGAGGATGAAGCTTTCAAGGAGTGTAACATCATAGGCTGTACGCTTTAAGAGAATGATTTCAACATACATTGAACATTTGACCGAGGTAAAAATTACTGCGGAGAAAGGTCTCCTTAATGAGTCATATCAAGGGGATATTGAGCTGGGGAACATAGGACCCCTGTAAACATACACTACCGTAAGAACGCTAACATTAGCTTTGTCAGTTAGATAAAAAACAGTTAAACCTGGCTGTAAATGTTTTGTACAAACTAGTTTGTGAGCTGAAAGTAAGTAATAAAGTAATAAACTCTGCAACAGTTAACATGAGCGCTAGCAAAAAACTAAAATATGTTTGGCTGCTGAAACTAATTTTTAAGCTAGCGCTGTAGCCATCTCTTCCTAGTTGAAATGACAAACTGGCGTTCGGCTAACGTTGGCTAACACTCAAAAACTGCAAAGTTACTCCCTTCTCTCAATTCAAACTCTTGAGTCGTATGAATTTATAACTTTTGTAACTTATTAATGTCAACGGATAACCTAAATGGAACAGCCTTAGTTCAAAGAGAGAACGAGGATTTACATACATTTCAGACTGTTGCTTTCATTCTTAAATTCTACAACGTGAAGCTAGTTGTGTGTTTTGCTGAAGTCTACTATGATACCGCAGTTTGCTAATCCTTTCAGATATTTAGATGTGTATGAAGGTATTTATCAGCAGCTGTGCGTTTCAGAATGGAGAACAGTTTGTGCTGAGCAGGATCCTGTACTTTAAACATATCAATCAAGTGCAAAATACTTTATGTTCAGCCTGCTTTTGTCATAATCACTGTCTTAATTTTTGGTACTTTTATTTGTAGATATCAGATAAGATGAACTGTAATTATTTTTGTGATCTCACTGGAAATTAACAATGTACTTTTTTAATTTTATTATTATGAGCACCGATATGTTTGTGCCAGTGTCTAAATCTTTGTCCGAACAGTCAGAAACCTCGACGGAAACCCTGCAGCTTTGGTTTGCCTTCACACCGGACTAATCCAGAGTCGCTGCCAAAAACCAGCTGAGGTTGCACTTTATTTTACATCATTTCTTGATCATTTCCTCATATGTTTCCTGGAAATAAATGTAATTTGGTACTATTTATAGAGAAAATAAAGAGATCTTTTAGTCACAGCACAATAGATGAATAATAAATAGATTGAGCCGCTCTTGAGCCGAATTCCTGTGAAATACAACTGTTAAAATAATGAAAGTTATGAGGACGGAGAGTTCGAAAGTAAAAGGAGTTATTTCATGTGTCCCCATGCTCCAGAATTTCTATTGTATTTATCCATAGACAATATTAAAAAATGTTTTGCCTTAATTTGTTGACATTTTGTAGAATTTGAACCATTAAAAGTATGCTGAATTAGCTATTACTAGCTCCTGTTTGCATTACAACGATGGATGTCCAGACAAACATCACTGGATAACTTTGATACTGTAGAAAACTTAAAAACATGATGATTTTCAGGCAAGTCCTGAAGCGTCTTCTTTTTCCTGTGGATTTCTAAGTGGATTTATGGACGTTTGTTCTCGATGAACATTGGAGATTATGATATCCTGTGGAAGTGGAAGTCACTCTGAATGATATAATTTGTGTTTCATGTCTGTATGTTCACATTTTACTGAGCTATGACACTGAGATCGGAGAGCGATTGTCTTCCAGTATCTTTGCCTCCCCTTCAGCACCCGCCCCAATGGAGGCTTTTGTCTTTGTCCCGCTGAATGTCCATGTCTATGACAGAGCATATCCTGTCGTTTTCTTTGTGATTACAATGTCCTTCAATGATGAGTTAAATTACGGTGAAGCTTCCATTCCCCTCCTCCTCCTCCTCCAGTGGTCATTCTGTCTCAGCAAGGCTTTCTTAAGTTACTCAGTGACAAAAAAGGTTGAATTCTAGGTGAAAGCGATGGAGGACAATGGCAAGTATTTCATGATGATGAACACACTTTTTGTCATGTTGTTCCAGTGCAACGAGTTGCGATGCTAACTTCCCTGTAAAGAAATCAAACGGAACATCCATCCATCCATCAATCAGAGCCAGTCTTTTTCTTCTATTCTCTCATTTCCTTTTATGAGCTTTCTTCAGATTCTCACAATACTTTTTATTTGAGCTTATCATTTTTAACATTTTATGGCCACAAAAATAGACTCAAAAAACTTAAAACTCTGACTTTGGGAAACTACTTAAACAGGTTCCATTGTAGTTTTGGAGACTATGCTGTGTCTTGGAATGCCCCAAGGTTGAGATTAGTGACACAAATCGCACCACACGGTAGCAGGATTTGGAGTCTCAAGTCCGACTGCTACAGAATAAGTTTCATGAAAAAATTGTAACAGAAGGTCCTCCTGCTAGGGTATTTGGGCAAGTTTACAGTTGGGCCCATTTCATTGATATTGATCCAAAGAGGCTCTGTGTTGGCTCTGATGAGACCCTGACTCAGCTGAGCTGGTGTGAGGAATGTTTTGAATGATCTGACTGTCTGTTCTGATGTCCGCTCTGTTTGATTTGTGCTTAAACTATGTTGGTTCTATTAAAATGTAAAGAAAGCACAAATATACCTTGCTGAAGTCTCTTATGTATTAATTATAATCTGTTTATTTCTTCATTAGGTGTGTGTGGTCCAGTACAGGTGTGAGAGGACACAGTCTGTGTTGTCACCTACAGGTTTCTGATGTGAAAACTGTCCAGGAACCACTACGACGAAGACCAGGATTGGCTGTCCGGCTGTGAACTAACCACAGAAACTTGACTGTTCGGCTGTTATTACAAGCATGTGAACTCACAACAGACACTCCACTGTACTGATGTTAATACAGACATGTGACCTAATGTTTTTTTGTGTGTTTAATAATTAATCAAAGGTCATTCTTTCATTGATCAGTAATGAGAGCCAACACAGCAGTTTGTTAGGACGATAACTTATTAATCAGGATCACAGGACAAACAGCTGCTTTTCCTATAGTTTACTGCTCTGAATCTCAAGAGGTGACTGAAAAACTTGCAAACACAGTAC
This sequence comes from Anoplopoma fimbria, assembly GCF_027596085.1. Classification (NCBI taxonomy): domain Eukaryota; kingdom Metazoa; phylum Chordata; class Actinopteri; order Perciformes; family Anoplopomatidae; genus Anoplopoma; species Anoplopoma fimbria. Next base: position 9,013,408 of record NC_072451.1, on the reverse strand, counting down.
ATAGTATATCAATTTAGTCTAAGCCTAAGATCCAATAAAGATTTTTTTAATTATCCATATAATATTCTCACACTTTCTGCTAAATGATACATTACATTACATTACAGTCATTTAGCAGACGCTTTTATCCAAAGCGACTTACAGGAAGTAAATAAGTAAATAGTGATAAAATTTCAAGAAACAAGAAAACAGAACAAAAAAAAATCTAGCTCCAGTCAACCGAGACAACAGATATGAGAAACTTCATTCATTAAATGTAATTTGTTTTTTTTATACAAAAGAATTGTGTGTTTTGTGTGTCTCGGCCCAGAGTTGGCGAGGTCAATGTTCAGACAGCCAATAGAATCATTGCAGAACGGTCACATGACAGTTGCTTTGTCATCAGTGGCGTCGATCACCATGTTGTCGTAAGTGTTCATGTCTTTTTTGCTCCTGATGGATAAAAACACTGTGTTATTAAAATGTATTTATCAGTGTTGGGAGAAATACTGAGATGTTTTACTTAAAATACAAATATCACACTGAGTATGTACGTATTACCAGCAAAATATACCTAAAGTAAGAAAAGTTAATGTACAGATTGTGAAGTAAAATGTTCCCTGACAGTGTTTTACTATTATGCATGATATTTTTGGATTAATATTACTGCTGCATTAATCTGTATGTTTCATTTTAACTCCTTTATATCCTGTTGGATTCTATGCGATCATCATATGTTTCTAGCGTCGCTGTCATGTTAGAACCATGTATCTCTAAAAAGAAAATCAGCTCTGTTTTCAGCTTTGTGACGATGCATTTTCCAGCTGATCCAAGAGGCTTTTTAAAGAGTTCATTTATCTTAAGAGAGAGGGAGTGAAAGAGAGAGAGAGAGATCGGAAGAGACAGGGAGAGGGAGGGGGAACAAGTAACATAAAGTATTTAGCTGTATTTAGTGTTGTAGTCCTACCTGACCATGTCCAGTTCGGTCTCGTAGGTGTTTCCGTCGACATATTCATTTTCTATCACCGACTCCACAGAGGTCTTCTTCCTGCAGACAGATGCACTTTATGTAGACTTTATTAGTGAAAATGTATTTAGTTTTGTCCATAAATTATCAGAAAGTAAAGATTTTGAGAGCAAAGCTAGAATTTCCAGGAACCCACTCAATAAAAACTGTAACATTTACACCTGACACCAAAAAGAAAGTCCATAAACTACTTCCTAATTTTATTTAATCAGTATAAAGCTGTAAATAATGATTACTTTAGTTATCAAAAACTAAAATATGATTATTTTTTCAATGAAGCGTTTTCTCTGTAAATTGTCATAAAATAATTCAATGTTTTGCCCAATCAGCAAACCAAACAAATCGTTTTACTGGGGTAGAAAACAGAATATGTTTCATTTTGCTTGATAAATGGCTGTTGATTTCTTTTGTTAAATAAATTATTTGTCGTGTGACCACACGGAAAGCTAAGTCATACCACATGGTCCCAAGTTCGATCGTGTGTCTTTCCTTTCTCCCTCCACTGTCACTGTCAAATAAAGGCATAAAATGTGGGGATATATATATATATATAAATGTTATCCTGCAAAGTAACTACAGCTGTCAATTTTATGTAGAGGAGTAAGAGTATAAAGTATCAGATAATTGTAAGTATTGTACTATTTACAATTTGTTTGTTTCAGGGAAGTTTTCAAAAGCCAGCAAAACAAAATATATACATAAGTTTATTAAAAACTCTTCTCTGGCTGACCTCTTGGGCTCCTCAAACCAGGCCTTCTTCACCAGGAAGATGACAAAGATGAGGAAGAGGAAGCCGCTGACAGCGATGAGGCCGGTGAGCCACTGAGGGAGCAGACGCTTGCTATTCTGAGCTGCAACAGGTACACAGAGGTCAAAGGTCAACCAAAATTTCAAACTCTTATTTTAAATACACCATCATAAACCATCATCTTTTATAAGACCCCTCTGTGACCTGAATAATAATGGTGAAGTAACCAGTCTATGTTTCCCTCTGATGCAGAGTGAAATAGAAATACCCATTTAAATTAAATGTAGCTTTCAGTTCAAGAGAGCTGGAACACATTTTACGCGTGTCTCCTTTATATGACCCCAATCATGTTAACAGGAAATAAGAAATGCTTCCTTGTACACTTATTTTATTTATCACCAATTACTTTTTCAATAATTCAAAAATTCATTATTTTATTGATTCTTCCAGCAAAAGTACCTAACAAATGCTGGTTTTATCTCGTCAGATGAGAGAATTTATTTGTCATATACTGTATTTTATTCAGTGGTGGAAAGAAACTAAGAACATTTACTCAAGTACTTTTTTGAAGTACTTTTACGGTGTTTACCAGCTGCAACATTAAAGTGATTAACACATTAATGCAGGGATAGTTATAAACCAATAGTAATGCATATTATTATATCGACTACTCTTCATAATCTGAATTTTTGGTACTTTAAGTATATTTCGATACTGATAATTTTGTTATTTAATATTTGAAATGCAGGACTTCTACTTGTAATAGCATTTTTACACTGTGGTATTGCTACTCTTACTACAAGGTCTTAATACTTCTTGCACTGTTGATGAAACTGAATATATTTAGGTTTTAGACAAATTATAATCATGATTTCTGACATTTTAAAGAGACACGGGTTAATAAAGAAACTGTTTACACTAGCACGTTTCATAGTATTAATTAACAGTTTGAGCACTGCTATGACTAATATAAATAGTATAACCGTGTCTTTATAGTTATTGTAAGATCATTTGGAAAAGCTCGTACCTCCCTGGGCTGTCACTGCTCCCACACTCAACAACAAACAGGAAATCACTGCCCAGAGTTTCCCCATCGCTGCTTCTCCGCTTTGATGGAAGAAAAAACAAAAACGTAGAGAATCACAGCAAGGATTAAACCCGAAGTTTCAGACGTCGAGTGTGAAACTAGCAGCAGAGAGTGTAGATCAGTGCTTCAGGTTTCCTGTTAATGTTTAACTCAAAGTCACAATACAAACTCTGATTCACAGGAAAGGCTTGTATCTGCTCTGTGTTTATGGCCCAATCATGTTTCTGTTTACTCTTAGGTGGACCTCCAGTCTGTCACACTACTGCCTTACAAAACAACATCCTTTAATTCATTTGTTGTTTAATAGAGAGTTAAAATGCCCTTTGAACCTGAGGAGTGGACTGCAGATTTGTGTTCATCTTTAAGTTTGACAAGTTGTAGGTATGGGGAGTCATGTCCTCTACTAATCGAATATATTATATCCTATTACAGGTTATCTAAGTTTTAATTTGATCTACTCAATTTAAACTCTCTCGAGTCCTGCAGCATCCACCTCTCCTCTGTCCATCTGAATGCTACACTTCATGATATACTCATATTTATTGCCAAAATATGGCCTAATTGTGTAAACTGTTCAAATTTACATTACATTTCTAATATTTAGCCATACTTTGGTAAGTATATGAGGATCCAGAAATCTAAAAATAAGTTTTAATACATTTTTCATGTTATAAACACATTTTTTAAATTAATGTGAAACTTGTGTTGTTAAAAGTATATCAACTCTGGTCACAACTGAATTAATTATTTTTTCTACTATGAAAATACATCTTTTTCCCTCATTGTCATTTGAAAACTCCCCAAAGCCTTGAGGCCCTTGGACTTTTGGCCCAGGTGTCCTACAGTATGAGACAGGTGGGGGAGGGATTTGTTCCAAGCATGCTCAAGAGGTTCAGGTTTAACTGGGCCGGGTTGAAGTCCTGGAGGCTCTGCTGGCCCCCGTTCGTCTTCTCCCTGGAGGTGACCCGGTACTGGGCCTTGATGTTCTTCAGAGGGTTGTAGTCCGAACTGACGTGGTACGGGCAGCAAAACTCCTCTCTGATGACGGAGCCCTGCTGAGACAACGCCACAAAGCCGTTCTTGAAGGTCACCATCCTGACGACGGGGGAGTAGACGTACTGAACGTACAGCAGGTTTCCTGACAGGACAAAACGAAAGAATACAAACAGATGAGTGACAGCCAACAGGGCCTTTTTATCCAAAGTACTCGTCTGATAATCAGAATTTTCATTTCTTGTTTACGAAAGACCATTGATGTAATTTTCAGCGGACACAGAATCTGTAGTGAACTGAGATTATTAGCAGCAGTAAACTTAAAGATCGAGTGTGTACCACTAAATTGTGAGGGGAATTATCTTTAATTATCTTTTTTTTAAATATATAATTCTTGACAAAGGCAAATTTTAATTTGAGTTGATGAGATCTCTGACATCATACAGACACAAAAACAAGCATTTTTACTGCATGCATTTGGAGGTAATACAAAGTAAAAGTCCCAGACCTTTACCTATAAACCAATTTATTTTATTAACCAGTGTGTAATATAATATGTATGTTTCTGGAGAAAACAACATAATTGACTTGTGTTCAGATAGAGATAAAGATATAAAAAAGAAAATTGGGAATCATGTCAGTTTGACGCTTCATCTCTATTGGAATAAATCGTGTTTTTTAGAAATAGCTTTGAAACGTGTCGGATCAGTACATCAGAAGACCAGTACGTACCTGTAGCAACGTCCCAGACTTTGACAGTTCTGTCCTGAGATCCAGTGAAGACAAACTGGTCGCTGTCAGAGAAAGCAGCCGAGAGGACGCCTTCGAAGAAAAAACCCTGAATCACGACAAAACAACAGCAGAATGATGTCAGACTGAAGACATGAAGAGACTGGGACATTTTGTTATTGTACATAATGATAAAATCCTTGCAGGAACACTTTATTTGATCCTCCACTCTATTTAGAATCAGGATACAAATGCAGATATGTCTTTATTACTGTTTATTAATGTACAAAATTTGTCAACAACTATAACTTCTTCTGTGAAGCATCCATAACACGCTGATATGGAAACACTTGATGAATGACAACGTTTCGTGACAGTTGTAATTAATATTATATGTGTCTTCATTGGAGAAGTTATAAGCTGCAAATTTCCCCGCTGCGGGACTAATAAAGGATTATCTTATCTTATCTTATCTTAAGTTATAATTATAAATATATATATATATAAAAATGATAAATGTTGACAAATACTGTACATTAATAAAAACTTTAAAATGTCCTTATATCTGCTTACAAATACATAATTATATGTTAATATTCATGTGCTAAATGATAAATAGGGAGAACTGAAATAAAATGTTATCATCATTTCATTTCAAGTTTGGCCTACATGGAGAGTAGAAAGTTATTTTTAATCTGATGGTATGATTTTGAAAATGACTAGTGGTGGAATGTAAGTAAAAACATTTTTTTTTACTAAAGTACAAGTACAATTTTAAGTTACTTTTTTTTTTGCTTATTTATTTAATATTTCCATTATTATTATTCCTTATACTTCTATTTCACTACATTTTGGAACCCAATATTGTACTTTTCACTGCACTGCATTAATTAGACATTACTAGTTACAAAATACTATACAGATTCAGCTTCTAATAAAAATATAAAAAAAAAAAAAAAATTGATTACATTTTATAGATTAGGATTAATGGAAATTAGTTCCACATGTATCAGCTGCAACATTAATGATGCTTAGACAATTACTTTTGTATAATAGACATTTTTGTTGTTGGTCATCAATGTTTTGAATATAAACATGTACACAGATTTTTCACATACTTTTACATTAATAAAAGTACCGAATACTTTTTACACCACTGGAAATGTACATCCTTTGTAGTTAGTGGGGAAAACATAAAGCATGTCCTCTGGTGGTGTATTGCAGATGTACAGTAGTACATTACTCTGACCTTGTACTCCATGGTGTGGTCCAGGACCAGAGGGCTCAGGCTCCACAGCCTCTGGACCTCGTCCTTGGAGCCCACCAGGGCATGGGTCCCCCAGTTACTGACCGTCACGCAGGTGACCCTGCTGCCATGAGGCTCCAAATCTTGGGTTCTGCCGCTGCAGAGGTCGTGGATTTTCACCTCTCCGCAGCTCGTCCCATACAGCAGCCTGCGGTCTGACAGCAGGGCCATGGAGGACAGCGGGGCGTGGAGGAGGGACAGGCGGAACCCCTCCAGGGGTCCCTCCACCGTGGGGAAGCTGTCCATGGTGCTGATCTCGAACAAACAAACTGAGTCCTCGTAGGCCACCGCCATGTGCTTCTCCTGGGAGCTGACAGCCAGGCAGAGCACCCTGGAGAGGCTCTCCGGAGGGGGGATACAGAGCGTCTCCTGGGGCAGGGCTAACGGGTAGATGAGGACGGTGCCGGTTGTTAGGCCGCAGAACAGCAGCCGTTTGTGTTGAGCTAACTCCAGACAGCAAACCTCAGCAGAGACCGCCAAACGCTCAGATAGAGAACCTGCAGGGAGATCCAGGAGGAGGTTTCAGAGTCTCAAGTTGCTGAATGTGCTTTTAAACTTGAACATGATTACCATGATTTTGCAAAACAACAAACAAGTGCATCTCTTTGTCTGTTCTCTAACTTCGTCTGTGCTCTAACTTTGCACCAGAAGTGACCTGTGTTGTTGTTCCAGCTGATGACCTCTGTCTGGCTCTGCTGCCGGACGTAGAAAACTCGATCTGCGTCTTTAGTGACGGCAACATGGGCGCAGCCAGCAGGAATGTGGGCGGTGGGCTTGTGGCGGGTGTCGTACTTCAGACTCCACAGATGGATGCTGGCAGCGGCCGTCGAGGCTGATACCACAAAGCCGTGATACAGCACGACAGACGTGACGGGAGAGTCTGAACCACACAGAGTGTCCAACAACGCTCCAGTGGTCACTGACCAGATCTGACAAAAGAGTTCATACAGAATATAAAAAACACTGTGACAGCCAGAGCTGTTGACTCACTTAACTTTTTAACTGTCGCTTGCAGTAAGATTCATAAAGCAATTTCATGAACTTTGTGACTGTCGGTTTAAAATGTTTTTTACTGTGAAGCAGCTGGATTAGCTTTAAATGTCAAGCAATAAGTGGGGAACTTTCTGACGGCTGCTATGAAGCAGGTAGAGGGCTTTTACTGAGAAGCAGCTAGAATTTAACTGTGAAATATCGGGATTCATTTACTATACAAAAGCTAAATGAACTTTAACTGTGACACAGCTTGATTAACTTTTACTGTGAAGCAAGTAGGGTGCTTTAACTGTGAAATAGTTGTCATAACTTTAACTGTGACACAACTGGAGGGTGATAACCATGAAGCAGCTGGAATAGCTTTAACTGTGAAGCTGCTGAATTAGCCTTAACTGTAATTCAGCCAAAGAGCTTTTACTGTGAAGCAGGTAGTGGGCCTTTACTGTGAAGTAGCAGGGGAGCTTTACAGTGTAGCAGCAGGAAATATTTATTATGAAGCAACTTTTGGGCCTTTACTCCAACTGTAAGGCATTTAGAGGGCTTTTACTGTGAAGCAGTTGGATAATATCTTCACAGCTTTTACTGGGAAGCGGGGCCTTTACTGGGAAGCAACTTGAAGGATTTTGCTATGAAGATACATTAGGGCCTTTACTCCAATTGTGAAGCAGATAGATGGCTTTAATTGTGAAGCTGCTGCCAGCACATAAAGTTTACCGTCAACTCTACCATCTACATCTACTGTGTCTTATTCTGTTACTCTTATGAGTTGGTCAGCAGCTCCTGAGGCGAGCAGTCTGCAGTCTGATGAAACGCAGCTGGACAAAACGCTGTCGTCGTGTTGGAGGTCGAGGAATCCGTCCACAGAGTCTCTGTCGATGTTAAAGAGGCTCAGAGTCCGCTCACTTCCTGCAGAGGACACAGACAGTGATCAGCTGGAACACAGTAACCGTTCTTTCACACTATGATTGCATGAGGCCAGGTTACTCTGAGAAAGCAGGTTATGCAAATGCTGAACATGGAGGATAACATGAAGAACGCCTCACTACTGAATAAATTGTTCGGATATTATTTAATTTTTTCAATAAAGAACATCCTGTATAGTTTTTGATGAATACAGAGGAAACAAACTACCTAAGCACTGGGGTTTTTTTATGTTTTTGTAGCTGCAGCTTGTTTTTTAGTCAAGAAACACTGACTTATTTCATTAGTTAAATTAATAACAGAGTCATACCTGCTATCAGTATTTTTTCATCTTCAGTGACTGAAAGCAAAGACGGAACCAGAGGAAACTTGACGGCTGTCTGTCTCCCTGTCTTGGAAATCTGCAGAAAGAAAGGTTAATATCACCATTATCAGTTATTATCGTGTGTAGCAGAAATAAAAATAACTATTCTGGGTTTTGAATGTTGAATATAAGGCTACTGTGTTAGGTTCCCCCTATGGGTTGGTATTGGCTGTGATATACGAACAGTATTGGAGGAAGTATTCGGATTCTTTACTCAAGCAAAAGTGCTAGTTCTACATTGTAGTCCTGCATTAAGTAAAACAATGTAAGTATGATCAGGGAAATGTTCTGAAAGTATTAAAGTGGCCCTATTATGCTTTTCCACTTTTTCTCTCTTCTTTAGTGTGTTATATATATTTTGTACATGTAAAAGGTCCGTAGAGTGTAAACCCTGAAGTCCACGCCTAAAAGGAGTTACCCTCCCCCTCAGAATCACTGCTCCTGAGCTGCCTGAAACGGCTCCATTGAATTCTCTCCTTCACTTCCGTAACTTTATGAGGTCATAATGTTACGGAAGTGATGTAAAACTCCTTCTGGCGAGCTAGGCCCTCAAACAAGAAAAGAGAGAGACCGAGCTGAAACGGTGATATGTGAAACGTTGACCAATCACAACAGAGCGGGCTAGTTGACCAATCAGGGCAGACTTTGCTTTCTGGAGGGAGGAGCAAGCACTACAACGGAGCATTTCAGAGAGAGGGTGAGAAGAGGTGCTGCAGGACAGCCAGGATGAGAAAAACAAGGCGGATTATGATGTAAACATGTTGTAACTAACTTGAGATAAAAATATGCACCTGGAAAATAGCATAATAGGGCCTGTTTAAAAGAAACAGAACAGAAAGTGTGACTGTTATACTATTAGATACTAGATCATTAGATTATTATTACTCATGCATTCATGTAAAAGCAAAATGTTACTGTTGTAGTTGTTTGAGGTGGAGCTCATTTTGATCTATTAACTAATGATTATTTTAATTATGGATTAATCTACTGATTGTTTTCTCCATTAATCGATTGCTAGGTTTGTAAAGGTGATACCTTCACAATGTTTATTTTGTCCAACCAACAGTCCAAACCTCAACATTATTATAAATACATTACAATTATAAACATTATTAAAAGGAAAAGAAGCAAATCATCAAATTTGTGAAGCTGGAGCCATGAAAAATTACTTCAAACCTAAAGACCATTAAAAAAGATGCCAATTCATTTTCTTTAACTCGTCTAATAGATTAATCAGTTAGTTGTTTCAGCTGTAAACTTTTTCTGGGCAAAATTCCCAATTTATAAAGTAACTAGTTACAAAATCTTAAAAAAAAGAGGTTCAAGGAATTGAATACTCTGCGCCAAAGTCTACAGACATTGCATTTTGCACACCAAAAAGAGATGAATGAAACACATACCTGATAGAGGAATCCTTCTTTAGAAACCACAAACACTTTTCCGCGTTTGGGTAACATAACAGATTTCACAGGAGTTAAACCTCTCTGTGAGTTTTCCAGCCGAGTCTCAACAGTTTGAGTCTCATTAGCAGGATGAGATATTCTGACCAGACCAGAGTCACACAGACGAAGGACGGATTCTCCCAAAACTCCCAGAACCACAGACCCGTCGTCATCACTGCTGCTGCTGAGGAGGAGCTCAGCTCCGTCCAGCTTCCACACCTTCACCTGCAACAACAACAAAACCCTCTGAACACAAACCCGTTCACTGAATGAGGGTCAGAAATGATCTTAAAGGTAAAGATGTGCAGTAGTAAAAGTAATAGTGAATATCAATATCAATATCAGTGGTATGAGCAGTGGTAAAAGCAGTAGAACTAGTAGTTATGTTAGTAGTAGTAGTAATAGTAGCAGGTGTAGTAGTAAATATTAAAGCTACTCTGCGAAAAATTAAACTTCAAATTGATTTTGGCGGCCCATCTGGACAAAGTGGTAGTGTTTCCGAGCACCCACGCAGTCCTGGTTCTGGTTCTCCTGGGCCTGGAGCAGAAAGAGGACACGCTGCTGCCAGGCGTCATCTCCGCCCCACTTTGAAGCTAAAACTGCAGGTCGAAGGCAGCACCGAAGCCGCATTTGGGTCAGTTCACAGTGGGCTGGTCGCTGCCTGAGGCCTCACTGGAGACAGAGCTGAATGAGTTTCCTGTGAACCTGCATGATTATGTCTGATTTTTCACGGAATTCAACCCGGTGGCATCAACACAACCTTTAAGAGTGACTTCAATAGAAACAGTCAATCTTCTCACTGGTGGTCTTGCTTTCTTAAGGTCATATAGAGGCATCAGTATAAAATTGAGACAGTTTCAGAACCAGTTAAAGTTCCCCACATCAACTGTAATATCAGTAGCATTAACAGTGGTAAAAGCAAGCTGTAGTAGTAGTAGTAGTAGTAGTAGTAGTAGTAGTAGTAGCAGTAGCAGTGTTAGTCATAGGTATTACCTGTGTCCTGGTGTAAACACAGATCAGCTGTTCAGACAGGTGGAGGTGTACTGAGGAAGGGGTGGAGTCAACAGGTAGAGCCTCCTGGATGCAGAGCAGCTGTTGGCCGTCCATCAGGCTCCACCTCCTCAGAGAGCCGTCAGCAGCCAATGAGAAGCAGTGGGCGACGCTTCCAACCACTTTGATAAACAGAACCGCACCTACACGCAAATCATTGTTATCATTAATATCATTATACATATTCAAATTCTTTAATGAACATAGACTGACCTGTGTGTCCCAGCAGTGAGTATACAAGCCTCTGATCAGCGAGGCTCCAGACCGCCACCATGCCGTCATCCGAGCCTGCAACCAGAAGCCCCGCCTCCATACAGACGTCCACACAAAGCACACCTGAAGACAAAATGACAGAAAAAAACTCAAATGCAGCACCTGTCGAACCTCACAATACTCTCATCAAGACTGAACTGCTTGAGGAAAATGGTTATTTTTCTGACCAAGGTCATGATTTAAATTGGATTTTTTTTCTATAAATAAAATTCCAGGCCAGCCATAATCAGCAGCGCATATCACATAGCTGCTTGCTTTGGTTAAATGCAAAAAAATACTTGTCATAACATTGTTTCTTAACAAAATAAACTTATAAAAGTTAGGACCGACTTCTGAAGGTCCAATTTCCGAATTTTTAAAAGACAACTAAAGTACAGTTGGGAAATTGAAATTAAGAGAAGCTGACTAAAAATTTTTAACCTCCTATAATTTGCTTCAACAGAGATATTTATTGAAGTTAGAACTAAAACCATTTCAAATTACTCTCTTTCAACATGTACTTTTGATATAAACCATAAGTAATATATGTAGCTCTACTTTATCTAACTCTGTGCTTCTTTCAGAGTAACAACCTAATATTTCTGACCTCCCTGCAGTCCGGTCAGTGTGTGTTGTAGCGCCCCCCCTGGCTGCTGCAGGAAACTGCACTTAGGAATGAGGATCGGTTCGGGACACATCAGTAACCTCTCCTCACATTGGCTACACAGCTGACCAATCACAGAGGGGAAACGCGTGGCCAAGGAGCAGAGTCTGGCCAACAGCTCGGAGTAAAATAGAAACGTGTCTGAAAGCAGAGAAAAAACAAATGACTGCATTTGTTTGCACTTTATAAAAACATTTAATTAATTTCTTATTTCATTTATTTTGGTTTAGAATATTTTTTGTTCTCAAAGTTAAGTTCTGAAGCACACACTGTATATTTGGAAACATTTGGTACAAAATGTTCAAAAAAACCAAAACTGATACAAATATAATATTGATACAGAATAACTGACCCATGTGACCGTCCAGGAAGTCCAGACTGGGTTTGATCAGGACCATAGTGTCTCTGACCAGCCTGGTCTCAGTGCAGTCCATATATTGGGAGCACTGATCCAGGTCCTGGATCACACTGGACACCCCACACACTCTGCTCTTACAGTACAGCCACTCAGCACTGCCTAAAGAAACAGTAACAACACTAATTTATAATAATTAATAAATCCACTGAACTGGTTTGTAGAAATACAAAAAAATGATTTAGTAAACAATACTGGAACTCAAAAGTTTCAAAATGACAAAAAATAGTTTAACTATCATAAATATGTCTTTCTATACATTTTCACCAACATTTTTTATACAATTAAATTTTTTCTGAATGATGCCATTTTAAATCTTTCTTATTTAATATATATTCACATGAAAAATGACGTGAAGAAAGAAACAAAAGGAGAAAACAAATGTGCTTATTCAGTTAACAAATTAAATGTCAAAAAAATGGATTATAGGTGTGACTGACAAAATAAAATATATATGCTACACACGTTTACCTGTAATGCAAATATTAAATCTGTCAATAACATGGCAGCAACGTGATTTGGGCATGTAGACATGGTCAAGACGATTTGCTGAAGTTCAAACCAAGCATCAAAATAGGAAAGAAAGGGGATTTAAGTGACTTTGAACTTGGTTGTTGGTGCCAGATGGGCTAGATTGAGTGTTTCTGAAAGTGCTGGTCTACTGGAATTTTAAAACACAACCATCCCTAGGGTTTACAGACAATGGTCCGAAAAAGAGAAGATATCCAGTAATACCTGTCCAAAAATGCCTTGTTGGTGGCAGAAGTCAGAGGAAAATGAGTTAGAGGAGAGGAGAACTGTGCAATACTTTAACCAATAAGATCTTTTTTTTATTGTTTTAATGTTCAGGATGTGATTTGATGCTATTTCTTATGTCTCTGTTTTCTAATATGAAGGTTTCTGTTGGTTTTATATGTGTTTGCCCCATATATCTACACAGTAGGTGATGTATTGAAAAAAATACTAACATATAATTAATATTTATATTAAGCTTCTTCCCACATCTTACCAATGACTTCCTGTCGCAGCTCGTCCCAAAGGCCGGCATGCAGCAGGTGATGGGGCAGCTCCTGAAGCTTCCTGACGTTGGCCAATCCTGGAGCAAACCACATTGGCTGGGGCGGGACCTTTATAGTGCATTGACACCATACAGCCAATCAAAATACACCACCAACAAACAGGCTAGCTGAAGTACGGGTATGTCAGTTCCTGTGAATAAAATTACTACAGCTAATGATTTGCAGAGTTACATTTTGTAGCAGAATGCGTTCTCTGAGTGGAAAGAGTCGTCGTGAGATCACCCAATAGTTTTAGGACTGACGTCAGAAGTCTTTAGTTTCGTGTTTTGGCCGCTCTAAAGCATACTCTGCTTTATGTTCTATTTGACTCTAAATGGACCATAATTTACTAAATGAACATCATGCTGTATTGAAGAAGACTTGAAACTAGAGATTGAGACCATAAACTCATGTTTACAATGTTTACTGAGGGAATAAATCAAAAGATAAGTAGAGTCATTTTCTCATAGACTTCTATACAATCTGACTTCTTTTTGCATCCAGAGGAGTTGCCCCCTGATGGCCAGTAAAAAGAATGCAAGTTAAAGACTTTCTTGACTTCACTCTTCAGGCCCAGAGGCTGCCCCCTGGTTCTGTGTCGTTGGTACCTTTCTGTCAGAGAGGAGCAGCCTCAGGCCAGGCAGGGCAATCGGCTTCAGTTTTCCTGACCACTGACCCAGGAAGTACTCTGCCAGGATCCTGAGGCTCTTCCCCCGCCGCTGTGATGTCAGATACCGAGCTGAAACCGCCTCGCACAGATGCCTGCACAAATGTGCAACAAACACACACTCACATTTCACTCAAACATTTTACTTTTGTGTGATCATTTATCTTTATATAAATATAAATATTCATTTTTTTTCCTTCACCGGTTGTTGAAGGCGATGGCGGCGACCCCGTCTGTCCAGCGCTCCTCCAGCTGATCCTCGAGGTCCCGTCTAAGTCGAGCCCAGAGGAGGGGAGGCAGCCGGAGCAACGAGGGGGTCGGAGGGAGGGAGTACCTGTACACCTCACTGATGACGTCATCATCCAGAGACATGATGTCACGCAGTTCAGCCTCCAGCAAACCTTCTCTGAGGAGTCAGAAGATCAGTTTGTTTTCATTGTTTTAAGCCTCGCAATGTTCTGTGGACGATTTGTTCAAAATAATTATTATCATTATTGTTTTTATTTTAGTACTAACACTGTTGTGGCCACATGTTTCAGATATAAACATACCAGAACTAACATACATGCTATTTCTAGGAGACATCATTGTTTATCCTTTTTTCTACAGGCTACAGTAGAGAAACACTCAAACTAGTTTAAAACTTAATGCTAATATTGTTTTATTAAAGAAATAATATGCATTTCAAAAGCCCCTTGTTGCTAAACAATGTTGACATTTGCAAGTTAATTTTATTCCATTATATATTCTGTAAAGTTTATCCCTATTATGGCTAAATTTTGTTTCACAACCATCTTGGTTTTTCTGTTATTTTGGACAAAATTGAGACATTTTGGCTTTAGTATTGTGCGTCCTGTGTTTGCAGAATGCGACTGGTTCTCCAATATCATATATTTGCGTGAAGAAGTAGCATCACCGTTCTATCATAAGAGCCACATTCCTGCTAAAGTCTCCTTCTTATCTACAAACAAACACAGGCAAAGCTGCTAATTAGCACTAGCATATAGTATTATCACCATCTCTTAGTACTGTGATCTGTTAACACAGAGTTACATGCATAGACTTTAGAAGTGGACTGCCGTTTTAAAGCCCCAAGTTCATCAATTTGGCGATCGCCATCTTGTTTTTTGCAACCAGAGGTGACACTAGAGAGTGGAGCTAAATAAGACAGTTTTAGGCGACTGAAATGTTACGAATAATTTTCATGAACTGAAAACACATTGTGAAAGGGTTATTGTTGAAAGACAAAAACTCCATAAAACACTCTAAAGAATACCCTGCTTTATTATCTATTTTATTCTAAATGGGACCATAATTTACTAAATGAACATCATGATTGAAGAAGACTTGAAACTAGAGATTGAGACTATAAACTCATGTTTAAAATGTTTACTGAGGTAACAAATCAAGTAAGAAGTAGGGTTATTTTCTCATAGACCTCTATACCCCCCCGACGGCAGTAGAAAGAATGTAGGTTTAAGATACTTCCGCATTTATTTCACAGACTCGGAGGTGGCCCTCCCTGTTTACACAACAAATCTCCTCACCTTGCCAGCGTGATGTAGCCTAAGGCCCCGCCCACAAGCTCCTTTCCATGTTTCTCCTCCAACATCAAGAAGAGCTGTGACATCATTTCCTGTGTGTTGGGGCCCAGGTGTGTTGACATGAGCGGGGTGAAGGATGTCCAACGTTTGGCTGCAGACAGAATCAGTGTGAGGTGCAGAGGATTGCCAGTCTGCTCAAAGCTCTGCAGC
The DNA here is from genome assembly GCF_027596085.1 of Anoplopoma fimbria. Lineage (NCBI taxonomy): Eukaryota > Metazoa > Chordata > Actinopteri > Perciformes > Anoplopomatidae > Anoplopoma > Anoplopoma fimbria. The sequence goes on along the minus strand of NC_072451.1, from coordinate 8,997,959 downwards.
ACGGTGTTGCTTTGCTCTGGGGTCAAAGTTCGCTGAGATGCTCGCAGGTACGATTCCATCATCTGTCTTCCGCCGTCACGGGACAAACGTTCCACTTCAAAGAAACCCTCCAAACTCTTCAACTTCAGCCGCATGTTAGCGAATGCCTCACTGTTGGTATCCATGGATACCACAAGGTGGATGTTGGGTGGGAGGTCTGCGGGCATCCAGTGGAGTTTGTGAGCATGATGTTGGTCTGAGAGCTGATCCAGATCATCCAGGATTATCAGCAGAGTGTTCCCTTGCTGGGAAACCTCGGTGAGGACATTCCTGAAGAACGGGAGCAACTCCAGATGAGTGTTGGCCGTCAGTGGCGAGGGCAGAGCCAAACCACAAGCCAAACATATCTGGACGCAGACACTGCGGAGGACGTAGTCGATGTCTGGTCTCCGAGGATGGCGATCCGAGAGCTTCCTGATCACCACCGCGCCCCCGGCCTCCAGAACACTACCCATCTCCTGCGCCAGTTTACACAGCAGAGTTGTCTTCCCCATCCCAGCATCCCCGTGCACCACCAGCGGGCTGTGGCGGACGTTGGTCGACTCCCACATGGCGCAGCATAGCTTACCCAGAAGACCCTCCCTGCCGTACAGACCTCTGCACAGCTCCGTGCTCATGGTGGCGTGTCGTACAGCTTCTTCAACCACCCGATCTGAGATTTCCTCCCTTTCTTCCTCAATGCTTCCCCAAATCCTCCTACGCCTCTCCCCCACCACCGAATTGACCACCGCTTCAACCCTGGCCTTCATCTGGGTGACAAACTGCTCGCAGACCCTGTCCAGGTACTGGGCGTGCTCTTTGCGTTTGGGGTCGATGCTTCCTTTGCTGAGCTCCACGCAGTGCAAGTTGAGGATCTTCTGCCGTGTAGTGTTGAGGCGGGACTTGAGGCCAGCAAGGAGTCCCTGAGCCTCTGTGTCTAGCAGCCCATTGGCGGTCATGTCCATTAACCTGGCGAGACGTTTGGGACCATCCCTTACCTTCTGGCAGGGAATATCTCGCACGAAGAGCAGAGCCGACGGTTCGCTGTTGTCCTTCAACAAACCCTGCTCAAACTCTTGCTCTGTGACTGCGGAAAAGAAGATAGAGACCATCAAATTTCACAAAAACTTTTGAGACGGAGACAAACTGTGTGAGACATCCCTGACCTGATGTGAAGAAGCGTTGTTTCTGCTCGGCTATGATGTCACCAGCTGCCTCGGCGTCCGTGGCGGAGGAGCGTAGGAGCTTCAACACTTGAGTCTCTGTGGATCGCCAAGAGAGGAGGTTTTTGTCCCGCTGCGGGCCGCTCTCAGGTCGGAGGTCGCTGTAGTGGGGGAAGTGAGTCGTGATTGGCTGAAGCACGTAAGTGGGTGGGACCGCATTGTTGTCTTTTAAGAACCACTTATTCAGCTGTTTGACGCCTTCTTGGTTCTTGGAGATTCTGGACAAAAAGGTTTCAAACTGTTTCTCTGGGATGAGGCGAGGAAGTATTCGGTAGCCGTACCGGTTCCCCAGCAGAGCCTTTGGAGCCCAGATGCAGGGAAGTAAAGAAGAGAGGAAGAATGAGCCAAAAGATAATCCTGGGTTAAATGCTTTATCACATGCATTCACTTTTACTTCTACTCCAACAGAAACATCTAATAAAAATATAACCATCCAATACACTAGACAGTATTGTGGCTTCTTGATGTTTTTGTTCCCCAGAGAAGGAAATGTCTTGCCTGGGTCCAAACCTTTAAATCCACCCACTCCAGTGATCTCCGGCATGGGAATAACCACTGTTATTGTGATTGTTTGATTGCCATTGTAATATCCATCTCTGCAGACTTCTTCCGTCTGGCTAATATTTACTTTGTCTTTGATGTAAAGTTTGTAGTCTTTTATTTAGGTAACCAATTCTTTAAATAAATCATATTCCAGGGCTTTTTTTTTTTTAATCGTCGTAAAGCACTTGTGGGAGTAAATGTGAGTTGAACAAAAACTAAATGCCTGACTTTGATCAGCGAATTTTAGACTATTTTCCGATGTAAAGTTCAGCTAATCACTGATTGATTGAGTCATCGGCGATTGACAAGACACCAAACATCTGGTGTCTTATGATCTCATTTACACCTCGTCAGGTGCTGTTAGGCCATCTGACAGAAATATGTTTTGGGGGATTTGATACCTATGCCAGCATATAACAGCCTTGTTAGAGTTCTGAAGCACACCAAGTGAGAGCTGAAATGTTAAGTAGGTTGTTTTTTGTTTGTTTTATTTTGGTTTTTTCCTGAACATTTCCAAAGCCGAAAGTTATTGATAATACCTGGATGTGTGAGAGCCCTGTTTATGTAGCAGCTAAAGACACCCGATGCAAAAATTAATAAATGGGTCAAAATATGTTTCAAAGAATTTGATCAAACCACAGTGCGATTCACAACTTTAACTCAAGTTAAAACAAAAAAAATCCAGCTTGTGTCTTTTTTACAGAATAGCTTTTTTATTATAACGATAAAGATGATAAAAATCTGAATTCTGATTAAGGAAGACGAGAGACTCACGATGAAAGCTGGACCGGCTGAAATCCTCTGACAGCTCTTGATCTCTTCCAGGAAGATCTCGCAGGCCTCGTGATCTCCAGACGAGTCGCTTCGGATCCCCCAACGTAGATCCACCACCTGAACAGGAAGTGACCCCACTGATCAATGAGCAGTTATTTACTGAAACCGCACACACAGTACATACACATTAAAGATCATACTATCAGTTAGTCTTTTTCATCAACTTAAACATTTCATTTACATAACTGACCTCAAACACCAGCCCCAGACTGCGACAGAAAGCAAGGACTTCTGGGTATGCTTTCTCCAGCAGGGCTTTCCTCTCGCTGCTCATATCTGACCAGAGAGAAGCAACACAGCCAGTGATAAAACCCCAAAAAAGAGTTTAAAGCAGAATCAGGATCTGAAATTACCTCTGCAGAGACAGGGCTAAATAAAATATTTTTCTGAATAGAAATTCACCCAAAAAATGCCAAAGTCAGTGACAAAGTGTTGTTGTATAACCAGGTGGAGACCACTGACGAAGTTTCATAACTCTGCATGACAGTGAAGTTATTGAATATTTTTGTTACACGTGGTATTGTTCTTGGAAGTCCGAATCTGCAAATATCTTTCCAACTTTATCGAACTAGGCAACCTTACGGTTCTCATATCTATGACATCTTTTGTCATGATTAAGAGATCCGGATCTGGTAATTCTGAGATCCTTTCACATGAGTATGAGATATTATCTTGAAATTGTAAGATAGTAACTCATAATTACAAGATAAGGTAAGGTACTTTTGTGGTTTTAGATAGAAATAAAAAACACTGAAAACTGTATGATACCAAAGTGCCCAGATGTTAGTTCTCATCCTCTCTACAAATCGTTTCATTCACAACTTGAACTTCTCCTGCAAAGTTTTTTCTCACAGTTTTACAAGGTATGACGCCACAATAGAAACTTTTAACAGCAGACATTCTGGCTTTGTCCAGAATAAATGGAATGCAGCCATGAGCCACCATTAATGATATTAATTCCACCTGCTTTTCCTGCTTTGGTAAGTCCAAAATGTCCACTTTCACAAGTTCAAAATATTTAGTTGACCCCCCCAAAATGTCAAGTGCAACACACACTGGTTGCATACAGACAGTACTTGTACACAGTAGTAGTTCTTGGTTTGGCTATGTATAATATAGAGAGCATTAAAGTGACCTGACCTGTGAAGCAGGAGCTGATGAACACTCGGATCATGTTTGAGTTCTTCTTCGTCCTCTGAGCTCCGTCTATCCGTCCTCTCATGATGTCCTGCAGGCTGACATTTTCTCCTCTTCTTCCTCCTCCTCCTGCTGCTGCTGGATGCTCTTCCATCTTCTTCTTCATCTGGTCTTCCCTTCCTCAGCTAAGCTGCTCTTTAGTCTGTTTAGTTTCCCTCAGAGAATTTCCTCCACGACAACCAGTTCTCCCACCTGACCGGCTGTTGTACCTGCAGTGTGTGCTACTGTAGTCCGTGCTACACACTGCTTTCTAAGCAAGAAATAACTATATGAACCAATCATTGTTTTATCATCCTCAGGATCATGTAGGATTTTTCATTACTGCTGATAATTCATTAAACCATGCTGCATTAGATTCTTATCCAGAGGTTGAGCAAGTATATAGATCCTTAACGTAAGTAAAAGTACTACACTGTAGAAATCACTACTTTACAAGTAAAAGTCCCGCATTGAAAAGTTTCTCACATAAAGTAGCATTTTTCTATTTGCTCATTATAATGAGAACATTTTATTTTAATTTATTTAATTTCTTTCTTTCAATGACCTAGCAAATTATAAAATTTAAATAAGAAGCTTTTCTTGTCATACAATTGTGTTATTGTAAAATCAATCAATTATTACGCAAAACCTATACAAACCGCAGAGGTTAGCATTACTGGTTCCTTCAACAAAAAGCTGATTGGGATTTTTCCAAAAATATGTTGATAATGAACACCACTTTTATGATTTTTGAAGCAACTATAATCGCCAGAAGAAAAAGGTAATGCTAGACTATAAACGAACTACACCACGGCTGAGTGTTTTTTATTTATTTAACTGCTCAACTGAAGCGTTAGCTAACCTTAACCGCACTGCTAGCTTTGTAATTAGTTGCAGTGTATAAATAGCATACATTAGCTATTTCAACATATTTGAAGCTGGTTTGTGAAACCGGTCTATTTTAAATTATCTAATCAACTGTCAATCAACTGAGTTCACATTGGATTTTATTTAGCTGTTACTACAATGGTGGTGGGTTTGATGTTACTTTATCAGTTTGCTAGTTTGTTGACTTAGCATTAGCTTCTGGGTAAGTTTGTAAGCTCATGGATCTTAGCTTGACTCCTCTTGCTTATGCTTGCTCCCAAACTTTATGCTTAGCTAGGCTAAACACATATGGGCATCTCTTTGTAATTTGATTCACAGAGACATATTGAAAACAGTAAAAGAAATAAATGACACCTTGTAATTAGCCATGAGGTCATTCCGGTGAACTTGACTGCTAAAGAGGATTTCTAAGATATGATTGCAGTGTTGCAGTAAATAAATCCTCTCTCCCTGTATTCTGTCAGTTTTATTATCTTTACCAGCTGGACTTTGAAACTACACACAATGTACCAGCTCAGTTCACCTTGATCTCACCTGAGTGTTTGTAGGGGACCCGTGGGGGTCTGGGCCCCAGCACGCAGCTGCAGCTAAACACTAATTACGCTGAAGACAGAGGCGAGGATAATGAGGATAATGAGGATAACAAAGCTACTGTAGAGCTGGAGGACATAACTGCTGCTCCTGAAGCTTTAGCAGTTATACACCTCTGACATCATGTGACGCACAAACACCTTGAGCATCAGGGGAGTTTCATCATTAATCAATGCTCAAATATGGTGGACTTAAAAAAACATTTGCCTTAACAACGTGTGAATAATTTACTATTTACTATACTATTAAGTCGATTAGTGTACAAGGGAAAGTGTAAGAACAAAACTAGATGTTATCAGATAACCGTAATTGTGGATGTACCAAGACATTTTGGAAAGATTTAGAGGAATATTTAGGTAACTGGTGGTAAAACATACAGTTAAGGGTTCCGGGACAGAGGATGTCGCATGTGTACGGATTGTAAAGCCCTCTGAGGCAAATTTGTAATTTGTGATTCTGGGCTATACGAAATAAACTGAATTGAATTGAATTGAATTGAATTGAATTAAGTGATAAACACATTGTGCTTACTTAATTATTACTATTACAAAAGATATAAACGATAATTATCATATTATTGGGCGAATTCCAAACACAAACAACGTACATTTCAAATGTTCTTTGTGTTTGGAATGTGTTTTAGGCCATACGAGGATGCCTTAACAAATGTTATACAGCTTTTATGTTTTGTCATGTTTTGCACAGGTTCCCTCCACAAATGCCAACAGGATTTTTCATTTGGATTTTGGATTTTTGCAGGACATAACTGTGGGAAACGCAAGTTTAGGATACCTACACATTTTGTTCAGCAAGATAATGTTCACAAATGAACACCACATTATGATTTATAAAGTGTGAATGCAGTCCGACGAGGTAAAAAGCTCAAGCTATAAACAAACTATTCTACAGTCAGCTTTAAGACACTTAAGAGCAGAAATGCAAAAAGGCTGACTCATTTCCTGGTTTTTGGACTCATTCCTGCAGTACTCAGTTCAGGGGTTACCAAACTTTCCATGCCAAGGCCCCTCAAATAGCATTGGCTTATGTCTGGGGCCCCCAAGATGTCTCTGAAAACCGATTAACAATACTATGGCAAATGTTAAAAAGTTAAACTTCTGAACTTTTTATAAATGCAATAATGAGTATGTGTACTTAAAATATTAAATCCTTCCATAAGAGTAATGATTTTTGTTTTCCAATAACTGTTTGTCAGTTAAGTATCACAACGTCAGGTCTTATCCTATTTCAGACATTTATCATTGTGAATTAGACTAAGCTAGCTAGCTAAATTTAAGGAGCAGGCTAGTAGAAAGATGAGCATAGCAAATATGATTCCAATATGTTATATAATATTTAAAAATGTATTTCTATTATAATAATTAGATTATTTTTCTTTTTTGCATTTCCCTTCAATTTGCTAATGCAATAGCAGTCTGATCCCAGAGAACAGAAACAGCAGATGAAGAGTTGTTTGTGATGATGTTGCAACCTCTCCGTCCTGTTAATCTGTTTGTTCTCTAGTTTTACCTTCAGGCTGTTTTTTTTTGTTTTTTTTTAAACAGAGCTGTTGACCTGCAGCTCTCTGAGGACGTTACATCAGCCGGGACACACCGTCTCTGTCACCTGCTGATGCCTCATATTCCCCATCACTCTGTGGACTGCTGAGGCTCACCATCTTCACATACTAGGGGCAGGAAATCCTTATTTGGGCAAACAGGGAGAAGCAGCAACCACCATGCGGTAAGAGGATGCAACACAAACAAACAGCTCTTATATCTTCTTAATAAGTACGGTGAAATGATTTTCCTTCAATACAGTCAGCATCTAGTGGACGTTAAACGAACTACACACCAACACACTAATGCTAAGGAGGCTGCTAATTGATTGGTGTTGGATGTTAGTCCCATATTTAGCTGTTGGCGAGTTCCGAAAAGAAGAGGGCCTCTGCGGAATTGACCCTTCGCTTAGTCCCACTTATATTCAATTACACTTGTCCCAAGAGCCTGTAGCATTGTTGCTGGTAGCAGATTGAATAAATAATAAGTATTTAATATCAGGATATGTATCTGGTTTAAATAACTCAATTATGATTTAGAAACCCTTAAATTAGTATAAAAGAACGATGGTACTCGAACTTACCACCATTAGTCTACCTAACAGAATTTGACATCGGACTTAAGTTGGACGCCACCCTATTTTGGAAAAATAGGGAAAACTTCAAAATGTGATATTAATTAATCTAATATTAATCTCAGGGTTGCTTCTCAAGGTGTACAGTGACCTACTGTTTCATATACACACAAATCAAATGATCAAGTTCTTTATAAATGAAATATTTATTAGACAAACTACATTACTAAACTATTAAACATAAAATAAACAGAATAAAGGGAAAGAATAAAGAATAGAATGAAGAGTAAATAGAATAATGAACCACAACTAATGAAAAATATTGAATGTGACCAGGTAGAATCAGTGACTCCTATCATTGACTGATTAATCAACTTCGTTGACTGACGTTTTGCATTAAATTACATGTACTTGTCCGCCTTTCTCCTTGCCATCACTTCGGCAAAACGTGTGGGCACATGCCTTGTCGGTGAGTGAACCATGGCTGAGGTGGAATTCAGATGGTTCGGGTGTCACTTTTTGGCCTAATACAGCGTTTCTCACAAAGGTGCTGACACGGTCGTATGTCCATCAGCCTATCCAGCTTGCGCAGTTTGACCCCCCGTTAGGAGAGGAGAGGTCAAGGCTGCTGTGCCACAATGTGGACTCTCTGCTTCTGACAGAGGACGGTCAGAGACAACGAGGTGGAAACGAGGTTGGTGTGTACCAGAGACTACAGAACATTTCCAACGGTAAAGCCCTGGTATTCACAGAAGCACTCCTCTACAACCACATTACAGAGGGGAGGATCACTGAGATCGTCCCAGAACAAACCAGAGGGACAGTGTATGATGAAATATATATGATGAAATTCAGGGCAAAGTGTGGCGTTTCCTGGGACTGATGGGGTGGTGGCTGGCCACTCAGGCTAGCAGCTACAGTGACGGGGTGACACTGGCTCTGCAGGACGCCACAGCACGGGCAGAGAAAAACAAAATGTCCGTCAGGATACTTGTGGAACTGCTGCTTTCGAGGATCTTCACCAAAGCAAAGGCCAAAGTGGAACCAGGAAACCAAGAGGCCATCCTCGAGCGCCTGTTTGAAAACATATGGGCTAGAGTTGAGGGAGCAGATTATACACCACCGTTCAAATCTTTGGAGCCATCTACTTCAAAGGGCTGATCGGCGCTAATGTGGTTTCATGTTTTAACAATATGTAATAACTGTTTCAACCAACATAAAAGTGATCAATAAAAGTGTTCAAATGTATATTTCTGCTTATCTCACTTATCATTTGCTGTCAGAGCTGTAAATATTGAACTCATGCTGAAGTTCTGCTGGTTGAGTTTCACTCAGGTCAAATGAAATAATAAGAAAAGACTAAAGTTATTTAACGACAGACTGTTTTTTCATGTTGTAGCATTCAAGTTATAGTCATGACCCAATAGGTGTAGGTTTGGCTTACCTTAGGGTTAACACTGATAAGATGTGATTACAATATGGTTGCATCACTCAATTCATTTCACACATATACAAAATATATCCTCCTCCAATATTATGCTTTCTTCCAAGATCAGACGAGATCGGGCGTTTTCAGGGTGGTATGGCCGTAAGCGAAATGTGTGCCAACCAAAGGGCCTTTTAAAGATTACTACAGCACCACACTTTGCTCTTTTGTCTATACAGGGAGTGCCTGCAGATTGCCAGCAACACTCACAGCTTTTAAATGTTAAATCAGAATCTACAAAGTGGCTATAAGGATCACAAATGTAGTGCAGTAAAAAGACTAATATTTACTGCTGAAATGTAGTATAGGTTAGCATAAAATAAAATAAAAAACACTCCTGAAAAAACTTTTTTATGCTCCTTCCAGCATTTGCCACTCACAGTAACACCATGCGAGTGCATGTTTGTAAGGAAATGATCAGTGAGCTTAGGAATGATGAAAGCCATCATCTAACTGGATGTGTGCCATTTCTATAGCGGCAAGTCATGATCTACTTATTTCCATCCCGCCCTGTCGGTGTCCACTGAAAAAGCAGCAGCGCCCTCTGCTTTTTGTAAAGAGGAGAGAAAAAAGCTTACAGCACCTGGTATTCCCAGGCAGGCTCCCATCATAGTACTGACCAGGCCCGACACTACTTAGCTTCCGAGATCAGACAAAATCCAACACTGTGGGCTCTTGGTTATATATGTGTAGACAGGTTCAGGACCAGCATGCACCGGGGTCGGCCTTTAGTTTTTTTTACCAGAGCAGGAGAGGCAGCGATATGCATGATTTCTTTTGTTTGACTTTGATTTTTTCTGACAAATGGGCCCTACAGTGGCATATAAAACAATTCTGCAACTAATTTGTGCATGTACAGTATATATATATTATATCACTGTTTAAATCAATAAAAGTAAACGAAAAACAACAACTCAAAAACTCATAGAAATGGGACTTGATTTCACCACGATTCTTCTACTTACTTTTTCCTAATTAAAGTAAGAAGAATCTGAATATGTGGATTGTGAGGCCTCTATGAAAAAAAATCTAGTTTTATATAATTTGTTACAATAATGCCCTTAATCAAATATGTGAATATATTTTCCTGTATGAAACATTTCAGTCAATACAAATACTGTGACACCTGCAGTGGATTCGGTTTCTAAGAAGCTTCATGTTAACCCACCATCAGTGAGGGTGAAGGATCTCACAGAACTCTGGATCATGTTACATTTAGTCCACTTTATTGAACTCAACACCAAACCAAACTGTGTAGGAAGGTGGTGCAGAGGACGCACACAGTGACGGCTTCATCTGCACAGGTGAGTTTGGGCCACTCCTCGAACTCTTGACTGGGGCCGTCGTCTTCTTCTGAGTGTTGAAGCACTGGTTTGGGGTCTGGAAGCAGGTTTGGTGCAGAAGTGCGTTCAGCGGACTGCTGTGGTGCTGCAGCTTCCTGAGATGTTTGGCTGGTTGACATCGACCGTCAGGTGTCTCAGGAAAAGACACAGGAAGAGTCCTGTCCTGAAAACAAGGAATATTTATGATGAATATGATTAAATACTGTAGCTAATAACATGTTGATGATGTGTTGATGATAATAAATACCATCTGATATACAGGATGTCATGTTAACTTTAGCTCATCACCACTTGATGACAGTGTTTGTAGTTTAAATAAGAGTCTTCTTAGATCAGTTATATAATATCATAACATACAGTATGTGATGTTAAATGAAGCTTAATGAAGGGCTCACTCACTTTGTTGACGGAAACACCACACGCTCTCCGTCTTGTCCTGTCTTCATTCATCCTTCTGGTATGGTCTGGAGTGAGCGTTTCTTCTTCGTCGTCATGGAAACTCTGGAGGTCCTACTGGAACGTTGAGTCTCTGTCTTCCACGTTGTCTTCTCTCTCCGGTGGGCCGTCTGCACCGGAGAGAAACATAACGAATAATAAATAAATTACTAAAAATAAGACTTTCAAGACTCTTTTGATGATGTTATCAATGATTTCATACCTGTGTCTCAAGTCATAGTCAACTCAGTAAAACAAAAATGAAGGAAAAGAAATGAAAGTACAAAAAAGTGAGAAATCTTTAACTTATTAAAAAAACAAGTCATAAAATGAATAAACACTTTCTGTCGAAGTCAGAATGTTGTACTTTCCCTTTTCCCATAATGATGTGGGGTCAGCATGAAGCTCCTCTTAAGACCAGGCCTGAGAGGAGAGTCCTGTCTATCTTCTATATTTATAATCATATTAATGTCACTGCTCAGGTATTAATGGAGAGGGGACTTCTTGTTCCGTCTGATGGAAGTCATTAACACTAATTCTTGCTGCTCCACCAGCTACTAACAGGACACAACATTAGTTACTCTGCTCTCTTTATAATAACAAATACAGACAAGAGGAAGTAGAGTTAAAATCTTAAGACAATAAAGGTGAACCTATCAATTATCAATAAGCAATAGAAAATAATTATAGAAATGTATATTTACCTTTTACAAGAGAAGGTTGATACTCACCCTCACCCTCCACCTCCTCTCCTCTCTCCTCCTCTTCCCGTTCATCTCTCCTCCTCCCCTCTCTCCTCCTCTCCCTGTTCATCTCTCCTCCTCTCCTCGTCTTCTTTATTCGTAAAAACAAAAACATGAAGGAAATTGAAAAACTGCAAGGAATAAAAGTAAATATATGAATTATCCATAAGTATGAGAAAAAAAGATAGATTATTATTTACCTTTTACAAGAGAAGGTTCACATTCGCCCTCCACCTCCTCCTCTCCCCGTTCATCTCTCCTCTCTTTCTGAAAACAAATACAGACAAGAAAAAGTTAAAATCTTAAGAAAATAAAGGTGATTGTATGAATTATCAATATGCAACAGAAAAAAATTATAAAAATGTATATTTACCTTTTACAAGAGAAGGTTGATACTCACCCTCACCCTCCACCTCCTCTCCTCCTCTCCTGTCCTGAATCTAAAACAACTTAATACAACTAATATAACTTAACACAACTAAATACAACTTAGCACATATAATATAACTTAAACTCTAAACAATTTAGCACTCAAGTTAATCATTTCGCTTTAAATAAATAATTTTAAAGTGAATCAAATGAATTCATTCTAAATAAATGAATAAAAGTGATGATTTGGAGCGTGGTGCTTTACCTTCCCTGGAGGTTCAGTGCCCCTGTTGCCCCACCAGCTGTCAAACTGGTTCCTCCCCTCTAGATAAAGCCTGACGTCCCTCGCCCACTCCGGCTCAGGAAGGTCCCATAACGGCCGACCATCACTGGGACTTACCTTCAAAGGTCCACCAGGTCCCTGAGATGTTTTAGGTGGACTTACCTTTAAATGTCCACCAGGTGCCTGTGTTGGTTTTGGTGGACTTACCTTTGAAGACCCACCTTGTTCCTGGTGCTTAACCTTACCTTGAGGTTCTCCGTCTCGGTCGCACCACCAGCTGTTGATCTGGTTCCTCCACTCCAGATCAGGCCCCAGGTTCCTCACCCACTCGGGCTCAGGTTCGTCCCGACGCTCAATGGGACTTACCTTAAAAGACACACCTGGTCCCTGAGGTGGTTTAGGGGGACTAAGCCTTGAAGACTCACCTGGTCCCTGAGGTGGATCAGAGGAGCTTTGGAAAACAACAAAATAAATTATCAGAATTATGCAGATGACACACAATGCTACTTAACTATATCACCAGAGAACTATTGTCCAACAGAAGCACAGAGTGAGTGAATAGAACCAAACAACAATTGAACAACAACAAGTGGAATCTTCTTCACTTAAACAAAGACAAAACTGAGGTAGTTGTTTTCGAAGCCAAGGAGTAACAATTAGAAGTCAACGTTCTGTTTAGATCGACAATGTTGAAAACCAGAGACCAAGACAGAAATCTAGGTGTAGTCATGGACTCTGAACAGCCACATGAAGACAATTATAAAGTCAGCCTACTATCATGTTAGAATATATCAAGGATTAAATAACTTATGTCTGAGCAGGATTTAAGGTATTTGAATTCAATTTTATGGTGTGTTTCATTTGAACGTTGTCTCAATGCTTTGATGTTTTGAGAATAGAACTTTCAATGGCCTTGTTGCTGAAATGTGCTGAATAAATATAACGTACCTTCTCTTGCGTCGCCTTTTGGGTGAACTTGGGGGGATGCTACGGGAAGAGGAAGAGGAGGAGCTGGAAGAAGAGGAGGAGCTAGAAGAAGAGGAAGAGGTGGAACTAGAAGAGGAGCTAGAGGATGAGCTAGAAGAAGAGGAAGAGGAGGAGGTAGAGGAAGAGGGAGAGGAGAAGATACAAGAGGAATGAGGGGAAGACGTAGCAGAAGACCCAGGGTCACAGCGAGTTGAGGAGCCAGTCTTGCTTTTTGAGGCTGGGGTCCTACGGAGGATGAGCCGGGGGACGCCGTGCCGGTAGGGGTCCTGGATGGGGAAAGCCCTCCAGGTGAAGCAACGACCAGCCTGAAGGTAGAAAAAAATACAACAATCACACAACTGCTCCACATCATGGTAACAAACATGTTACACCGTATGTACTGCCACTATGCAGTAATACTTCATTGAAAGTAAATGCCATACATAAATTATACACAAGCAAAAGCATAGAAGTGTGTGCAGTAATCAATGAAAAGGTGCAGATCTCTGCCAGGTGTGTGTACAACGACCACTGCTGTAATGTTCAGGTTCTTGGTGTTCTTACCGTGCTCCTGGTTGGAGTGACTGTAACCGTGCTTCCAGGGTCGTAGTCAGGTGGGGGATGAGGAGCCGATCAGGGAGGTTGGACTGGCGATCCTGATGCAGACGGTCCGGACACCGGGCCGGTAAGGGTCCGGGATCTGGACGCTGGTGTACGTGCACCGTAGGGCCATCTGAGGGTAAAAACAAACATAACCTTCAGACCACTGATGCACTTCATGGTAATTTATCACATCACATACTGCTTTAAAATAATCAGTACCACAAAGTAGTATGACTACATGGAAAGTAAATATCATACAATGAATGATGCGCTAGAAAATGTATATGCAGAAAAAAAACTGTACGGTGCAAAATGTCTGCATTTCTTCCACAGTGTTGTTACTGCAGGAGGCCTTACATAGGTCTACATGCTGCTGGTATCAAACCCATGAGCTCACAGTCACCACTGATACAGTTAAATATTATATATATATACTATGTATATGATACAGTCTCATTGTACAGAAAAACTGTTTACTGTAATATTTCTGACTGCAGGCAATTCATCTACTAATGAAACTGATTAAAATAACACCTGACCTGGTCTGATATTCACAATATCATTATGTATTCATAATAAATATTCGTATAGATGATTAGTATCAGTTATAACTGAGTCTGGAAGCTTTATTACAGTTTACACACGGTACATCTACGTTTAGATACCTTTTACACAGCGACATTAATGCCAGACTAAAAAAAAACAAAAACATGTCAATTTAAAGCTGTCTTGATGATTGACTAAAGGTGGAAACATATCGGCGCTTTTTCTATAAAAATATATTTTTGCGGTTGTTTCACTCTCTGCTGTTCATCGTGTCAATGTTCAGAGGACGAGGACATAAAAGTGACACATTTATGAACCAAGTTTGGTGTAAGATAGCCTCCTAATATATGAAAACATGTTCCAAATATGTAGGAAATGTGTGAATTATAGGCATTTCCAAATGATAAGGATTAAAGACATTGTCACGCGTGCATCCCCTGTGGTCTAGCTATAAAACCTAGAAGTTATTTAAATATATAAAACAATGTTTTGTTAGCTAGTTAAGTATTTGTTAGCATAATGCTTGATTAAACAAACCAAGAAAGTAGCTTTAGTTTAGACAAACTTATTTAAACTTGGTCCCAGCAGTCAGACGTCAGTCCTAGAGGATTCATTCACTCTGATCACTGAACATGTTACTAATGTTGGCATTAACGTCAGTGTGTTCTGGAGGTTCAGAGAGTCTCCATGGGAAAATACATAGAAAACAACGTTGGTCTACAACGTTTATAAATCTCACATCTTTCCAGCAAAAAGTCCTCAAGTCTTTGACAGTAGGTCACAAGTAGAAAATATCACAGTTTGGGGTTTTGTTTTCAGAGAAATCAGCAAGAGAAAGTAGAAATTTCTGCTTTTCTGTCTGATAGAAGGTTTGCTTGTGAACTTTCGTCGTTAATGTCTAAAAGATGCACATTGAGGGAAACATGGCAACCATGGAACGTTCAGGTCCCTGCTGAGAACAGGTCTTACCTCAGAGTTCCATCAGGTCCAGATCAACAGTCCTCCGCTGCAGAAACAGCAATTAAATACAACTTTATGAGGAATACCCATCATGTGACTAAGACATAAGCTCAGATAATAAAACTACATATTGACTCACTGTCTCCTGTTGTGTTTGAGAGACATGTGACCTGCCCAGGGGTCAACCACAAATTAATTCTCCTCTCAGACCTTTTACAAAACACTGTCTTAGATAAAGTGAAATAATATGGAAATGCATGTTTGCATGGAGCTTTGAGGGCGTCAGGTTGGACACCATCCTTGGTCCTATATGGTCCTCCAGTGTCCACAGGTTGACAGCATGTGGTCCTGATGTTTTACAGTTTCCCTCCATTGTTGTGATGGATTTCTACAAACAGGAAGCCAGCTTTTCAGAATAAGTGACACAAACATCAATTGAAAACAAAATGAAGAAATATTTCTGCAGTTTGTTTACTGGTCAACATCCTGTCTGTCTTTGGGCCATAGTTGGACACATGTCTCTCCAGAGAAAATTACATTTACACACCCCTCCATCCAACTTGAATTACTCTCTTTGATCAATTTTTTTTAACAACTGTTAAAGTAGACACTTGATGTTTTTAAAGGATGTAAATATTACTAATTGATCAAATATTAGTCTGTACATGTTACTGTACTTGTTTGTATTAATTAAAAAAGGGGTTGTGCTTGGGCCAACATGGTCAGTTTGTGAAGCACACGTACACGTAGAGAACAGACACAAGCCTCGAGTGCTGCCTGTGTTTCGTTGTAGCTGATGGAAACTGTTCAGAACCAGCCTGTAATATCACAGATGGGTTTAGTACAATCAGTGTAACCAGAATCATAATAAACATTATTATTATTGACACATGAAGTAAGTTGTTTCAGGTTGTCCGCAGCTCTCAATGTACTTCCACACGTCACCAAAGAAAACATTACCCTTTAAACAGTAGACGGTACGTTTTGTACATTTTTTGTGGACTGACTCTACCACTGCCACACAAAAAATGTGGTAGAAAATAGCTAATTACATAAACTCAAGTACTATATTTCAGTAGTTCTATTTCAGTTGTTCACCGTGGAGATGCAGATATAAAAGATTTATTAAAACAGCCAGATAGCAAAGTTCAATATCCTGCCTATATAGTAAGCTCA
This sequence comes from Anoplopoma fimbria, assembly GCF_027596085.1. Lineage (NCBI taxonomy): Eukaryota > Metazoa > Chordata > Actinopteri > Perciformes > Anoplopomatidae > Anoplopoma > Anoplopoma fimbria. Next base: position 8,981,646 of record NC_072451.1, on the reverse strand, counting down.
TACATGTTTGTGTGCATGAACCTGAAGAACACTTGATGGTGCTGGTCTGGTGGTTGAAGACATGGAGACTCTACTCATGGACAGTTTAAAACAAAAAGGATCAAAATCGATGCAACAGAAATACCATCTTTTTTATTTCACTCATTCTTCTTCTCTGTCAAAAAACCTGGTGCCTACATTACCCATAATGCAACTCTTACTATGACAGTTGTGTGTGAGATTGGTTGTGTGATATGCTAGTAGCAGCTTATGAAGGGATTCATTCTTGTTTTATTTATTTATCTACAACATCTTTTATTCATGGGTATGTTCTCTTTTATTTTCTGTTTTCTTGTTCTGGAAGAGTTTCTTTTTACCGGAGTGCATTTCCCCAGCGGGCCGACAAACTTGTCCAGAGTGTAGAGGTACTTCACGTTGTCCTTGGCCTCGTTAGCCACGACAGTGATATCCCTGTCCTGACACAATCAATCAATCAATCAATCATTATATTTACAACATAAACCTAAAAGCTGCTAAACTACAATTTAGACCAGTGTCTTTTCAGAAGCTGACCAGCTCTCTCCAGGTTTGTAGAGTCTTGGTGACCTGCAGAACACCCAGAGTCCTTTTCACCTGAGGACGCTTCACCTCCTCCATCAGACTGACACTGACACTGACACTGACACACACACACACACACACACACACACACACACACACACACACACACACACACACACACACACACACACACACACACACACACACACACACACACACACACACACACACACACACACACACACATCCATGTTTGCATTATCAATAAATAAATAAGTGAATATATAAAATCAGAAAAGACAAAATCAGAAAAGTTAAAGAAAGAATTATTTAGCAAAACTTTAATTAACTAAACTAAATTATTACAGAATAGTTGAGACAAAGGAAAATTATTATATTCAGGATGTAGTCAAAGTAACATCAGATTAGTTTAAAGGATTAAAGATTTAGATTATAGATTACAATCAGTGAAACAAAATGAATTAACTGTGTCTGCGATCTAGAAATGAGACAGAAACAACAAAGACTCTGGATCCTCCTCAGTGAGCGTCTACCTGTTGAAGGTGACCATGCGTCTCTTCCAGTGCTCCAGCTCAGCTGACAGTCCGACGTCATCGGCCTCCTTCCTCATCTGTTCGCTCTCCGTCAGCACCTGCTTGATCTGATTGGTACACACAGAGACCACACCCTCCAGGCACTCCACCAGCTCACTGTTATTGGCTGAGAGCAGACACACAATGGAAACAACCTCATTGGGGAAACGTCTGTCGAGGCTTTTGGTGCGAGGTCATGAAGTGTGGTCCCCTCGCTGTACGTTCTCTATGTGAAAACTCAGCTGGTACAAAGATGCTGAGTTCATGGATCACGTTTCTTCCACATTCCTTCAGAACCCTCAAATATAAATGATATGTAAAACTGATCAACAAGTTTAACACTCAAAACGTTAAATTACAATCACTTCAAAATAAACGTGAGAAAGATGTGATTGAACAAATCCCGACGAGTTTTGGTATAAAATAACACTTCATGTTCTGTCCCTGAGGAACAGTGGGTAAAAGAACCGAGAACTCAGGGTTTTTAACTAAAATCCCTCTATATTCCGAGAATTTCATCTAGAACTAATCCAAGAAGCTCTATCAAGAACCAACGGTCTCATCTAGATCCCACCCAGGGGGCTCTACCAAGAACCCTTTCATATTCCAAGAGTTTCACCTGGAACCCACCAAGAGGCGTTCTACCAAGAACCCTTTTATATTCAAAGGGTTTCAACTAGAACCCACATGCAGGGAGTTCTTCCAAGATCCCTTTTATATTCCAAGGGTTTAATCTAGAACCCACCCAGGAAGTTCTACCAAGGAAACTTTTATTTTCCAAGGATTTCATCTAGAACCCAACCAAGAAGCTCTGTCAAGAATCAGGGGTTTCATCTAGAACCCACCAACGAAGTTCTACCAAGTACCATTTTATATTCCAAGGGTTTAATCTAGAACCCACAGATTTGGTTCTATTGAGAACCCTGTTATATTCAAAGGGTTTAATCTAGAACCCACAGATTTTGTCACAGATGTGGTGTGGACCCAAAAGCAGTACGACCAGGAGACAGATAAAGTTCTGGAGCTTTATTTAAAGCTGAGCACACAGCAGACAGACAGGCAGGGTCAGACTCACATTGGGAAACAGGCAGGGGATCAGGCAGACGGAAACCAGAGGAAGCAGAGGCTAAACTCGTGGTCTGGGACAGAAGGCCAAGGTGGCTAACCGAGGCAAAGGCAAGGTAGGGGAATCCGGTGGTAGGGGACAGAAGGCTGAGTCGTTGACCAGGGCACAGGCAAGGCAGGGAAGTCCAGACAGGCAGGCAGGGTCGGCAACGGGAAATCAGTCCACGGGAAATTGCTGGAAGGTCTGACATAAATGCAACGAATGATCTGGCAGCGAGTGTGTGACTAGAACTCCTCCGAGGCCGCAGAGTCAGAATCCTTGAAGGCTGAAGCAAGGCGGAGATGCAGAACCCCTCTGGAGGGGGCGAACAGGAGGACAACCAAGGTGGACAGTCAGAACCCCTCTGGAGGGGGTGAACAGGAGGACAACCAAGGCGGAGAGGCAGAACCCCTCTGGAGGGGGCGAACTGGAGGACAACCAGGCCGACAGGGCCTCTCTGGGGGTCGGCCACGAAGACGACCAGGCCGACGGAGCCTCCCTGGGGGTCGGCCACGGGGACGACCAGGCCTCTCTGGAGATCGGGCAAGGGTCTGTCGAGGTGGGCGGATCCTCTCTGGAGGTCGGGCGAGGGTCTCTAAAACCCTCCACTGACCTCAGAGTCTCCAGTCTGCAGTGTGGACTCTCCAGTCCAGCAGACAGCAGCTTCACATCTGAATCCTGCAGGTTGTTTTCTCTCAGATCCAGCTCTCTCAGATGGGAGGGGTTGGACTTCAGAGCTGAGGCCAGAGAAGAACAGCTGATCTCTGACAAACCACAGTTTCTCAGCCTGAATGAAGAATAAATGATGAAGATAAAAATCAATTTATGATCCAATCAGATGTGATCAGGTTTTAAATGTGTAGCTCAACATGACTATGTCCTAATCAATGATCTTTTCTCTTTGTGGATCATCATCATGTCAGCCTTCTACAGACATCATCCAGATGTCACCACAACATTCATACACCTACTGATGTCAACACAGATTAATAACATGCTGCTGATCTCAGTCAAGTCTGGAACTAGAAGATCAATACAATATTGATCCTTTGAAAAACTGCATTTGGAAATATGACTCGATCTCTGTGTGTGCCTCTATGTGTTTGTGTGTGTCCTTAAAGATCAATATCAATGATTAAATGTTATTTGTGAAAGAACATTTTAATGAACAGAAACCAAATAAATATTTCTACTTCATTAAGTAAACTTTATCAATTTAAAACCAATATTAGTTCAGAGAATCTTCTGTATACAGATGTGAGCATTTACCAAAATTATAAACATAACTTTACTCTATCAACTAACAAAGACAAGTCTTTCGTGACTGCAGATTAAATTTAGTTTAAGAAACATTGAATATGAATAAATTAAATGTTCAACTTTATGGATGTAAGTTATGTTTGTACGTAAGATCTACAATAAATAGTAAATAGTAACAGAGAGACAGGGAACTGACCACAGAGTCTCCAGTCTACAGAGTGGACTCGCCAGTCCAGCAGACAACAGCGTCACTCCTGAATCCTTCAGGTTGTTGTTACTCAGCTCAATATCTCTCAGATGGGAGGGGTTGGACTTCAGAGCTGAAGCCAGAGAAGAACAGCTGATCTCTGACAAAACGCAGTTTCTCAACCTGAATAAAGAATAAATGATGTAACTTTAGACGACAACGTTCCTTCCTTAAATCAAGATGTCGGTTAAAAACTGTGAAAAAAAGCTCTCATTAATATTAATGACAACGTGCTGCAATTTCAATAAAGACGTAGTAGTGACTCCACCTCTTAAACCCCACCAGCGGCTCCATCTATACAAACTCATTCATCGTTGTGAAGCTAAACACAAACAAAAACACACAGAAACTGATTGAAGATTCAACTCAAGGTCCAAAGTTTCAAAGATGTTAAATATGTGGAACAATATGAACAATATTTATTTCATAATAGTGGAGTCATAAAATCAAAGCATCTTCAGTTTAAACTATTCAGTCAGTATAAACAGCATATAGATTCATAAACATGTTTGGATATTTGTTGTAGTCTGACAGTTGAAATAGAGATTCTTTATATATTGATGTCGGGTTCACGTCCGTGTCTCCAGTCGTTCTTGTGTTTCTTGTGTCTTCTCTTTGTCTCCTGTCTTCCTGTCCATCTCTCTCTGAAGGTCTGTGTTGTGGGCGGCTCCCTGATTGCTGTCCTGCCTCCTCACCTGCAGTAGATCCACCCGGTTCTTCATCCTCTCATCTCCAGATCCATGACTCAGTTATAGAGGAAGTTTCACGTCTCAGGCCGCTTGAGTCGTGTTTGTTCTGAGTCTCTTCTAGTGTTCTTCTCTGAGCCACAGGATCACTGTCCATGCTCTCATCCCTCGCTCTGCCTGGTTTCACTGTCACCAGCTCCCCTCTACCTCTGCCCCGGTGTGTAGTTGAGATCCAAGATCCAAGTGAAGATGGGTGTGGTCCGAGCAAGGGGACAGGAAGTGTGGGGGAGGAGGTACGGAAGGAGTCATTAGGTTTGTTCGAGATAAGCCAGTCCTGCGCAGAATCGATCACCGGCGATCGCCGCACAATGCATGCCGGTTAGATTTGTGTCCGACTTGATCCCGACTTCCTCTGACATCATGAACACGTGGGCAACGATAACCTCACGAGAGCGAGGCGGCCACAGTTATCAGAGCCAGGCGCCGCAGTTGCTCTCCACCGACTGCATGGCCCAGTGCATGATGGGAAACGCCTGGCTGTCTCCTGATCAAAGAGCTGATTGGCTCTTAGTTTTGACAACAAACACCATGTTTTGTAGAAAATTCTTATTTTCTGTGTAAATGTTAGATTTGACGCTAGATTGTTGGTTAGTGGACTCACACTTGAACGTACTGTCTTTAACCAACTGTCTTCCTACCTCCACCAGAACAACCTCTTGGACCCCCACCAGTCCGGGTTCAAGGTGGGTCACTCGACAGAGACAGCCCTCCTTGCGGTGACAGAGTCGCTTCACGCCGCGAGAGCAAACTCTCCTCTGTCCTGATTCTCCTGGACCTGTCAGCGCCGTTTGACACGGTGAACCACCAGATCCTCCTCTCCACCCTCGAGGGGATGGGCATCTCAGGCTCTGCACTCTCCCTGTTTGCATCCTACCTGACAGGTCGATCCTACCAGGTGACATGGAGGGGGCCGTGTCGGAACCACGCATGCTGACTACGGGGTTCCACAAGGTCCAGTTCTGGGCCCCCTTCTCTTCTCCCTCTACACAACATCTCTGGGTTCTGTTATTCGCTCGCATGACTTCTCTTACCATTGTTATGCCGATGACACCCAGCTGGTCTTGTCATTTCCTCCTGGTGACACTCAAGTGGAGGCACGCATTGCTGCGTGCTTGGCTGACATCTCGACGTGGATGGCGACACACCACCTGAAGCTCAACCTGGACAAAACCGAGCTACTGTTCCTCCCGGGGAAGGGTTGCCTGCACCGAGACCTGTCCATCACCATTGTTGATACTGTGGTGACGCCAACTCGGACTGCAAGGAATCTGGGTGTGACCCTGGACGACCAACTGTCGTTCTCAGCAAACATTGCATCGGTCACACGCTCCTGCAGATTCCTCCTCTACAACATCAGGAGGATTCGCCCCTTCCTCACTGACGAGACAGCGCAGGTGCTCATCCAGGCTCTTGTCATCTCCCGCCTGGACTACTGCAACTCACTACTTGCCGGAGCCCCGGCGTTGGCCATCAGACCCCTGGAGCTCAAGAAATGTAATTGTCACGTAATTTAAAACGATTCGTATTTGTATTATTTAATAAAAAGATGGCATTGTGGTGAGACATGGTTTTCAGTGGTCAGCAATGACAATTCAATAACTGCTCCCTACATGCCTAATGAGTTCTTGAGAATTCTGTTAAGAATCAGTTTAATTATTCTTCTCCTAGGTTGGTTCCAAAAATACCGAAATTTGTTGAGGAGGTTGACCCTCTGTACAGTGTCACAGACTTCAGAAGTCATTTCAGACTCTCAAGAGGACAAGTGGAGGTAGGCTTATCTACAGCATTTCCAGACTAAATATAATCACTGAGATATGCATGTCAGTTTGACCGTTGCCCACATGTTCATGACGTCAGAGCAAGTCGGGAATCTAACCGGCATGCATTGTGCGGCGATCGCCGGTGATCGATTCTGCGCAGGACTGGCTTATCTCGAACGAGCCTAAGGAGCGCATTTCCTCTGCACCCTCCGTGTGCTTTTAATTTGCCATCGCAATTCCACAATTCATACTCAATCAATACAAATAAAAATAGGCTATATAGCCTACTGCAGTGTATGCATGGTCTTACCTTTACTTGTAAATTAAGTCCATTTGTCTATCCTTCTGGACAACAATCTCTGTGACTTTGTTGTAAAAGTCCTCCTCATCTTCTTTTAGTTTTAAAAGTCTCTCCGTCTCAATGGAGATTATTGCCGGGGATGAAGGTCGTCCTTGGTCAGTCCGATTCCGACTGTATGTTTTGAGTCTTTTCAAAGCAGAGAATGACCTTTCCGCGGACACTGTTGTAGCCGGTATAGTGAGCACCAGCACCATAACTTTGTCGCCACAGGAACAGTCTGCATCAGATCCTTCTCGGCCAAAAAGCTGAGAAGCTGTCCAGGGGATTTACATTCATCCCTCACTGCTTATGAGCTATACAGTCCGATGAGATCAGCCTTTAGTCTAACAAAGTCAAAGAACCTGGCATATTTTGACAGGCTCTGCAGTTTGGTGTCATCAAAATGTTGTGACATTTCATTCAATTTTGTACAATCGACCAAACCAAGGAAAGCTAGCTCACCAAAATGATCAAACCTAGCTTTCAGTTGAACACTGATATTGTCCAGAATGTTTTAAAACATTCGTTTCATCTCATCTCTGACTGACTTTTGACTTCGGACACTATCTGTCGTTCCGAGCGTGGCGCATTTCTGCTCAAATCGCTCATAGAAAACTGTTAAACTCTCTGGCGTTCCACAAATCCAACTGTGACGCGGATTCGTGCACAACAAAATCCAATGTCCATTACTTTGTTTTGCAGCCCTCTAAAGAGTGCATCGGTTTCACTGAAAATGTCTTCATATGCCATAATGAAAAGCCATGTTGATGCTTTTGACAGCCACCGCTCATATCCAGCGGCCATCATTGGGGTGTCATTATCCCAACTATCTGGATCTTGATCCTCACAAAGAAAAAATGAATAAAGCCCCCTTTATTTATTATCTTCTAATGTTCTTCTTCATTGATGTCTCGTCTACTTCTATAGCAACAAATGAGGCTGCATTAATCTCCTTTTTGATATAATTTCTAATCACCTCACTGACTGCTTCAATTAAATCGTTCTGTATTCTGTTCGACAAGCCAGAAAACAACTGTGGTCAACTCAGCAGACACTCGGATGTAAATAAGATGTAAGCAAAGCGTATGTACAAATATATTGAAATAAGATTCATTTTATTCTATTCACATTAAAAATGAACCCAGTTACCTGCATCTCGTGACTAACATTTTCACTTTACCAATTGTATATTATATTTAACAAAGTAATAACTCCTACATTTGTACCTTCAAATGGGTAATTTCTTTAATTTTGAAGGTGATATAAAAATGTTTTTCTCAATAATTCCAGACAATACCTGATGTATATGTATTCAGGAAATCTCTGACTTCACTCAAATTAAAAATCTAACATTTTTACTGTACCAATTAAGAGATATTTCAAAGTAAAAGTTCTACATTTGTACTGAGAAATGTCTAATAACTGAATATGTCATGTGCTTTAAAATGTGTTTTCTCAATAATTCCAGACAGTGACTGAGTTATACGTGTTAGGATGTTAGGATTTTCCTCTGTAACAACAAATTGGGGAAAATCTTGTGTAAATTATATAGCCCCTTTAATTTAATTTGAATAGAAGTCAATGGTAAAAGTATTAAGTTACAGATATCTACAAGTAACATTTCTACTAGTAAGAAATGAATGTTGATATCAAGAATAAACATTTTGACTGGTGAGATATGAATTGTAGCTATCTTTAATAACAATTGCTCCCAGTCAAAATCAAATTATGGATACTAGTCACAAAGCAATTGTTGATATCTGCTATTGCTATTACCACTAATGATTAAATGTTAAAAGGGCTTTCCATAATGAGTCAGGACTAACAAAGGTTTACACTTAAATATATCCTATAAAACTGAGCTTTAAAATATTTCACCAAAAAGATCAGTAATCCAACATAAAACACACCAACACACAAAGCAATGGTGAGGAAATAATATGTCCTAAACCCTGTTCAAGATGTTCAAAGTACAGTGACCACAGACCGCCAACAGTACTATATGAATGGTTCAAATATACTCAGGAGCTTGGCTACACACGGCTGTGTACAAAACTAAAGTAACTTAAATCCTGAATTATTACTCTTCACTGTTAGTCAGTGAACAGAGGCCAAGGCCTGAACTAACAAACGCCAATAAAAATCACTTCTATTCATATTGTACAATCTTTATTTGAGTGTGAGTGTGTGTGTGTGTCAGCAGTAGGCAGACAGACTCAGCAGATTGATGAAGAGCAGAGCTCTTGAGGAGGAAAACACCTAGAGAGAGAGAGAGAGAAACATGTGAGCTTCCCAGTGCACCTCCATCAGAGTTTGACATGAAGCAGAGGCAACTCAGTTATTCCACACAGCACATGAGTAAATCACTAATAGTCAGTCATACTTACTCCAGCTGCAGAGTTCCCACTGCTGTCCAGTCTCAGAGTGCTGCTGTTCTTCTGGACCCAGAAGGTTTTGTAGTCCTCGACCACAGTGGCACTGCCATGTTAACAACAATTACATGAAAATGACTGAATGAATAATATTGGAGGTCCGCGCTGTTCGATGGATGCTTATCAATGCCTGCGCTTCAGGTGCAGAACCACTAATGACCACTAGAGGGCTCACATTTAGTATTAGACGGCTTTGTGAATGTTTCAGATTGTTTTCAGAAGTTTGGCCTCTGGGTTAACAAAATAGTGTAGTCAGCAAAGAGGCCTGTGTATGAGTGCTACTTTGTCCACCTGAAGTAGATATCTCCGTAGTTACTGTTTCTAGGCGCCTCCCACGTCAGCTGTACTTTCTTCTTCCTGACTCCTGACGCCTGACTGACTGTTGAGTTCTGCATAAAGATACAACACACACATACAAACACAAACACACAAATTGATCCTCACAAAGAAAAAATGAATAAAGCCCCCTTTATTCATTATCTTCTAATGTTCTTCTTCATTGATAACAAACAACTTAGTTTACAATTCAAGAGAAAAGAGAGATGGTTTTGAAGATATGTTTTTAGTAGATAATAATAAATATCATTTGAACTGTAACATTCACACATACCTCCACGTTGTTACAGTGCAGTGCAGTAAACAGGGTGGTGCTGATGTTGGTGAACTTCCCTACAGGCCAGAGCAGAGCTGGAAGAAGGAAACAAAGAGATCAGTCTACACAGCTGCTGTGGCAAAAAGCTGTTCCCCATGACAAAGACAAACTATGCAAACAATTTTCAGTAGATGTAACTCACACTGTATATTTAAAAATAAAACAAATTTCCTGTTATAAAGTTTCAAGAGCAATCTTGTGATGACTATTATATTAAACACCTAAAGCAAAGGTTTTCAAAGTGGGAGGCGGCAATTAGGTGATACATTACAGGGCTTCACGCTAACCTTTAAAAGTCGTGGCAAGGCTGGCAAAAAGGCATCAGCTTTTGGTTATCAAGACTGAAAATAAGCAAGTGAAGGGGGGTTGAGGCCCATTTTTCCAAGCTTTGACTGAGGGGAGGCCAACAGTCTCAGACTTTGAAAACTGTTTTACACTGTCAAGCTTCTCCTGGGCATCTCTTTAAGGTGATCCACAAGTGTCATTAATGTTATATAGTTCTATAATAATTTATCACAGTACATATTTATTTTAATGACAGACATTCCCTTACCGAGTCCCTCCCTGCTCCTGGCCTGTAACAGGAAACCCTGGAACTCTGTGGAGCTGTTCTTCACCACCTCCACCGTCACTGCAAGGAGAGAATTAGGGAGATGAGAGGAGGAGGGATTCATGTTAGTACGAGACAGACTGAGTGCAGGAGCAGCAGGAGGTAGAGAGGGGTAACATGGTTAAGTGTTAGAAAATGTACAGTGGGTACGGAAAGTATTCAGACCCCTTTAAATTTTTCACCCTTTGTTTCATTGCAGCCATTTGCTAAAATCGAAAAAGTTCATTTTTTTTCACATTAATGTACACTCAGCAACCCATCTTGACAGAAAAAAACAGAAACGTAGAAATTTTTGCAAATTTATTAAAAAAGAAAAACTGAAATATCACATGGTCATAAGTATTCAGACCCTTTGCTCAGTATTGAGTAGAAGCACCCTTTTGAGCTAGTACAGCCATGAGTCTTCTTGGGAATGATGCAACAAGTTTCTCACACCTGGATTTGGGGATCCTCTGCCATTCTTCCTTGCAGATCCTCTCCAGTTCTGTCAGGTTGGATGGTGAACGTTGGTGGACAGCCATTTTCAGGTCTCTCCAGAGATGCTCAATTGGGTTTAGGTCAGGGCTCTGGCTGGGCCAGTCAAGAATGGTCACAGACTTGTTCCGAAGCCACTCCTTTGTTATTTTAGCTGTGTGCTTCGGGTCATTGTCTTGTCATTGTCCTCTTCTGTGGAACCAGGTTCCAGTTTCAGTCCGGGGGCAGACACACTCACCACTTTCAAGAGCAGGCTTAAGACCTTCCTTTTTGATAGCGCTTATAGTTAGGGCTGGCTCAGGTTCGCCTTGGTCCAGCCCCTAGATATGCTGCTATATGCCTAGACAGCCGGGGACTACCTAGGATACGCTGAGCTCCTCTCTCCTCTTCTCTCCCTCCTTCTTTATGTATTAATCTCCTATTTATGCACATTACTGATTTTGCTTCTTCCCCGGAGTTCTTGTGCTTTCTTCAGCTTTCCGCAGGTTCCCAGGAATCGGAGTTATATTTGGACTGTCATCGTGCCACCTACTGAGGCCCTGCTGACACCCACTACTACTACCACTATTATTATTAGTCACATTACTATTATTATTGCCTGTACTATTACGCTTATTGACTTGCTTCTACCCTGGAGTCTTTGTGCTTTCCGCTTCGCAGGCTTCTATAAATCGTGGCTGTACCTGGACCGTGGATGTGCATCCTGCTACGGCCCTGCTGACACCGACTGCTACCACCATTATTATTATTACTAGTCACATTACTATTACTATTACCTGTACCATTAAGCATTTTAGTTTTACTTCCACCCTGAAGCCCTTTTGCTTTCTCGTTCTGCAGGTTTCCATGAATCGTTGTGGTACCTGGACCGTAGTCGTCCCTCCTGCTGTGAGCCGACTGACACCCACTGCTACGATTATTATTATTAGTCACATTACTATCCCTATTTTCATGGCTATAATTCTACTGTAATAATTGCTGCTGTTATTATAAGTAGTCTTATTATATGAATCATTTATGTCATATACATTGAATGTGTTGTATCTAAGAACTGTTATGCTGCTCATTCTGTACACATGACATCTATTGCATTCTGTCCATCCTGGGAGAAGGATCCCTCCTCTGTCGTTCTCCCATAGGTTTCTTCCTTTTTTCTCCCTGTTAAAGGGGTTTTTTTAGGGAGTTTTTCCTGTGCCGATGTGAGGGAAGGACAGAGGATGTCGCATGTGCACAGATTGTAAAGCCCTCTGAGGCAAATTTGTAATTTGTGATTCTGGGCTATACAAAATAAACTGAATTGAATTGAATTGAATTGAATTGTTGGAAGGTGAACCTTCGGCCCAGTCTGAGGTCCTGAGCACTCTGGAGGAGGTTTTCTTCCAGGATATCTCTGTACTTGGCCGCATTCATCTTTTTCCTTCAATTGCAACCAGTCGTCCTGTCCCTGCAGCTGAAAAACACCCCCATAGCATGATGCTGCCACCACCATGTTTCACTGTTGGGATTGTATTGGGCAGGTGATGAGCAGTGCCTGGTTTTCTCCACACATACCGCTTAGAATTAACGCCATAAAGTTCAATCTTGGTCTCATCAGACCAGAGAATCTTATTTCTCATAGTTTGGGAGTCCTCCATGTGTTTTTTGGCAAACTCTATGCGGGCTTTCATATGTCTTGCACTGAGGAGAGGCTTCCGTCGGGCCACTCTGCCATAAAGCCCCGACTGGTGGAGGGCTGCAGTGATAGTTGACTTTGTGGAACTTTCTCCCATCTCCCTACTGCATCTCTGGAGCTCAGCCACAGTGATCTTTGGGTTCTTCTTTACCTCTCTCACCAAGGCTCTTCTCCCACGATTGCTCAGTTTGGCTGGACGGCCAGGTCTAGGAAAAGTTCTGGTCATCCCATACTTCTTCCATTTAAGGATTATGGAGGCCACTGTGCTCTTAGGAACCTTGAGTGCTGCAGAAATTCTTTTGTAACCTTGGCCAGATCTGTGCCTTGCCACAATTCTGTCTCTGAGCTCCTTGGGCAGTTCCTTCGACCTCATGATTCTCATTTGTTCTGACATGCACTGTGAGCTGTAAGGTCTTATATAGACAGGTGTGTGCCTTTCCTAATCAAGTCCAATCAGTTTAATTAAACACAGCTGGACTCCAATGAAGGAGTAGAACCATCTCAAGGAGGATCAGAAGAAATGGACAGCATGTGAGTTAAATATGAGTGTCACAGCAAAGGGTCTGAATACTTATGACCATGTGATATTTCAGTTTTTCTTTTTTAATAAATTTGCATAAATTTCTACATTTCTGTTTTTTTCTGTCAAGATGGGTTGCTGAGTGTACATTAATGCGAAAATGACTGCAATGAAACAAAGAGTGAAAAATTTAAAGGGGTCTGAATACTTTCCGTACCCACTGTATGTGCAACTAGTCCTTCTAAGTTACAGAAAAATGTTCACTGACATTTGATAATGGAGGAGAGAAGAAAGGGATCGAGGAGTTTGAGGGTGAGAGTGGGGTCAAAGTAAGTTCCACTAAACATGACCTTTGACCTCTGAACTGTTACGCGACACCTCTGGGATGGAAGGTCGGGTCAGGGAGATTTAGAGGGGAAACAAAGTGAACGGTGGGGGAAGTTAGAGGGTGAGGAGGGGTGAAGAGGAGTGGGATTATTGTGAGCCCAAGACAGGGAAAGAGGGGAGTTGTAAAATAAATATATAAAACATATGGAGTTAGCTTTTGTTCCACCTTGATGATCCTAACAACATGGTTTCTTGACTTGTACAACCTCAATGACCCTAACCCTTCAATGTTCTGTTTGTCGCTATAAATAATAACATTCTGAGTCGCTATATGTTTTTTGAAAATGTTTTGAACTTAATTCAGTCTGATTGAACCATCTCTACCTTTCGGTTACTTTGGGCTAAACAATCCACTAGATGCTGCTGTGTCTTTGAATAGTGTACCTCTTTAGTTTGGCTTCATGGAGGAGGTTAGAAACACAAAAAAAGTCTATAATTAAAGAATATATATTTGTTATAATATGTTAAAAAATACATATTTTTTAACATATTATAGTTTCAGAGGTCTTAATAAATAGAATTATGTAACTTGGAACAAAAACAAAAAGTCTAGGGTCAAATCATTTTCTAAAAACATCCTTTTTCAAACTGTTTGATTGTCCCTTTACGATAAGGGTAATAATGTAATTAAAATTGCTACAACATAAAAGATAAGAAATCTGAACATTCATTGTTGTTAATGATGTAAATTTATCCTGAAATAATTTCATATTTATAATGTTTAACCATCTAAAAGTATCCTCTACCAAAAAGTTAAATTGTCAATTAGTGATAAAGGTAGTGACGACAAGATAATACATTTACTATTTTTATAAAAGAAAAGAAAATCATGTCAACATTCACCATTGTTAATATCACATATGTAATGTTATACCATTATATATTGGGTGAAAAAATGATATCAGTATAATTTTTCCCCAAACCCAAGATTATTTTCAAAGTACTGTGCATATGTAAATATCTAGACTAGATATTTATGGTACTACTACTAATTATATGGTTAAAAAAGGACTTATGTTGGTATACTAACACAATACTAGCATTATAATAGTACATGGTTTGTAATTATTTATTTTTTATGTTTTATGAATTATAGATTGACACTAAAACATTTAAGGGTGCAAGGCCACAGACTTTTACGGCCCTTTATATCAGAAAATATTTGCACCACCACACAGATGAAAACATCTGATTCAAAAAGTTACAATTTTAATAATGAGGGCATTAATGGGAACGAGATGGCCTTCATGAAGCGCTGCTGGGAGCTTGTATAGTTTGACAGTGTAGCGAAAGACAGGAAATAAAGTTCTGTTTATGGGATGGACCTTAACCATGAAGCTTCTGAGTCCAAATGAATAGAGGTTATTTTTTTCAAATGTTGATCGGAATAGTACGATAGCCCAGTGATCAGTACAGCTCCTATACATACTGATATAAAAACACAGTTTACTTCACCTAACTATACCTAGCAGGAGGACATCATGCAGACTATTCATAGAAAGGACGTACAAACATCAATGCTAGATAAAACATGGCAAGTAATCCATTACAATATTGTAATGGACTACTTGGTAATGTTGAGTACGATGTTGCTGCACAGATGTACCTGTAATGACTCCACCAGGCCTGTAGGAGGCACTAGATGTAGACAGTGTGAATGGGGGTCTGCTGGTGGAGGGGGTGAAAGGCGGGTGTACAGGCATCATGCTGCCACAGGAGAAGGCCACGGAGCCGTTAGGGAAACACACACACTCCTGCACACAGCACACACACACCGCTGCTAAAAGCAACGGCATGGCTTTAAGAGGCATCTGAAAGGGACAGGAAACAACACCGTTTAGTTCAACATACGGAGAACATGGGTTAGCTTTATGGACATCATAAATGTCCCAGCCAGTCATTTATGATATGCATGTGACATCAACCAAGCTTCTTTTTTTTTTTAAATAAAAAAACAGATGGTGAAACCAGGTCTTCAACAAATGCTTGCAATGGATACTGACTTTGGAGGAACAATAAGTTCTGAACGTGACGCTAGTAAAGTTTCTTTACAGAAAACACAAATGTACTATTTTTTTAATCCGATGAAAGACCAACACCAACAATTTGTTACTCCGTTTAGCAATACTTTCTGGTGTCCTGAAGTCTGTGGCCAATCCATTCCTACTGGAGAATGGATTGGCTTCAAAAATGAAGACTCAAAAAGATTTTTACCAGACACAGATTAATACATATTTCATTCTGCACTGAGTATTTGTGGCAGCACCATTCATACACTGATGGGAGGAGCTACCATGCAAAGTGCCTCCTGCCCATCAGGACTCTA
The DNA here is from genome assembly GCF_027596085.1 of Anoplopoma fimbria. Taxonomy (NCBI): domain Eukaryota; kingdom Metazoa; phylum Chordata; class Actinopteri; order Perciformes; family Anoplopomatidae; genus Anoplopoma; species Anoplopoma fimbria. The sequence goes on along the minus strand of NC_072451.1, from coordinate 8,965,982 downwards.
ACTAATTATTCCCACCCATTCACACGCCGATGGCACAGCCGAGGGAGCAACTTGGGGTTAAGTGTGTTGCCCAAGGACACATTGACATGGACTGGCGGAGCCGGGGATCGAACCGCCGATCCTCTGATTGAAGGACGACCCTGCTCTCCACTAAGAGTAATAAAGTAGAATGACTCAAGAACCCTCAGTACAGTTGTTAGATACTTGTACTTTACTGTAGTATAAGTCCATTTTATGTTACTTCATAATTTCTACCCAAGTATATTTCAGAGGTTAATATTGACATGGTATATGATAGACTTAAAATACAGCTTTGTTGTAGACTAAACCTGTAACGTCTCCACAAGCTCCCTGAGCTATGTTTTCCTTGTTTACACATTTTTGTCATTTTTAGGTGTCCTGTTTTATTTTGTCACTCACCTGTCCCTCTTGTTTCAGATAACTTCACTTCCTGCTCTTGTGTGTTTCCAGCCAGTGTGATCACCTTCCCCTGCCCTGACCAGCTTCACCTGTTCCCAATTACCCCTCCTCCTCCTCCTCCCCAGAGGATTTAGTCTGTATGCTCCTTTTTGCCGGTGCCAGTTGGCCATAGTATCCTGTGTCTAACGTTCCAGCAATTTTGATTTGTGATCTTGGTTACCTGGTTTTTGATTCTGCTTTTCCTTGAGCCTCAGCCATCTGGATTTGTTTGCCTGAACTTTGCCTGAACTCAATTAAATTCAATTTTATTTTGTATTTCCGAAAGTCACAAATCACAAATTTGCCTCAGAGGGCTTAACCGATCCTCTGCCAGTAAAATACTTGGTCTAGAGTCGTGCCCAGTGGTTCCCTAACAGTTACCATGTGATCCCTAACAAAACGTTAGAGCATATACATAGAGTATATGACATAAACAAAACGTAAGTGCTATAGGTGCTGGATACAATTATTATTTTTTTTAAATTGCAACGCAAGGAGTATATTCCACAAAGCTCCCTTTGATTTTATTAGCAATGTTTAATTAACCACTGGTCTTCGATGAAGGACATACATAGCAAAATGTTCATTGACATCATCAAATCACATTTATGTGTGTCAAGATATCCTTTCACAAGGTAAATAGAAAATACGCAATAACAGACATACAAGAATAATTCAAAGTCAGCCTTTTCATGTTTCAGATGTCTATGAAGTGTGAGTTCCACCAAAAATACATTCCCCTGGGCCCTTCTCAGATATTTCATTTAAATAGCTGTTTGAGGCCCGGACAGGTCAAATTATCAACTTGTTTTATTTCACAGAATGGCAAACATCATAGATATTCTATAACGATTTGTGAATCAGAAGTTAAATTTTCTATTTTCACTCTTTATCTGGTGACCCCTTGGAGGGGCCCGACCCTTATGTTGGAAATCACAGGACAAAACTACCTAATTGTATATTCAATAGTTAAAACTACCTTGAGCAGCTCCAACAGTAAATGTTACTTAAACACTGATGCCTGGGTGTTAAATGTCTCAGAATGTCAGATATAATAAGAGAAGTTCTAAACTCGGAACAAGTCCCTTTTGAAGTTTTTCTTTTACTAATTCTGTATATTTGCTGGAGTAAGATTTTGACTGTAATACTTTTACTTGTAATGGGCTACTTTTACATTGTGGTGCAGATACTTTTACTAAAGTTAATTATTGCAACCGTGTGGCTCACTCATGTGTTTGATAGTGTTTGGACAACAATACACTTGATTTGATTGGTATGAATTTACCAAGGTATGATACTTGAACAGTTGACTACACAAAATGTGAACACGATGCAATAGCATGGTCATCGTATGGTCACTGTTTTTGTGAATGTATTGAGCCATTAAAACTAACACAAATGCTACGAATAACATACAAAACTATTTAGTCGCTTCTTCCAACAATACATGCAATAGATGTATTAAATGTAATAACTAATGTAAGATATTCTTAGCTAAACAAATGTATCACTGCGTGCATCAAACTGTATCTAAACCTTTGAAGATAACATTCTGTAAAGCCCTATTGTAAGAGGTGATATTTAAAAATGTAATATTGCTAGTATTTGAACAATATAAATATAATAATATTGTGTAAATAATCCAGCATCTCTTACATGATTTTATATATTCAGCTTTGGTTACAGACTCCCTCTCCACCTTCCTACAATCATATTTTGAGCTTCATTCATGTACCAAAAAAAGAGACAAAACGCACAATTAACAAAGTTAAAGATGAATTTGACAGACAGCATTATTATTATTATTTCAAATGTTTTATAGATATTGCGGTAATGTCATTATCGTGACTTCTGAGTAATGGTATAGTATTAAATCGGATATGGAAGCCCTGTCCTGAATGTGTGCAAACTGAACAGCACACTGAAGTAAGCCTGGGCAGAAGGAAAAATCAATCTGCAACACTGTGGTCTGCTGTTCAAAGAATGAGGATGAGGTTGAGCGTCTATTAAAGTTTGAAAGCAGCTTCATCACCTGTTTGCCCTTTATTCTTCTGGAGTATGTCAATATTAGCTAAAGTAAACTTTTTTCCCCATTTGCCATTTTTCAACAACCTGGATTTACATCACAATACCCTCTATTGTGAATTGTCATTATTCTCCAAAATGTTGACTCACTAATGTTAAAGCAAGTCGCAGTGTATTAATTGTCAGACACCTCTGTAGAAACATTGACAGTTGAAATTGTTCTTAGATGGATTCACTCTTAATATCTCTGACATAGAGCATGGATCACCTACTCTGCAAACGTTTGAACATCAGGTGCTGTGTTAGTCCAGGTTCAGGTAACTCACCTTGTCTGTAGAGCTGGTGGTTTTGTCCTGCAGACACACACACACACACACGAAGAAGTTTGTCAGAGATCCTCAGAGGTACAATATAGTGACAGCTTAATGAATCTCGTCAAAATGTCAAGATGAAATCACCTGCAGGTCCTCTTAGTGTCTGTAAGCCAGAGATCCAAAGTGCCTTGTCGAGACCAGTTAAGAGGAGTAATTGGTGTTCAATCATGTGTGTCATTTGGTTTCACCATGGGGCCCATCCTATGGGATCCCATCTCTTGTTACCATGACAATGTTTAACTCGCATGGTAAGGGGAGGAGTATTCTTAACAACACAGCGATCAATAATGACACTCACCCCAGAGGAAGCAGGTCATGTTTCAGGTGATAGCTTAATTATTACCCACAGTTCTCCTCTGTTAATGCTCCTTCATTCACAGTATATAACCTTACATCTCCTCTATTTGGCTCCTGTACAACCCCAGCTTGAATTTCCATGGTTAAGCTGGCAACTATTGAAATGTAAGCATTTCACTGATACTGTGAGTTTCTAGGTTTTCCGGTCTTTACCTTGTTATTCAGTAGGGTCTGTATATGATCAGCTGACCCTTCTTTGGTAGGTTATTTGGTTTCCAGTGTTTGTGACCAAGACGAGCAGCAATCACGAGTCAAACACAGATGCTTCAGAAAAAAACAGCGTCTCTTTTATTTTTTATGTGAGATACAGTAAGCAAGAACAACAACAACAGCAGCTGTGACTACAGTAACAAACAACAACAGTCTGACAGTGAAATGTATGCAGTGAATCTGATGGATGAGAGTTTGGCCTCAACAGTTTTCACCGGAGACACACTCGTGCTTCTCAGCTGTTTGTGGTTTGTGCGCTGTTTGTTCTATTCTTCTATTCTGAGTACAGCATCTCCAGTGATGAACTTTCATTGAATCCCTTGTTGAGCTGTCTCATCTGAGATGTCTACAGCAGTAGAACCAGGTGCTCAGACGTTACTGTACCTGCAGGTGCATCTTTCACAGCACTTGCATTTACTTTTTTTTTTGCAACAAAATCTTTGCAATTTTTTGTCTTTTTCCCAAATTATAGTGTTTCCAGGTGTTGCGTAGTACAGCTTCATATGTGATAAGTTGTTTGAGGATTTGTGTGGCTCCTAAAGGAAGCTCTGTGAGGAGTTGGAGGCAAAATGGAGCCATGACGTGGATCAGGTGATCACAATGAAGAAGCAGTAAGCTTGTTGGTACTGTGTTGAAAAGGGAGCAACAGTGAGGTTGGGAGTAACTCTGGTACGTGAGTCAGTGTAGGGCAGTAGGTGTTGTGTCTGTATATTGTGTAAATACAAATGTTTAAGTAGTCGTAAAAAGAGCTTGGTTTCATATCAGCAGTATGAATACAGGGCTGTTTATGTGTAGCAGGACCAGGGACAAAAATGCAGCTGAGCTCCTCAGACCTGGTCCAGTCTGTCCTTGTCTGTTGCCACAGTAACAACAAAGCTGCCACGGGCTTTCATGTGCTTTTTGATGATCTCGTTTTGGTGGAACATTATATGGATAGTTTGGATTTATTTAAGTTATGTTTTTGGGTTGTCTTTCCGGTCGTGGAAGGAATTGCTTCAAATTTGGAATAAACGTCCTATACTAAAGGATAAACTGATTAGAATTTGGTAGTCAATGGTCACTGTGACCTCACCAAACACATTTTTGGCCATAACTCAAGAATGCATATGCTAATTATGACAATTTCACACACATATAGGATAAAAATAGGATAAAATGATGACATTTTGGACAGACAATCATGTAAACTGCAGCATGACTGGTTGGTTTTCTAGGTGGCTAAAATATATAAATTGCTGCTGCCCCTGTACACAGCAGAACACTGCTTTGCTCCAATGCTGGTTCTCCTGTCTGGTTCTCCAAACTGGGAGTGTGCCAACTGCCATCTACTGTAGGAAATACACTGACTATGGAAGAGTACCTCATACAAACCCACTTACACACATTTACTACAGGTGGCATCACTTTACATGCGGTAATGGACGATGGGTGGGGGGGTTTTCACCCCTGGAACTGTTCTTTTTGGTTGGTAATCTTTAGTAGCTATAGTACTACAACGACATACAAAAACAGATTTACTCCCAGAAGCAATTCTCTGTGCGAGGGAAGATTAAAGGTATAACATTGACAGGTAGGAGATAAAGCCAGTGACCACAGGTTGACCTTTGACCTCAGTGATAGGAGGAAGAGTTACAAGGTTAAAATTAATGTAGTAAGGCCTTACATTGCTAGCAGCAGGCTTTTGTGTAGCACCAATACGAATGTAATGTGACCTTTGGTACCAGTGGTTGAGGTGAGAGGTTACAGTAGTGACTTTATGGTCTTGGTGCCTTACAGGACTGGCAGCAGGCCTTTCTGTAGTACCAGTGGGAACACAGTTTCACCTTTAGGACCAGGGCACAGTTGGCTGTTGGTTTGTCTTGGCAGGAGTCTTCTACTACTATTGATGCTGCTGGGGCTGCTGCTGGATAAACACACAGAAGCCACAAAAAGTATGAAATATGTTGAAAATATTATAAAGAAGTTTAAATGCTCCACTTAGGGCACAACAGAAAAACCATTTCTCACATTGATGCAGCTGGGACATTATTTATCCTGTGCTGATGGAGCAGAAAGCCTGCTGAAATGTTGCATCACCTACAGTAAGTGTTTGTTGTTATACCTGGTGCTTCCGTCGGACAGCTCTGGATTTCACAGCTCTGTCTGGCTTCTGGCCTGAGGGCAGAGTTGCAGCTGTGGCCCCTGGTTACCAGCTCCTCCCCCTGGTAACACTTCACTTCACGAACCTGGATGCCACTCCCACAGGTCTTACTGCACTGTGGGGGCATGAGGGGAACATGTTCTCTACATGTTATTGATGACCAGACCTACAGACACTCAAATACAGCTGGATGTACAAAACAAGATTTCCTTCTTTGACATCACTAACAGACACAGAATATTTATGAAGGGTCTGTAATGTATACAATTAGCCCCCCCCCTGAGTGAAGATCCTTGTGGTTATGTCCTGTACATCAGTAGGTAGGCATACAGACAGACAGTACCTGAGACCAGGATGTGGTGAACCATTTGGAGCAGGGTCTCTGGAAGCAGGAGGAGCTGGTCTCTGGTCTGTTGGTGTGGTCACAACTGCTGTCTGGAAACTGTTTGAACACACCGCCTTCCAGCCCAACACACACCACCTGACGCTGACGCACGCCACGCCCGCATGTAGCATTACACTGGAACACACATACACAACAAACACACGCACAAGAAAAACATGACTTTGATTTTGCTGGTGTCAAAGAAGTACAAATTCCCCCACCAGCCCAAAAATAAGCTAACAAGAGCTCCAAGGACTTCTTTATGTGTTTACCTGCTGCCATTCCTGTTCAACCCAGTGGGGGGCGCAATCTCTGTCACCACAGGGATAGATGGCCAGCGGGCGCAGTGATTGGTCACATTGCTCTTCTGACATCACTAACCCACCTGATGATCGACACGTCACTGCACGAACCATCCTTCCCTCTCCACACACACCGGAGCACTGGTGCATACACAGACATTTTTCATTGAAAATACAAAACTTTCATCAACTAAATATTGAATGACCCGTGTTAAAACGCTGGTGTGTTAATGGATTGGATGCTGAAGCTATGTGTGTGTCGTCAACTCACAGGTCCCCAGTCAGAAACTGTCCATCTTCTGTCACAGGGCGGGCCTTCACATTCCTGACTTTCTATTGGCTGAGAAGACTTGTTACATAGTCTCATTTCCATGGAACAACGGACCTCCCGAGTGCGGACACCCCGAGAGCCACAACGCGCCGAGCACTAACATACACAGTGACACACACAAACACACACACACATACCCATTATGTGCAACACACATGAGCTTCCTTGAGCAATACTGCAACAAAAACTGTATAGTTTGAATACTTTACAATATGAATTCATTTTTAATACACGTTACAGGTTGCCGTGTGGAGCATAGTTGCTCAGTGAAATTCACTGGCTTCTGATTAGAGGGCGTTAACATTATTTTTTATATACATTTCATGACCTAGATAAGTCTCAACTGGTCAATTCTATGTCAGCATGGGCCCTGCAAGGTTCAGGGCTGTTTCAAAAACAGTAGATGGCGTGTTGAATCATTTTCAAGCCATTCAATTTTTATAAATTTGGTGGAAATGTCAATATTACCACCAGCATGTATGTGTTATATCACAGTACAGCCATATCATTCAGCTAACTCCTCAAAAATCCCGGCCGTCGCCATCTTGGCAGTGATGAGACAGACACTCTACAAAATGGGCAGAGAGGTGGATTGTCTGTGGAACAGTAAAGTTAGGCATTTTAATATGGAGGTCTATGATGACTGGCACTGGCTTTGTCGCCGCTTTGGTCCTCAGGCAGGAGCAGGAGAGTCTCTGAAGACATTTGGGCTGCATTCAGCTCTCCTAATGACTCAAACATTAATGGACGGATGGATGCCGGTTATTATTGCTTGTATTTTTTCGGTTGTAGGTCTTAAGATTTAAATGCCAATATAACTTTATCTACCTGCTGAAAAGATGCCACGTTACATACAGTATGTTTAGTTAGTTAGTTTGTGATACTGATTTCTGCACACGGAAATGTTTAGATTCTGATGTTGAAATCTTTGAAAGCTTTAATGAACTTTTGGGACACAGAATAAATGCTGGCAGTTCTTGGATATTGCTCTATGTTTTTTGCTGTTTGATCTTTACAAAATCAGATTTCATGACCTAAAGATGTAAATGAAAACACTAGATATCAATGTTGACAGTACCATTGCACACCCCTACACCAGAAGCATTGCAACGTGGCTTGGTGTATTACCTCGGACCACTCAGACACCTCCCACTGGGGTCCGCAGCTCTGGCCAAGGCAGACCTTTCTATTGGCTGGCTTGTGAAGGTCATGTGACAGGCAAAGTGAATCATAGACGGAAGAGTCGAGACCGGGCGACAGCATCTTCCAGCAGCGCACAGTGCGATATTGAACACCCTCAGCACAGGTTCTAGAGCACTCACTCCAACCACTGGTCTCCCATCTGAGGAGAAGGTTTCAAGATGGTCACATATTTAATACAGTTTCAGTTACTGTGGGAGTATAAAACCATTTCAGTCACAATAAGAGATGTCAATCCAAATTCAGGTTATGTTTTTTGAATTTCTACCCAGTATGACTTATGAATTCTTGTTTCATTCTTTATTTCTTTTTGCCATTTGCAAATGAAACCAGTGCCAAAGTCTGAAGAATTCCACTTGAGTAAGGGTAGTACCTTGGAGGACATTCCTTCCCAGTGCAGAACTCATGTGTGGGCTCAGGTCTGGTCAGAGAGTCACAGTAACTGTCATCGACTTCAGTACCGTCGTACCGGACACAAAGGGCGTAGCTAGTGGTGATACCTGGCAATACACACAGACACACAATGTTAACACAGAGTACACAGAGTACACAGAGTACAGAGGTAGATCAACATCGTGCAATGCATGTGTGTTGCAGCTGATATAGGGCCAGACCTGTCATAATAATTACTATATCCACTGTTGTGCTTGTTTACATATGAGTTTATACAGAGCCTATGTCTTTATTTTTGAACGTAATTCATTTGTTTATTTTGTTATTATTATCTTCTTTCACTCTTGATTATGATTCTTTTTTTTCTCCCATAAAAAATATTTTTTGTTCTATATCTAATAACTGTCTATGTCTGGGTGGGTCCGTTATAAGCCAGTTCCTTTTGGCCTTCCTGCCAGTTGTGAGTATGATTTTGACCAAGTCGTTATTTTCCTTCAGCAGCACTTTAGTTATATGCCCAGGTATAAAAACAATTGGGATTTTATGTCCTAATACCTTGTTAAATGCTGTATTCAGTCTATCCCCGTATGGTTTATTTTTGGGCAACTCTAAAAAATATGTGCATGAATTTCATCTGTATGTCCACAGTGCCTCCATCATGCTTGTTGTCTAAGTGGTTTGATTTTTATATTAGGCGTAATAGAGAAACAAATGAAATGTTTCCGATATCTTCCTTTTACCACTTACGCTGTAAGTGGTCAGTTTTAGCCTGACAGTTTTAGCCTGACATTCAATAAAACTATGATGAAACTATAACTATAAACTTTGATTCTATAATAATTTAATGAACAATAATGCATAATATTTTTATTTGTTATATCTGTGAGTTAAATCTGGATCTGCAACGTAACCAATCTCTCTGTCAGGTAAATGTATCAATACAATGTTTTCCTCTGAAGTAGAAGTACAACCCAATACTGCAGGGTAAAGTTCTGGCATGCGAATTTAATTTCAAGTGAAGAATGAAAGAGAGGAATTATCAACACAATGTACCTAAATTTACTTAACGTCATCATCGCTGTGGTAACCTGCACACTGATTTAGAACAATGTTAAAACGGTGGTCTGGAACTCTGTCTAAGGTGTCCTGATATGAACAGTAACAGCCACACTTAGATTTTCTACTGCCAACAACTTTCAAAAGCTGTATCATCAGAAAAAGTAGAACTAATGCAGGTATTATCATATTGGTGTACTTGTTGTGTGCGTGATGTGAATGTGTTTACCTGTTGTACAGGTCGAGCTGCAGGGAGCATAAGCAGAAACCTTCCAGCGATACATGTCTGCCAGGCTAATATCTGGATCCAGACCCACGTCAAAGTCATTACTGGAGAGAGACAGACATAGAGACAGCTGGGCACATTTTTTAATCCTGATTGTTTTCTGGTTCATTTTATAAAAACCCAGTAAGGTTATCATTATGATGCTGTCGGGAGAAAAAGGAAAGTTCACCCAGTAATGTTAAAAATGAGGCGAAACAACATGACTTGCAGGCCGAATTCTACACATTAATGTCATTAAATTCATACAAAACACAAGTTTTGCTCATTATAAGCTATAAGCAAAGAAAAACTGAATGTGAGCGTGTAAAACAAAAAGCTGTAGAACATTATGTGGGATAAGTGTGTAGTGAATGACATCTTATACCATGACAGTGCCCTTCATGCACATACTGTATTCCACAGCTGTTGCCTCATACCTCTCTGTGTTGGCTGCTTGGACTGCAGACACCTGTTGCAGCTGTACCAAGATGGCAGTGTGTGTGCCTGTGTGTGTGTCCGTTTCTGTTTCTGTTTGTGTAACAGAGTGTGTGTCAGTAAATGTGAGCATTTCCAACTGTGGGTCTGAGTGTGTTTCTGTGTCTGTGTCTGACAACGTTTGCACGTGTGTTTCTGCTGGTGAATGTGGATCAGTGCTTTCAACAGAGTGTGTGTTTGACTGCGTGAGGGAGTGTGTGTTTGACTGTGTGAGGGAGTGTGTGTTTGAGTGTGTGTGGTTGTAATGCAAGTCCTCCTGTAGCAGATAGGGGGCATCTTCTGGCAGGGCTGCAGAATGAACACTCTGACTACCTGTGAAGGGATAGAAACAAATGAATGTAGGGGTTTCAAAACGTCCAGATTTCTTGGACATTAACAGATATGTACTGCTGAGATTTTTGTAATATAGTTAAGACTATAATATCTTATTTATTCTGTTTAAATTGAGCATAGTTATTAGGGTTTGTTGTATGTCCTATTTTCTCCCTTTGTGTGGAGGATTTGCCATATATTGGCTTATCTCACACCAGTTATTCATTTCACTCAATTTGTCTCTCCTACCAAGGAGAGGGTGCACTAGAGTGTTGTCATCATTGGTAGATGGCTCGTCAATCGAGTTGGAGGGACTTCCTTAATGAACAGAGAGACAAATCAGACAAACAGCTAGATACAGTACATTAATGGCAGAGAGACGGACAGACAGACAGACAGACAGACAGACAGACAGACAGACAGACAGACAGACAGACAGACAGACAGACAGACAGACAGACAGACAGACAGACAGATGAGGGCACAACACAGTTTGGACTAAAAAAGGTTTTTTTCTGAAAGCATGAGAGGGGGCATATTTCATAACTCTCTAAATCCAACAAATGTGGAGTAACACCAGCTTTCTGCTGTCGTTGGCCAGGTTTGCATTCGAACTACACCATTTAATTAGCCAGGATGATATACTGGTCATAATAGCTTATCATATAGTGGACTACCTGAGCAGAGAATGAAGTCTATCTCCCTCTGGGTGGTATTCCGAGCTTCCCTGAGCTTTGTTTAAATAGCTTGGTCAGCCACTCTTGCATTTTAGTGCATGAGAATCTCTCTGTTGAGCCCCACTTACAGCATCGCCATGGCAGCGTAGCCTCCAGGCCTCCCCCAACCTAACACTGTTTGCTCTGTCAGCACTATTGCCATTTTTTGCACTGATTGTACTACTAGCACCGTAAGCTGCTAGCCACTGGCTCAGCCATTACCATTTTGTGCAGGGAATACCTCATGTTTTTAGATGTTTTGTTGATGTTCAGTTTTGTTGCGCCTATTTTTATACCCATTGTACTATATATATATATATATATACATATATATATATATATATATACAGTACAATGGGTATAAAAATAGGCGCAACAAAACTGTGGTAGTGGCCATATTTTACTCTAGAAGTGTTGTACATATGGACAGACTTTGGTCCTGCTTCCAACAAACAAAAAAGCCTGTTTCAATTAATGATATCATTTGAATAAATGAAACTAGAACAAGCTCATTATGAAAGATTATTTGTCAGTCGACTAATTAATAGACGAACCATCACTGAAACACTGTGTATTGGCAGCTTCTCAGCACAAATGTGTTATCATTTTCAAAAAAGTTTAAAGCTCAATCATAAGACAGATCAATCTTTGACTCACGGTAGCCAGAAGGTACTGGAGGTCCTCGCTCCACATCATTACGGCTGAATACATGACTGGTAACATCAGCCGTTCTGTAGACCAACATGGCCGCCGGTGGAGGAGGGCTGGATGTTCTGATCGCCCAAAGGACTTCCTCCTCCTCTTCTTCCTGTTGCTGGACATCTGATTGGTCATCATCCCCCAGCTGGGTGTTGTAGTGATGGACGGATGTCACACTCCCATTGGTTGCTACAAGTTGATCCCCTCCGACATCCTCATTTACCTTGTTATAGGTGAAGTTAAGATGGGACTGGGAGGGGCCTGTGGTGACGTCTTCAGCAGCAGTGATGTCATAAGATGTGCCGGGGATGGTGTATTCATAGGTGATGTGGGGGAGCTTCCCATTCAGGTTGTAGTACTTCATGTCCAAAGAGAAAATCACAGGTTAACTACTTCACACTGGAACTGAACTCATTCCTTTATTGTAGTAAAATGAGACACACATGTCCTTGTCCCGTGTGTGTTTACTACCATAACATTCAGGCCTTGAAGTGTTGGTCCCTGGGCAATGACGTACTCCAGCCCATCAGAGAATACATTGCTTGGACGTCGGTATTTAAACACTGTTCCTGCCACATGGAAGTTTTGAGGATTGTCAAAAACAGTGTTTCCGTTGAAGAAGAAATGACCAGCTTCATCTGACAGGGCTGGAGAGGAGGGGAAACATCAGCTAAGGCAGCACGTTTCAAAACTGGGTCAACCACCCCCCAAAAATAACCACCAAAGAGATTAGTCATTTTCAAGATAGTGATACTTATTATATAGCTACTGGTTGTTGTTTATATATATATTTAATAATAATAAATAATACAAAGATTCTAGAACCTCTGTTACAGTGGCACTTTGTTCGCTTTACGTCTGCTGATTTCATACTCAGTTTATTGATTTTAAAGAAGTTGTAGTTTCTCACCCAGGATGTTCTCAGTCTTATGTCTTTCTATAATCTGAATGTCTGAAGCTCCAGCTGGGATGTTGGTGATGAACACATAGCCTGATGACAAAGACACCTACTTTACACAAAGGCACAGGCATTTATCAGTTGTGAACTGATCATCAGGGAACAGTGTAATACATTTGAAGTAGTTTTTTTGCCTAATCCTAACAAAGTATTTTTGTTGTCTGACCTAACCAAATGGCGGCTATAAACTGAAATATTTTTTTTTTTTTTTTTAAATAAAACAGAAAAGTTCAATAGGTTTAAACACAGGCTTCTCACGGGATTTAATAAAAATATCCCCTGAGTGTGCTGGAGACCCTCTTCAGGAAGGTAAACTGGAAAAGACAACAGAGACCACCAGGAAGATTTTGGACAGATTTTTGTCTTTGTATTTTTCTAATTTAATGGTCTGCCTCTGAAGTGGTTGTGAGAGCCGCTGCAGCAGAGCAGCTACTCCACAGGAAGCCGGACAGGAGAGGTATCCAGCAGGGAACAGACAGCATATTATCATATCTTACGCTGTCATTAAAAGATGTATTTTGACCAAACCAATAGCGGATGGACTAAATGATAAATGGTTTTGGGGAGTTTCATTTTGTTTCTGTCCAGTTTCAATAAGTGTGTTTCAAGAGTTATTAACAAGGCAGTTAAGCTCTTCTGTGTAAAAGAGAAACTTTAATACAGAAGGTTTCTCTTTTAAGCTGTAGGAATATCTCCTGTATTGTCGTTTTGTGTTTATTTATCAGAAGTAGCAAAATCGCGGATCCAGTGTAATGCATCCTGTTACATGTAGGCACAGCCGGCATGCAGTAGTACAGATCAGGCCAAAAACAAATGTTGCTTCATGTATAACATTGGAGCAGACCCCCAATCTGCAAAACTACATTCTTAATCATTTTGTGGATCATTTTCAGCTCCAACTCTTTTTGCCTAAAACCAAATGGATGAAAAAGAATTGAATCTCTCCATGCACCGCCTGGCTGTTATCAGTATATAACAGTAACATTCTGTGTGAAGCTATAACATCGTCATCCCAACAGTATGTCAAGATATTGTGTATTCAATAATAACAGTAACATTTGATGAGAGGGTTACTGAAGGACCAGTTGATACAGCAGCTGACTTTCAGTGTAACATCAATTAGAATGTGGATCCAGCAAATTCAGTGTTGGTGTGCCAGTGTTACCAAATTCAACACCAGACATTAATGATAATGGTTCATAATTAATACTTCTATGCACATCTGTCTACTTGTGTGTGTGTGTTACCTAACTGTGTGAGTGCCTTCCTGTATGATCCAGAGATGCGCTGGCAAGACGTCCCGTTGCCTCCACATACTCCACATCTGTCTACTGTCTTACTGCCGTACAGCTCCCCATCACAACCTACAGGCTGGAGGAGAAGAGGAATTAAAACCTTAAGACATTTAGGTTGTCATCACTCCTCCAGACAAGTTTTCTCATCAACAAGAAACATTTGCTATGAATGAGAGTAACATCATAAATGATTTCTTACAGAAAGATTAAATCATATCATTTTCTTTTTGCTTTACCTGACATATTCCCTCTATACAGACTCCATGGTACTTGGCATCGTGACAGAATGTACCATCGTGGGCGAACTAGCAGCTGTCTCTCACCACTGATGGTTGTGCACTGCAGGTCACATGGCTTATTGGAGATGCTGATGTAATCAGCTACACAGGGAATTACATATTTTAAAAGATATTTACTTTAGTGACATCACAATGAAGGATTTCTGTGCAATGAAGTCTACAGAACTCATTTAGTTACATGTGGTTATCATTTGGGATCGGCCAAATGTAATGTTGCCTTGTGCAGCTTTAACTGAAGGATTATAGATGAGTTAAAATCAGTCTTTCACATTTTCTATACTTAGTAAGACTGACATTTTCTATGTATGCAGTCAAACTAAACACTTTTCAGAAGATTGACAATTTTTCAACATTTGACTTTCATTTATTCACAAAGTTGTGAATGTTAATGTCCAGCATAGATGGCTAGGAGTATGGACAGAGGCAATACCAAGGCATTGTGGTTAACATCGACTTCAAGATTGATATTTGACAGACAGACAGATGGAAAACTGAAAAGGACTGGAAGAAAGACTAAGACCATAGATTCATATACAATACAATACAACTTTATTAATCCACAAGGGCATCATACCAGGGTAAAGAGGGATCCACTGGTAGTATCTTCTTCCAAAGGCTTTAGAATTGAATTGGGAACACTGGTGCTGTTTGAAGCTTACCGTGGGGCTGGGACAGGGCTGAAAAATACAACAAAACCCACAAACACATACAGAAAAACAACCTGCAGCTTAAAGAGTGGGGGGGTGGAGGCAGGGTTCCCTGGACAGGTCTCCAGACTATCACAGGGCTGACACATATAGAGACAGACAAACATTCATGCTCACATCCACACCTACGGGCAATTTAGAGTCTTCAATTAACCTAAGCTGCATGTCTTTGGACTGTGGGAGGAAGCCGGAGAACCCGGAGAGAACCCACAATGACAAGGGGAGAACATGCAAACTCCACACGGAAGGCCGTCTAGCCCGGGGACTGAACCCAGGCCCTTCTTGCTGTGAGGCGACAGTGCTAGTCACTACACCACTGTGCAG
This sequence comes from Anoplopoma fimbria, assembly GCF_027596085.1. Classification (NCBI taxonomy): domain Eukaryota; kingdom Metazoa; phylum Chordata; class Actinopteri; order Perciformes; family Anoplopomatidae; genus Anoplopoma; species Anoplopoma fimbria. Next base: position 8,950,680 of record NC_072451.1, on the reverse strand, counting down.
CCCGACTTTGTTTTTTTCAACCTAAACCCTTATTTCCCATGTCTTTGTGTCTAACTGACAAATGGGAACAACAATTGTTGAAATTGGTCCAGTATTGAGCTAGAGCTCTGTAGAGAGCAGACGGCCAAGGGCTGCAGTGTAATCTATATATTAGTCAGTTAGACATAAAAATATGGAAAAGTAGGGACCAGGTTGAATAAAACGGAATGTTACCCTTTATACGTTTTTCTTATTGATTTCTACCATTTACCCCTGTATTCTATGGTTAAGGACTCAATTGAGTACTCGTTTTTATAGTATCAGTATCAGTGTGACATCATACCTGGTTTGGACAGAGCTGGTACTGTTTAGGAGAGCCAACACAATATGAACTGTTTACGTTCTGGGTGGTGGACAGCCTGAGACAGAGAGAGGATACAGAATAATACAATATGTTTTATAAACTGTATTACATGGACAATACACAAGTTACACCAAATAATGCATTATATTGCCATTGCCTATAGCTTCACATCCACACCGCCATCTGAGAGAGGGAAATGGCCTTTGTCTCCTCAGTTTGGTGTAGCAAGAGAAGGCAATAACAGCGTCACATACTACTTCATATTTTGTACTCTGGCCAAGAACTAAATAAAATGAATTTCTCCAGTTGTGTCTTTGCTAACAAGAAGGATGAGTCAAGTAAGGTGAAGGCATTTCCCGTCTGGGACCTCTCCATCACCACTGAGAACACTGAGAAGTCTGTGGTGTCCCCTCAGACGTCAAGGAACCTGGATATGACAGTGGGTGACCAGCTGTCCTTTGCTGCCAAGATCTGAGCAACAACTCGCTCTTGTTGAAACTTTATTCTCAAAAACATCAGAAGGATAAGTCAGTTCCTCACCCAGGAGGTGGCGCAGGTTCTGGTTCAGGTTCTTGTCATCTCACTCTTGGACTAATGCAACTAGGTGGTGTGCCTGCATGTGCCATCCGACCTCTGCAGCTCATCCAGAATGCAGCAGCGTGGCTGGTCTTCAACATACCTAAGTTCTCCTACATTACCGCACTCCACTGCACCGTGCACTGGCTCCCTGGGGCTCTTGGATCCTTGCGTACCATGCAGCAAATGGATCAGGCTCATTCAAGATATGGTTAAACCATACATCCCAGTCCGTCCACTAGGCTGTGCTTATGCCAACCAGCTTGCTACTTCCTCACTACGAGAGGGCGCCTCTTTCTCCGTGTTATTAGTTCTTAATGTATCAGTTGAAGCGGTTCAGCATATTTGATGAAGTTGATGTACTTGCATAATTCTTGGCTGAATGCATTTATTGTAAGTCACTTTGATACAAACTTCAGCTATATAAATATAACTCTAGAGTACTTTCATTAACAAATAGTTGGTGAAAGGCAACGGATATGATGATGTATGTACAATGGGCCTGCTGAATGGTCAAACTTTATACAGTTTAAAAGTCAGATTGTCACATTGCCAAGTACAAATGTCATTCCGGGCTTGCTGTGTTTAGCGTTCAACACTGTTGTGTGACTACTTGCAGTTCATACATTAATGTCTTCAGAGGAAACATGACATCTGATCAACAACAGCTGGCTCTGAGGAACAATAACAACTTGAATGTGTTTTTTGACAGTAAAATAGTTGGACCTCCTAATTCACTTTTCACCAGCTGATGGAAACACATCTCAAGGGTCTCAGAACTTCACGTTTGCAAAATGTTGCAACAAGTAACATGTGTTTGCAACAGTTGCACCACGAAAAATCTGTTTAAGAATGCTGTAGTTTATGGTAAACATTATCCTAATTCTGTGTGTGTGTGTGTGTGTGTGTGTGTGTGTGTGTGTGTGTGTGTGTGTGTGTGTGTGTGTGTGTGTGTGTGTGTGTGTGTGTGTGTGTGTGTGTGTGTGTGTGTTGTTTGTTGAGAATGACCTACAGGAGTCAATGCATCTGTCTTTCATTACCATGTTAACTGCACCCCCTACACAAACCTCATCTATCAATCTATCAATCTATCTATCTATCTATCTATCTATCTATCTATAGATCTATAGATCTATATGTCTATCTTTCGTCGGCCCATCCTCCTACACTGTTAAGACGGTAAAGTAGGAGAGACTCCAGAAAGAGGTGAGTGAGAGGTCACTATGTGAGGGTGTCACATCTAATTGGTAGAAGGTGATGAGGGTAGGGCAGGAGAAGAAAAGGAGGAGAAAAGAGCAGGAGAAGCAAAAAGGGGAGGAGGTGAATAAGTTAGGGTAGTAGAAGAGAATAGTGTGGAAAAGAGGAGTGGAGAGGAGAGAAAAGGGTAAAAAAGGGAAAGAGGAGTAAAAGGGGCAGACATGAGAGGAGAAAATGTGAAGGAGAATAACAAAGACAGGAAAAGAAGGGGGGAGGGGGAAGGAGGGGGAAGAAGGCCAACAGTGAGGGCAGAGTGGCGTTAATCTTGGTTGACAGACATTTCCGCAAGTCTGACAGGGGGAGGTCAAAGGTAACAAGATGGCTACAAACACACACATTCTATCAACGCTCTCTACCTAACTTCCCTTTTGTATGTGGCCATGTCCCTACTCACTCTCCCACCATGTGTTGTTGCTGTGTGCATAACGTTACATACGTTTCCTTTATGTCTTTGCATACACTTTGTGTACGATACATGAATGAATCATGAAATATCAAGCCGGTGATTATTTTTAACATTAAATTGTATCTTTCATTCTCAGGACTTTGGGCCCTATTTTCCTGACAGCACCAAGCTAGCAAATGCAAAAGGCTGGCTGTGTGTTTGGTCATTTCCTGTCTCCAAACACCTGCATAGAATAGGTGGAGTGGTGCGGCTGAGGTTCTGTGTATTTAGGAGGTACAGTGCAATTTTGGGGCTAATTTGAACATAAAATTGATATTGCATTTTCACCCATTTTGAACGCCTCTAATAACAACATAGCCATAGTTGGCAGAGATATGTGAAAATAGAACTCTCAGAAAATCACAAAATAATGACCTTTCATGTATGTTGAGTTGGCCTCTTCCAGTTGGCTACACACTTTTTTTATATTTATGATGTCATGAAGGGTAACTTGATTAATCATTTATATCTCCTGACATGGTAACAGGATTGTTTGGGATCTAACAGAAATGGAGTTTCAGTGTTTTTCTACACAACAGACAAATAAGCTGTTACACACAGATTCCAAGTTTAACAGGGAAATCATTTACATCATAAAACGTGTCGTTAAAATGAAGCAATCTGATTAGTTTATAACGGGGATATATTTCCAACATACCAATGCTATGACGCCCAATTCCTTTGCACTTTCAGTATTCAGTAGTCTATATATAAAAAAAGAAGTAAGACTAATATGTTGTCATGGTCGCTAAGAGACAGGGTCACGGGGGTCACTACTAATACACAACAGGTTACAAAGTAGTTACCTAAAACCCACTACAAAACAGACACATTAAAGGTTATTCTATATGGAGGAGTAGATTGAGCAGTGCCCATCTCCAGAAAAAAATCCACCTGCTATACAACATGCAGCGCTACATGAAGAGGAGGTTCACCAATGTCGCCTAGAATATGCAAGCAAGCAGGAAGGCAGCAGAAATTCACCAAGATTCTCAAACAATCTTTTGCCTGTTTTGAGATTATTGCCGCAAGGGGCCACAAATGTGAAACCTCTCTCCAGAGCTATCGCCAACCAAAACTAAGGGACCCGAGAAAAAAAGGGGTAACATCCTCGCCACCGCAAGCAACACACATCCACAAGCACAAGCAGTTATTAAAAGTCATCCTACTGACACTGGACAGTTTTTCAGGTCTTGCACAATAATTGACAACATAATAATAATGTAATTTTTTTTTAATCAATTAAACATTAGCCTGTGATGAAAAAAGAAATATGCTAAGCTAATGTAAGTTCAAAAGCAATAATTCTATAGCAACTGCCTCGGTATGAGCAGGCAGCCAGCACAAGAGGGCCTATTTTATTGTGAACATTATTATTTATAATAAAAAATATTTGAAATGGAACTTTTATGTGGCCATACTTGATGACCATTTTATAAAAGCAATAGCTGTCTTCAGTCCATGATATGTTGTGATTATATCACAGCTAAGGGGCCTTGTTTGGTTTGACGCCAAGCAGTTGCACGTCTGGTTTAATATCAAATTTTGTTATGAATTGTGATAATGGATGGTCTAAGCGTGGTTAAGTGGTTTGAAGAGATGGATCGAATAGTTGAAGAAGATAAAAAACAAATAAGACATCTTTAAATTAAAAGAGAGAAGCTGAAGAGCTAGAAAGTCAAGAAACAAAGCTGGGGCCACAAAACAGACTATGTGGTCTGTTCACTGTCTTCAGACCTGATCATCCGACTGGACAAGAAATTGCTAATGGGATTTTTCCATTGGATTTTGGATCATTGCAGAAATAAGCTCTGTGACAAACACAAGTTTATGATTTGTACACATCTTCAGCAAGATAATCATCACAAATGAACACTACTTTTATGATTTTTGAATGCATCGCCAGAAGTAAAAAGTTTATCATTAGGCTAATGCTAACTCATTTATAGGTCTTAGGAGTTATTAGTGCACCACCCGTTCTGTCCTTCATTTGCGTCTTTGATGAGAACACATAGACAGATAAATCAGAGAGGCTGTAATAATGACTCAGGCAAAGAGTAACGTTGACCTTTCCTCACTAAAAAAGAATACTTGAATTACAAACTATGCTTCTGGAATGTATAATTTACTTGTTACCTACATAGTTTGGCCCCAACAGAAGACAAATTAAATTATTAAAACTACATTGTTAAAATTATTATTTGCTATCAATGAAAAAATTGCTGTGTGTTTATTTAAATATAGAAAATAACAACAGTGATTTCAACACCACTTAGCTGTTGTAAAATCACTGAAAATCACAGCCTCAAGTGGCTTAAGTATAGCAGCTGTCCCGACAAGCTTTGATTGAATTCAAGATTGCCTTTTTATTTAAAGCAAAAGACCAAACACCACATTGGTCACATCTGATGATTGGTAGTTGCATTTCACAAAAAATCATACCCTTTTAAATCCCCTCAGTATACATGCAACCACATAGCTTTTTGAACACACTACCTCTGTATCAGACAGTGTCTCTCCTGACTCCTCACTCCTCCTCCACAACTCCTGGAACAAGAGGACCAACTGGACCACTCTCCCCACCACTGAAACACCTCCTGGGAGAAAATATACAACAGTCAGTAAAAGCAAACCGATCTGGTGTGTCATTTGCACTAGGGTGAGGTATGACATATCAAATTGCACTGTTGGAGTTGGAGTTTGGCAGGAAACTCGTCAGACACTAGTCTGTCCTTTAAGGTTTAAATGGCTCTATCTGCAAAGATGGAGGGTCTCACATATGACAGTCAGACACATATTACATTTACATTAGATGTGAAACGTTAGACAAGGATACAGATTAAGTTGTGCGCTAGTTTATGAGTGTGATCACAGTACCTTGTTGCTTGTCTGTTTGACATTGTGACCTCTTAAGCTGTGTGGTTGTAGATGGATATTACGCTGCTCCAACCTCCCTTCACTTCTGTCCTGGCAGACACACACCACAAACACACACACGTACACATGAACATGGATCATTTTTACTCTGTGACCCCACATGAATAAGGGGGGATTTGCTGATCTATATTTCTATCCATATATGTAAATCTCAAAAATGTGAAAAGAAATCTGCATTTAGTTCAATTTACCCTTTAATCCACTGGCTAAAGTAACCTTACCAAACCAACTAAAAGTTCTAACTACTATTTTATCAGCTATCACATTATTTATGTATCTCTTGAAGTACACCTTTGCAGAAAAGAAAGTCTGTGTTTGGGGTCTAAAAAGAACAGGTATATTTATTTGTAGCCCAGTCACCCATAAAACGAAGGTTTCGAGGGACACATATTTCTTCCGGATTACAATTTTTTTCACGTAGCCTTCCACAAAAACCTTTCTCATCATAGTTGAATTAGAATTAGGATGGATTGGTTGGTCAAACAAACACAGGACATTCACCCAGGAGTTTTGTCACGTGTGAAACACAGAGTTCGGGTTTACAGATTTTAAATTTGACTGTAACTTAAATTAAATACTTTTGCAGGTTTGTTTGTCTTATGGAAACTAGCCAATGATCTCTGAAAGGATTCATTATTAGTCTGGCACTCATCAATATTTAACTTTTTGGATTGCTACTATACTAAAAACCACTAGTATAAATGCTGCATACCAAAAAATGGGTTCATCGTGTCATTATTTAAAAATCTCTTTCTTGCAAAATGAGAACATGAAGGAGAGGTTCATCACTAAAATCAGCAATACAATTTTGTAGGTTCTTAAAACACAAATCAAAGTAAATGTAGGGTGTGTGGAATTTGAGCTAATGTAAAATTCTAAATTGAGAAAAATCTGCCCAATGTCCAGATGGAAGACACTATTTGGTTTGCAATGTATCAGAAAGATGCGATTTGCTTAAAGTCTCAATAAGGTGGTATATTTGAATCCCTCAACCCAACAAAACACACACACACACACACACACACACACACACACACACACACACACACACACACACACACACACACACACACACACACACACACACACACACACACACACACACACACACACACAAAGACCAAGGTTTAAAGTCCCACTACTGTGTTGTCTCAACGGGGTCCTAAACAAGTTGACACAGGCTCCTTACTCTGTCAGATTACCCCCTGGCTAATTCAACACATAAACACACACATCTCTATAGTGTGTGTGTGTGTGTGTGTGTGTGTGTGTGTGTGTGTGTGTGTGTGTGTGTGTGTGTGTGTGTGTGTGTGTGTGTGAGGGATATTCATAGGGTTTTAGAGCTGAAAATAGACAGTAATAGTTGCTTACTATCAAAGTTAAAAGACAGTTTCATGTCTGGTTGGAGGATGCACTGCAGCAGAGCCAGTGTATTTTTATGGTTCAGTGACCAAATAACGGCATTACCTGTGCAACGTGGAGACATGCTCTGTTAAAGAGGTCAGTACAGAAAGCATGCTAACGACTCTCTAGTGTGAGGGGTTGTGGTTTGAGGATGAGGATTGCAAAGGAAACTCTCCTAAGATAACCTGTAACTTACCATATTCCTTCCAATGTAACTTCACTACATCTTTCTCATGTTGGAATACGTTACAGTGCTGACCTACAATGCTGGACAGCCTGTCCTGTGTGTTCACATTTATTCTACAAATCAACATGGAAATGGCCATTTATTACATTGTTTATGAATCAACGATCAACCATTTTGCAAAGCTCAATCACAAAATGTTGAACAAGTTGAAAGAATGTCTAGTGCTCTTTTTTTTATAACGGCTAATACATCGTTATTAGATTTTCATCTCAAATATTGCTGCCATAATTGGCTTGAAAAAAAAATCCCATTTTTTTAGTCAGGCTCCAATATTAAGTCCACTGTGATTGTCAAGGTGAAAGGCCATGAATACACATGTGGAAATGTGTATGTCTCTAAAACGTATTAAATTGAAGCAATATTATTTAATGTTTAAAAGCATTGGGCTACTCTTCCTAAGCATTTTTCACAAATATTTCCACATTTAAATTTGAGCGCACCTTATTATAGTATGTATGTAAAAGTGTGCATGAAGTTGAATTAAGCAAATAATTTCTCATGTCTTGATAGGAAAGCTTATTTCAAACTAAAAGATGGTAACGACACAATAAAGCCAAGCCTTTAAATAGAAAGCATTGCCTCACTGTTGCTATGCTGCTTTATGTTTCAGTGTAATAATATGCAAAGACTGCTTTAGAACTTTTGGAAGACAATGTTTTTCATTAGTCTTTGCCAGCATAGGCTTTTAGATGTTATGCCAGTTGTTGAGAGCGCCCCACAACTTTTTTTTACTTCTTTTTTTTTTTTTTTTTTTTACTGTTGCCATCAATTTTATGTGTAGTCAACTTCATCCACACAGCTCAGCTTCACATCCAGAAATCCTCCCCGCTTGCTCTCTGTACACTGTTCTTTCTTTCATGGCAACAATGATCGGTCTGAATGATAAAAAATGCTAAACAGAAAAATATGGGGCATTTAACTCTAGGGCATTAACGTTCAGTCCATTCATGTGCATAGAAACCAAGCAGCGTTTATGGTTTAGAAGAACTGTGAATGCTGCTAGGACAAAGAGTCTGCAAACAATTGTTTGCACAGCCTTTGGTCATGCATCTGTTTAGAGTTTCAACCATGAGACCCCAAGACACCCAGAGAGGCCGGCTGTCTGTCACCATGTTGTCTTCTGTAGTGAGTTGAACAGTCAGACTGTGTAAGCCTTTTGGTCAGGGAGAAGATCAATGGGTTAGTTTTTCTGTCAGCTTGCTGGTCATTAAGCCCACAGTGAGAGAGCAGCCAAATGGGTCATTTAGTCATGTAATGTTAAGGCAGAGATGTTGTCTATCCTGCAATTTCCCATGTTTGCCTCCTTACACTTCATTCATTTCCACTTTTTACTTGGGCACAACAAAAAAGTCTAATTTTTTTATACAAAAAAGATGTTCACCCAATTACACTGTAATAAACAGTAACTCAGTTAGTTAATGTAAGATGTACCGTAATAACCATTTTACCTGATATCCAATTTACAAATGGGCCTCAATAAGTACGGTAAGGATCTTTTTTTTCTCTCCCTGACAATCAATCTCTCTCACACACACACACACACACACACACACACACACACACACACACACACACACACACACACACACACACACACTGCCAGAGTTCTGAGTGGAATGACAGAGGAGAACTGGAGACACAAACACCAGTCTTTGCAGACGACATTATGTAAAAAAAAGTATTACAATTAAGAAGACAACACACAGATTACAATTTTAAGATCCTAAATGAACCATCATTTAGATTCACAAAAATCTGCCTGAATAATAAAACATAAATAGTTGCATGCACTGGTTCTTTTACGCCCGATGGATGGAAGTGGTCCAGGTGGACAAAAGGCTGCTGTCTTTAGCTTACACAACCATCAACGAACAGGCAAGATGAGTTGGTGGAAGCAGTATGAGAGACAGACCAAAAACCAAAGAAAGGTATTTTGGTCTGGTTGTTAAGATAAACCCTCACAACAGGCTATATAACAGGTCATGTTCATGTGATCTGGAGAACGGGTCATTTATGTCATTTCACAGTTTGTTTGTTGTCTAATGTAAACACATCAAGTCGTTGCAGTTCTTCCCTTTTGATGCAACACTCTCCCCCAAAACAAGCCACTAGCTTTAATTAAAAAAAAAGCACCAACTTCTCTGAGGACTGCCGAAAAGAATCAGTTACATTCCCGCATTGGTTAACAGTTAGCCTTCCCTCACACACACACAGACACACTTTATGGTCAAATGGTTTTACGAAACCAGAACAACTCTAGGGACTGGACTCCAATTCATTTCATCGATGCTTTGTTGGGATTTTAGTCGAATTTAAAACGGTCCAGGGAATTATTAACGGTGAAAAAACTAAAAGGACAGTGTCCCTGACGACAAGCAAGACAGAACCGGAGTGACAGACTTTAGAGTAACTTCTCAGAACTTTGAACCACTTTCGAACGGATACAGCTTTGAGAGATGAACGCGCAGCTTTTTCCTCGAGCTATTTACCTTAACGGGCCAGTTGTTGGTTAGCGGGAAAACCGGGATGTGTAGCAGGAGAAAGGAGCACACCGGGAGAGCTAAGCCTCCGTTACCGAACATGGTTCATTCATGTCATGGACCGACTCCACTTCCCCTCCTCTTACCTCCGCTCCCCTCCTCACCCCCTTTTTCTGCCCTCCTTCCCTCCACCCCTTTTGATGTAGCTACGCCTTCTGCTCTTGATCGCGCTCACACACGCACGCACTCTACACTACATTATTATTATATTCCTTTATTGATCCCCATGGGGGAAATGCAAGTGTTGCAGCAGCTCAACTACACAGACACAGACAATAAATACACATACTATACAACTACACAGACAATAAATACACATACTATACAACTACACAGACAATAAATACACATACTATACAACTACACAGACAATAAATACACATACTATACAACTACACAGACAATAAATACACATACTATACAACTACACAGACAATAAAAATACACATACTAAACTACACAGACAATAAATACACATACTATACAACTACACAGACAATAAATACACATACTATACAACTACACAGACAATAAATACACATACTATACAACTACACAGACAATAAACTACAACATACTACTATACAACTACACAGACACAGACAATAAATACACATACTATACAACTACACACACAGACAATAAATACACATACTATACAACTACACAGACAATAAATACACATACTATACAACTACACAGACAATAAATACACATACTATACAACTACACAGACACAGACAATAAATACACATACTATACAACTACACAGACACAGACAATAAATACACATACTATACAACTACACAGACACAGACAATAAATACACATACTATACAGCTACACAGACACAGACAATAAATACACATACTATACAACAAAATAAAGATAGATTCCCCCCTCCACGTTTTGGAGTCACACTTAACATTTGTGATGTGTAAAGCTTTTAGCGTTTCTACTTGTTCGTTTCGTTTACAGTGTGTGGCTGGTGTTTTGAATCTCGTACTATAAGTGTTCGGGACTTTTGTTGAACATCTTTCCAGGTTGCGTTTCAGTCTGTAGGACTGATATTGTATTATCCTCACCAGAAGTGAACCAGTTTAACTTATATTCTGCAAACTGTGAGAAAACTACAGCCTACTGCTTAAATGCACAGTGTGTCAAACTCGATGGCATATTTCTATCCATATATGTAAATCTCAAAAATGTGAAAAGAAATCTGCATTTAGTTCAATTTACCCTTTAATCCACTGGCTAAAGTAACCTTACCAAACCAACTAAAAGTTCTAACTACTATTTTATCAGCTATCACATTATTTATGTATCTCTTGAAGTACACCTTTGCAGAAAAGAAAGTCTGTGTTTGGGGTCTAAAAAGAACAGGTATATTTATTTGTAGCCCAGTCACCCATAAAACGAAGGTTTCGAGGGACACATATTTCTTCCGGATTACAATTGTTTTGACATAGCCTTCCACAAAAACCTTTCCACAAAAACCAGTTTAACTTATATTCTGCAAACTGTGAGAAAACTACAGCCTACTGCTTAAATGCACAGTGTGTCAAACTCGATGGCATAACTGTCAACTGTACAGTAGCCTGTAAGGCCCTGCTTTACAACGTACACAACACTGGACTTCTACATAGACGTTATCTTTCTTGTTGTATTGTCGGTCACCAGTTCTTTCATTATATACTAGAATACTGTGCATATTTGCCCCCTTTTTCACATACCTGTGCACGTTACAGTCATGTCTATATTTTGTTTTAACCTGTAACTGTCTAGCTTTGTTGTCCTTGTCTATAGCTGTTATTTCTATTGGGTGTAAGTACATTGAGAGAGATGGACAATAAAGCTGATTTGAAAAAGTCCTTTAAAATGGGGAGTCTTTACACAGACTTCCAAAAAAGCTTCCACACTAATTATTTTAGACATAGTCTGACTTGCAAATCTCCAAATCAATTGCCTACATACAATATTTACGTCAGTGATGAATATCTGCGTGCCACACACTGGATCACTAAACCAGAGCTATATCGCCCTCTAGTGGTCACAATGAAAACTACACCACAGTGGATGACCGGCGTGGATAAGCCTAATGCATGAATGAATTAATAAGTGAAGTGACTTTGAAGGGCTGATATAAAATAGAATAGAGAGACTCCTGTAAAAAAGACAGTTGGCTTGGCTACTCAACCAGCCCCCTCTTCAGAATGTAGGCTGTGATACACAACCAGAACCCGTCTGCTCTGTTTGACATTGTTTTCTCCTTTTCGAATGCAAAACAAAGCATTTATATGTTTCCGTAGTTTCTTTTTTTCTGGCTCCGATTCAGTGCCATGAAATATATGTTTTCCCGATGCAAGGCTGTTGGAGAATGGATGTGTATTGTCCACGAACAGGTTTCCCGTTGTTTCCACTTTGTCGAGGCCCCATCTTTTCCTCTATGATTAGGGACTCCGGGCCCCGTTGGCGTAGCGCCTCCATTTCCCAGACTGCATTGCGTCTCACACAGCCGCCATATTGCCTCCGCCGAAACGCGCTGGCTGGATCGACTCGTACCCTCAACTGGAAATGTAAGTAGAGAAACAATCACATTTCAAGCAAGCTAAGACTATATCGTTTTCATGTATGTAATTGTGTATCAATGCCCGTTTGCGTACTAGTTTTAAATTGTTAAAACGTGGTCTCAACAGGTATATATGTATATATATCTCTCTAACCTAAGGAGACTGGTGCGTCGGGTCTTTCTCTGTTGTTGTTTTCCCCTCTTGTCACAGCGACACATTCCATCCACGATTCCCTCGCAATATTTCAACTATGAGCCTTTTCTACAATTATCTCTTCTATTAAAATGGACAAAATTAAACTGTTTGGCACGCCTGTGTAGTCTTTGTCTTCGGCCGGCTACATATGTTAAGCTTATGTTCCTCTAATCTCATCGTTACGACAAAAAATTGCTAGCTTCAATTGTAGCTAGTTAGCATTAGCCGAGCCCCATGGAGTCTACATGAAATCTGTGCACGGGCTCTGTCTATTAACTGCAGCTGGTTGTTCTGGTATCAATAAGATGGACCGAATCAAATAAATAAATATATATGTATGTATATGTATGTATGTAGCTATGTGTTGCTACGTCTGGTCCTGTGATGGCCAGTAAAAGTAACTACTAACATTAACGTGACTGCCAACAATCATAGAGAACATTTGTTCATTTGCGTCCATTATTCTAACACAGTCGGGTTTGTTTGTTGACATACATTTCTGATTTTTGGTAACGTTGTAGCTCAAACGTAATAAGGTTCACGTCTCCGTTTTGTGATACATTTTTAAGCATGTATGGAAAGACACATCCGTTTTCCTTCTTATCGGTATTTGATACGGACTAACCCCCACTTTCACCTCTTGTCTGTCAAATTAGGCAGCATGGCCACACAACTCCAGCAATCAGAGTAGATTCAGACCTTTGACATTCAGGTTTTTTAGGCTAATCTTTTTGTCTCTTCTAAAGGCTGTTCTGTAGGCATGAAACACATAGGCCATCTGCCCAACACCCATTGTGTGTTACTACCCCTGGTTGACTTGAGAGTATATTTTGGTCAGGAATTCAAGCAATGCACCATCCAACAGTTTCAGGTGGCATTGACAAAGAGGCCAAACAATTATTTGAATTGCCAATTGGAGTGGATTGAGCATTTAGATGAATCAAGACCGATGCTAGTCCTAATGGCCCTCGCTTTGTTTTTGGGGAGAATTTATCTTACTAACTTTGATTTTAGAGGGGTTTTTTTTCAAAGCTGTAGTAAATGGTTAAGAAACCCTGAAAGCCACAGTTTTTAATTAAATTTCAATACAATTTCCTTAATAAAAGTAAACCTGGTATTAATATGAAAAAAAATCCCTTTTTGATTTATTTCACGTGTTGCTGTGTCTTGGCATTTCTTTACTTTTAGAAATCAACGCAATTACCCTATAGGGGTTAGACACACAACAAAAATGTATAACGTCATCCAATGCCATAGCCAAATTAGCAGTACATTTAACAGGGACCCAGTGTTTTTTAAATTGCCTGCCAGATATGAAAGTAGCCCCCTCACAAATGTGAAGAGAACCATTTCCTCTGGTAATGTATTTTCTCATTTCTTCACATTTACAAACAAATATTTGTTAATGAAAGAATGACGGTTGCAATAGACCGAGGCTTTTATGTAAGTCTTATATCAAAGTGAATTAAAATGCATTAGAAAAGTAGTCCTGCTCTAAAAAAAACCAATAATAATAGTAATTTAATTTAGCCTATTAATGAAATTTTGCATTTATTACGGTTAGATAGGAATACACTGGACCTAACCTAATTGATATGAACAGAAGGAGAAGCAGTCAGCAGGTTCCTTTTATGCAGAGCAGTTTTATTTTCTAAGGCAGATTTGTATTAGTTAAATTTTCAATTCAGTTTATTTTGTATAGCCCAAAATTACAAATTTGCCTCAGAGGGCTTTACAATCTGTACACATGCGACATCCTCTGTCCTGAGGAAAAGTTCTTACTTTTTCTCTGTCTGCAGGGTTTGTGCTCTCCTCAGTGAACAAACTCATTAACAATAAATCAAATCACAACAGATATTTTGCGATTACCAGGTAAATTAAAGAAGTAGCCCAAATCAACTCCAAGGCTTCACACATAATGTCTTTGGTCAAAAAGAAACAATTAAGGGAGTACAGCAGCGTATATAGGGTGCTTTTCAATCCTTCCTTGCATCCTCTCTCCTTCTGTGACCCGCAAATTGAATAGCGTTTGTACAGGCCTCCTAAGGCCCTGGTCTAACTGTACTCCTCCATGACATTTTCACCTTGATATTGTTTGTTTATAAGTGCAAACAGCTGCTGCCGTCAAATTATTATATCAATAAGAACATCATTATGCATTCAGCACTGATTTGCTCTATTTAATGTAACGTTGTCATGTATATGGACAGGAGTGTGTTTTTGTGTATATGATATATATATATATATATATATATATATATACACACTAGGGGTGTAACAGTTCACAAAATTCACAGTTCGGGTCCATACGGCAGTGGTGGCACGGTTTGGTATGCTTTTAATACAGAAGGAGAGATGCCAGAGAAACTTACTTGATTTAAAATATTTGTATTTATTAAAACTAACATCATAACGTTTTTACGTTGAACAATGATATATTAATATGTGTACAGGAAGCTGCAGCAACATGGCTTTTCATCTCTAATGTGCCGTTACAGTCGGGTCGCTCTGTGTAGCCCTTTACGTCCAGCCGTCTGTTATCAGAGCAACAGCGGCGATCGGGACATTTGGTTCTCTGTTTAGGCTTTTGTGTCTTGTGCATGACAGGAATTACGGTCTGGCTGAAACGGGCTTGTGAAGGAGTAATGTAACGGGACTCATTAACATTTGGCTTGTTCGTAAAGCCTGCCTTTTTTCATTTCAGAGTAGGGTCTCCTATCCGCCGTTCTAAGTGTACCGATCTCCGTGGTGATAGCTTTAGCCCCGTTTGAATCAGTGAGGAATAGCTGCCTTCACGCTGCGGGGAGAGTTTGTATTTTGTGTGTTGCTCTTTATTTTCCTGGTGAGCTAGTTCAGCGCAAACGTTCCTCACCGGAGTAGAATGTTATTCTTCCGTGGTGGGAGTGTCCGACAGCACAGACACGGATGTGATCCCGTATCCTTCCTGCCGACACGTGATGGAGGTAGCGGTGTAGTGCCCAGGAGGTGAAGAAACGTGTCAAAACACCGCTCCCCCTTGCAGAGAGAGTATCCCTGTCGTCGATTTTAGACGACTAGACCACCAAGTCGAATGTTAAGATTGCGTCACACCGCATCATGAAACCACAGTTACTGAAAACTTAACCTGGAGGAATTGGGCATAAAGGGGAAGGACCCAGCCATAGTGATGGACAACTTAACTTAATGCACTTTATTTCATAAGATGGTTATGGCATTTACATGTAAGTTAAGAGTGGTCAGAGACAAAAACATTATACAGTATGTATTTTATTTTTAGTAAAAAAAGTTCCCAGTGACACAATGAGAATAAAATGTGCACTTTATTTACATATCATTTTATTATGGCAAGTGCATATCAGTTCAGGGTGTTCTCCGATGAGTGATTGTTGTTCTGATGAAATTTGTCTGCTGAGTTATCAATTTGTTATGTAAATAATAGACTATCCAGGTGTCACATAGCAAGCTTAACGCAATATGTGTCGTATCGTATCCCAATATATCGGCTGGCCAATACACAGCCCTCATTTGAGGCATGTCTTGTCAGGTCTCCGATACTTCAACCAAATTAATCCCAACATTATACCTAGAACACTACTACAACAGACCTCTTTTCAGTTTAATGTGTTTTTACAACTATATGAAGAATTTTTTTTTGAAGATAGTAATATATATATATATATATTTACTTTTATAACAACCATAATAATATATAAATATTAATTTTTAAGATTATTGTGTACATTTTTCACACCGTGAAACCACCAGATTTTTAATACGATACTGATTTTTTTTTCATGCCACCCAGCACTACGCAGTAATACTCTAAAGCAATAGTTCCATTGGTACAGTCTGAATCTGCAGTGAGAGGCTGCCTGAACGCTGTGGACAGAAGGACTCGCCTACGGGCCGTTTACGTTTCCATCTGCTAATCCACATATCCTGATGATACCTTTTTGTAAATGAAATGTTTGAAGTGTATCCACAGAAATTGACTACAGAGCCCACTGCTCTTCTCAGGGACTTGAGTAGCACCATACTTAGCAACAGCTCTGGCTCAGGTGCACTTAATGTGGGCTGAACTTTAAACGGATCCAGCACTGTTATCCTGTAAATGACAAGCCACTTCTCTGAGTTTTGGTCAGCTTTTATATTTCTTATATTTCTTGAAACTGATTGCACTGTTAAGCGGTTCATTATTAACAACCCTACTACAAACTGTGCCCTGTTTGTATCAGAAAACACATTGTTGAATGATACAATGTCAGCAACAGTACCATGTTGTGGATTTCATTTGTTACAGTCTGAAAGTGAGGAACATCCAATGAAAATCAAAGTGTTTTCAAAGTTATTGTTAAAACTGTAAGGATATTATTAAGTACTAGTATATGTACTCTGTATTGGAAAGTACTCAAATGTAAGTACTTGGACTTGGCTGTAAAAATATTTTTTTGTTTTTGTTGCAGTGTTGCAGTGATGACTCAGACAGTTCAGACCAACGGGGTTCAACCCCTCAGTAAGACCTGGGAGCTGAGTCTGTATGAGCTACAGAGAACTCCACAGGTAACAATTCATAGTATTTCACTTCATTCACCAAACTGTCTTATCACAATCCTACTGCTTTTCTTTGTTTTTTTTAGACAGCCCTTTATCAATCACACACCATGTTGACCTGTGTTTCTGGCATACAGATACCGTAGGAAGGTATCTCCTATATTTTATGTAATAAAAGAGATTCTTATAAGATTCTGAATCAATTCACAACTTCCAAAAATCTATTTTTAAATAGTTTTGTTTTACCAAAGAACCGAGATACTGATGGACAGTAATCCTTCACACTAGGACTTTCAATTAATATTCTAAATTCAAGTTTGAATGGGGAAAACAATCCAAATTTAATATGAAAATGTATTGTTGATTTTGATAGATAAAAAATACCATTACCGAGAACTGTTATTTCTGAAGTTGGCCAGTTTCTAAGAAATAGAATTTAATTTCATTCTTTTATTTTTTCATCTTGTTATTCTTGAAGTCACTGAGAACTGATAAATACTAAAACTTTTAAGTAAAAGTGTTTTAGCAAGTTTAGTGTGTATAAATGTTACCTTTTGCCTTTGTGTGTTTACATTTCAATCAGTTGATTCTTTTTAAATATTATACCTATATTTTGAATCCAATCATTTAATCCTAATCACACTACTCCGCTTCCATGCCAATATCTGCCACACTGCCTTTAATGGTTTACAGTGGACTGGTGTGGATATTTAAATTGAAAGACCCCTATGTACTTAATTGATTTTGAATTGAAATCCTATCGTGAAAGATTCACAACCTTATTTATTTCTTATCAGTTGATAGGCTAACTATCCCTGTTACACAGCTCCTGAAAATAAAACATTGTGGTGTGTAATATCTAAAATGATGACTGTTAAATTGCTAGGGTTATAAGATTTTGAAGACCGTAACCTAAAATCATCAACAGCGCTTGTACCATTCCACATAGATGTATCTTTGTGTGTACTAACCTTCATCTTGCTCTGTTTCATACTGGCACAGGAGGCTATAACAGATGGACTGGAAATAGCAGTGTCACCCAGGTCCCTGCACAGCGAGCTCATGTGTCCTATCTGTCTGGACATGTTGAAGAACACAATGACAACCAAAGAGTGTCTGCACCGCTTCTGCGCTGATTGTATCATCACAGCTTTAAGATCTGGGTACATTTTTATCATTCAGTAGAAAGCATGTTGTTTAATGGATATGTCTAAAATCAGTAATCACATGCCCAAATGTACATTTAAAGCACTCTCAGAGAGAGATGGCGCAGTGGCCACTACGTTCACGGCCCCGGGAAGCGCAGAGCGATGCTGTAAAGCTGACCCAGCTAGAGCCGCAATCCACTTTCTATTTGCGAGCCGAGCTAGTCGCTGTGCAACACTGCGGTGGAATTGTGCACGGAGAGGGCCAGCCAGCCCACTTGTTGAAAAGTGTAAAATATTTTTGGTTCGTTAAGAACTTGTGCGGGCTGCCACAATCTAGGTAATTAATGGATTATGTCCATTCTGGCCACAAAGGGATATCCCTTGTTAATGCAATTTTAGTGAAAATGATGAGAGATGAAATCAATAGTTCTTTTTCTGTGCAAATTATTAACTTAAGCTGAACATAAGAAATATTTTTCACAGAACAAGGACTGTGGATTTTGTACCTGATCACATTTAAGTTGCTTTAGAAATTGGTATTCTCACGCACAAGAGGACTAATTAATAAATAAAAAAAAACGAGAATGATTTAGTCAGTAGAAAGCAGATCTTCGCCAGAAGTATATGCAAAAAACAGTGCTGTATTGTGTCAGTGAATGAATACAAATCACAATTGGGAAAACCCCTGGTTTAGACACCACTAGGCGGTGAGGCGTCATAAAACACTTTATTCAAACTCAAAACCAAACTGCAATGTATGCAGGCAATCAGCTCAAAGTCGTTGTATCAATTTTGCCTAAAGCTAAAGCTACCCAAACACAGCGTTCAATGCAGTAAAAGTGAGTCAATATCAATTGGTGATATATGCAACTTATGGGCTTTAAAGCGTAATCAGACACACTTCTTTCCAACTCAAAAACAATCGTCGATGTGTGGAAGAAATTGGCATAAAGTCTCTGTATAAAATACACTTCATACAATCCGGCCACAAACTAAATGAACCTCACCAAGCTGTCTGCCCGCTACGCAGAGGCTGAGTTGTGGCGAGGTCCGAGCAGTGTGTGCACGGGCAGTTTTGTTAGCGGTTAGCGAAACACACTATTCAAAACAATCAAAGTGAGCCGCAGAATAGCAGCCGAGAGGTATGCAGCAAAATGTCTTTGGTAGATACAACTACTATTAACCAAAATACCATCTGTTCAGTTAGCTGTAGCTGCCAGACAAAGGGTTATTCCCCACTGTGGGCACAGAGTAGCAGATGAGGGCTCAGAGAAGCACTCAGCTGTATTATCACTAGCAGCCAGGGACGGGTTAAGAGTAGTGAGTGTGGAGTCAGCTGGTGGCCAATGGCTATTTTAAAACAGATAATACAAGTTGTTGTGGGGAAACTGTGAGTCACCACAACCATGAGAGGTCATTGAGGAGGAAGACAAAACTGGAAAACCAAAACATTATGCAGCCTGGTGCAGCAGAATGCAACATCTTCGTTGGACAGAGTCAGAGACGCAGGCCATTCACTCACCTCTTACTCACTCGCCGATGCACGCACATAAGTGACCAATCGCATGATCCTCCTGGTGATGACAATAATTATAACTCTTTTCAATGTGCATAGGGGGCATGTGAATGTTGAAATGAAATGTGAACCTTATTCTTAAAATAATACATGCAGGTCTACTCACCTCTCCACATATTGGCTCAGCAGTAGCAACTGTCATCAAATAACATGGCATTACACTTTATGTCATCAACAGACCCCATGAGCAGAGACATGTTCTTAGTCAATAGTCAGTGGTTCTCTGTGCTTTTTTGACCATAAACTCTCTAAAAGGGTGCTGACTAATCGGCAGAGAAAAGGTTTATGAATATCAGTTATGCATAGTCTTGCAATTCGTTCTCTAAAATACCCAATTGTAGCCTCAAACACCTAGGGCATATTTAGGTTTGAATAGTGTTTCTCAGGCCCTCCGTAGCTGCATTGTTTGATTTAAAGGTTCAGTGTGTGGGATAAAGGGGGGTATATTGGTTGGCAGAAATATATCATAATATTTATAACTATGCTATTATTAGTCTATAATCACCTAAAACTGAGAAACGTTGTTTTTCGGTTACCTTAGAATCAGCTTTTTATACATAGCGGAAGGCCACCATAGTTCTCCATCATGGTGTAAAGGGATGAGTGAGTGTAGGGGTATTCAGTTGGTTTCAATTTGCAACCTTACCGCTATAATACTGCTCCTTTTTAAACGTACCCAGACAGAAATGATAATGCATTTGCAATGTGTTGCATTAATAATAGTCTGTCTGTGTTCCCTGTCTTTCCAGTAATAAAGAATGTCCTACCTGTCGTAAGAAGCTGGTGTCCAAGAGGTCGCTGCGTCCAGACCCTAATTTTGATGCTCTGATTAGTAAGTAACCACGAGAATGTCATGGAAATTCTGACAACCCACTCGAAGCCAACACACAAAAAAAAAAGAATCAGTGAGCAATCACTGTTAGGGGCTTGGGATGTTCACATTTTGTTGTCTTAATTGCCACAAGTTTTAGAGCTGTGGAAAATGTTCACTGTTCTGTCTTGATTGGGCTTCACCGTTGTCAGCGGGCTCCAAAGGGCCCCCAAACGCACACCATGGTTGGGCTTAAGTTCCTTTTGATGAACCATTCCAAACACCTAGAGAATTTAACAGATCCATTTCATGGATGTGGTCAGCAGAATCTGAAGACCTTCTCAATGGTTAATTGATTTGGGCTTTTGTGGAGGAAGTAAACTGTAGGTGACAAAGATCCTTTTGATTTACACGAAATGTACACGGTGTGGTCAACACATGATATACATCAGCATGACCTATGACTGGTGTGTGTTCTCTAGCACCACGTACTAGACACAGAAGTTGTTACAAAATTTACAATACGTAATTTCCATTCCACGCAGGAAATAATGTCTCCCTCTCTTTTACATTACACAACCTGACCTTTTAGAGTTTTCTATAGAACATGGAAATGTGTTTTCATTGGTTGGCACATCACACCCTATACAACCAGAGGTATTCACTTAAAATCCATAGAGATCCAGTTAGAGAAAATGTCTAACTTGCTCTTTCAAAATGCGATAATTCCCAAGAATTTTGCAAATATATATACAGTGGGTACGGAAAGTATTCAGACCCCTTTAAATTTTTCACTCTTTGTTTCATTGCAGCCATTTGCTAAAATCGAAAAAGTTCATTTTTTCCCCGCATTAATGTACACTC
Source organism: Anoplopoma fimbria (assembly GCF_027596085.1). Classification (NCBI taxonomy): domain Eukaryota; kingdom Metazoa; phylum Chordata; class Actinopteri; order Perciformes; family Anoplopomatidae; genus Anoplopoma; species Anoplopoma fimbria. Next base: position 8,929,216 of record NC_072451.1, on the reverse strand, counting down.
AGCAACCCATCTTGACAGAAAAAAACAGAAATGTAGAAATTTTTGAAAATTTATTAAAAAAGAAAAACTGAAATATCACATGGTCATAAGTATTCAGACCCTTTGCTGTGACACTCATATTTAACTCACATGCTGTCCATTTCTTCTGATCCTCCTTGAGATGGTTCTACTCCTTCATTGGAGTCCAGCTGTGTTTAATTAAACTGATTGGACTTGATTAGGAAAGGCACACACCTGTCTATATAAGACCTTACAGCTCACAGTGCATGTCAGAACAAATGAGAATCATGAGGTCGAAGGAACTGCCCAAGGAGCTCAGAGACAGAATTGTGGCAAGGCACAGATCTGGCCAAGGTTACAGAAGAATTTCTGCAGCACTCAAGGTTCCTAAGAGCACAGTGGCCTCCATAATCCTTAAATGGAAGAAGTATGGGATGACCAGAACTCTTCCTAGACCTGGCCGTCCAGCCAAACTGAGCAATCGTGGGAGAAGAGCCTTGGTGAGAGAGGTAAAGAAGAACCCAAAGATCACTGTGGCTGAGCTCCAGAGATGCAGTAGGGAGATGGGAGAAAGTTCCACAAAGTCAACTATCACTGCAGCCCTCCACCAGTCGGGGCTTTATGGCAGAGTGGCCCGACGGAAGCCTCTCCTCAGTGCAAGACATATGAAAGCCCGCATAGAGTTTGCCAAAAAACACATGGAGGACTCCCAAACTATGAGAAATAAGATTCTCTGGTCTGATGAGACCAAGATTGAACTTTTGGCGCTAATTCTAAGCGGTATGTGTGGAGAAAACCAGGCACTGCTCATCACCTGCCCAATACAATCCCAACAGTGAAACATGGTGGTGGCAGCATCATGCTATGGGGGTGTTTTTCAGCTGCAGGGACAGGACGACTGGTTGCAATTGAAGGAAAGATGAATGCGGCCAAGTACAGAGATATCCTGGAAGAAAACCTCCTCCAGAGTGCTCAGGACCTCAGACTGGGCCGAAGGTTCACCTTCCAACAAGACAATGACCCGAAGCACACAGCTAAAATAACAAAGGAGTGGCTTCGGAACAAGTCTGTGACCATTCTTGACTGGCCCAGCCAGAGCCCTGACCTAAACCCAATTGAGCATCTCTGGAGAGACCTGAAAATGGCTGTCCACCAACGTTCACCATCCAACCTGACAGAACTGGAGAGGATCTGCAAGGAAGAATGGCAGAGGATCCCCAAATCCAGGTGTGAGAAACTTGTTGCATCATTCCCAAGAAGACTCATGGCTGTACTAGCTCAAAAGGGTGCTTCTACTCAATACTGAGCAAAGGGTCTGAATACTTATGACCATGTGATATTTCAGTTTTTCTTTTTTAATAAATTTGCAAAAATTTCTACATTTCTGTTTTTTTCTGTCAAGATGGGTTGCTGAGTGTACATTAATGCGAAAAAAATGAACTTTTTCGATTTTAGCAAATGGCTGCAATGAAACAAAGAGTGAAAAATTTAAAGGGGTCTGAATACTTTCCGTACCCACTGTGTATATAGATAGATAGATAGATAGATAGATAGATAGATAGATGTCCGGGTCTGAATAGGACACTGTCTGGGACCGGGGTTGGCCTAAAAGTGACCTCTGCTATAGACCTTTTAGAACAAAGACTATTGACAAAAAACACAATACCTCATAAGTACATACGCATGTAGGACATAGGATAGCTTTCAAACGGAGTCCCTTGCAGAAATACCTTCTTTGGATACGTTGGACATGCAGATACTTCGGAGGCCTCCACTCAGCTATTTCTCATTTAAGACACAACAGACCCTTTTGTTGGGATCTGATAAAGAGGTTGACTTGTAAAAATGAAAACAACCAACTCGGATATTTATTAACTTCACTTTATAAAGAAGGTTTAATCACTACACAGAAAATCTGGATGATCTGAATATTGTGTAAAATATTCCAGAAGTTGGTTTAATATTAATTTATCCAATTTCAGGCAAGATTTATCCCAGCCGTGACGAGTACGAAGCCCACCAAGAGAGAGTCTTGGCTCGCATCAGCAAACACAACAACCAGCAAGCCCTGTCCCACAGCATAGAGGAGGGGCTGAAGATACAGGCTATGACTAGGTAAACAGGAAGCCCAACACAAACAAATTATGCAAATAGAATCGTAGAAAGCTGTCTCGCTCATGAATCGAATTTGCATTTGTTTCTGTCAGACTGCAGCGTGGTAAGAGACACACAGTGGAGAATGGAAGCGGAGCGGAGGACAATGGAGACTCCTCCCACTGTAGCAACGCTTCTGTCCACAGCAACCAGGTATGTTGATGTTTCACACATGAACAAATGTGACGAAAACCATGTGTGATGAATGCATTTTGTGTCCCCGTTACTATCACATTAAAGTGCCAAGCCTGAGAAACTGTCCTGGGAATCAGTTGTAATATTGTCACCAGTGAAAATATTGGTTGTATTGGTTTAAGTGTTTAGCCCAGACTAGTGTAATGATGAGGAAATATTGTAAGACACACGCTGCTGTGAACGGCTGAGAAGCAAGACCAATATGTGACTATAAGCATACATGGATCCTGGATGAGAGCACGCCCTCCTGTCCTGATCTGTTATGTCATCGTTATCAAATGCTGTGCTTTTCTCCAAGGAGGCGGGTCCGAGCATTAAGCGCACCAAGACTAGTGATGACAGCGGTTTGGACATGGATAACGCTGCGGAGAACGGGGGCGGGGACTCTGTGATCGATGGGGGGGCCAGCGAAATAGAACTAGTATTCAGGCCACACCCCACCCTGATGGAGAAGGATGACGGTCACAACAGGTATGTTGGCACACATCCAGCTCTGATTTAAGGCTTTGCCTGTGTCACACATGGAAAAGCATCTCTGAAGAAACAGAAAGCTGAGATAAGCTTTTACAGTAAACGGTGTGGCAACATTTTGCAGCGAGTTCTGTAAACAACCAGTATGTTTGACCGAAAATGTTTCCACTACAGATTGTCCTTTTTTATTTTTAGTGAACACTTTGTAGGCTGCAGATGTGTCTACTTGGCTTTGTACGATAAATCATGTGGGCACCGACAAGGACTTTCTGGTCGGGTTCTCAGCAAAAATAGACCTTGAAAGTGATCTGTTGAGGGCTGTCTGTGGACAACACGTGCTTATAAGCTGTAGTAGTACAGAATCGACAGTGTGGCTGCTTCAACCTCTAAACAGGGCAACGAAATAATAAGCGATTCTGTGACTGAGCTGATCACAGTAAAGACAACACGGCCCAACGTGACTACGGTGACGGATGAAACCGCCTACCCCTTCCTGTTGATGTTACAATGTCAACAACAAATCTGTGTTGAAATCAGCAGGAAGAGAGCCAGCAAAGTTGGAAGCCCTGGAGCTAACAGCTAACGCAAGGACGTTCCATTGAGTTGCATTATGATGTGTTCATGTTCTACTCCGTTAAAATAAGTATTGGGAGAAGTTAAACTATAATGTTATTAGATGTGTTCAAATGTAATCTTGTTAAATGTAGTTCTGAGCGGTCAGTTGATGGAGACGTTTTCATTGCAATACAAAATGGATATTAGAGAGGTAATTATGAGCTGTTTAACTTCCTAACTCTAGCTCTAAGCAGCTTATAATACATAATCAAAACTACGCAATACAAGATTTTTGTATTGAGTGGTTGGAAGAGTACAAAGGCGCTATACAAATGCAAGTCCAAAACTATTTTATACAAATAACCACTATTATCTTAGAATAGAATACTATCTTTTAATAATAACGTATACCTTTTATTTTTCCAGCTGATTCCAATCAGTCAGCCAAGACTGTGAGTTTTCTGAACTGTTCCAATGTACTCATCAACTGTGCCTGCCTGCTCATTGACACATGTTTTATGTGTTTGTCTACAGTGTGGAGTTTGTCCCTCGCTACATCAAGACGTCTGGTAACGCCACAGTGGATCACCTGTCTAAGTACCTGGCTGTCAGACTGGCATTGGAGGAGCTGAGAAGAAACGCAGAGGCCAGTCCTGTTAATGTGGAGGCAGCTTCAGAGAAGCAGTACACCATCTACATACCTACTGCTGGGAACCAGTTCACTGTGAGTATACACACGCACAGAACATGGTCATCTATACTCCAAAACCTACACTTACCCTATGTAATTAGTGACATCTCTTTTCCAGTCTATACTGCTGTAGATGCAGTTATTTTACTTATGTACTGCATTTGATGGATATATTTGGAAAGAACAGCTGTGCTGCTACAGGTGAATGGAACAACAGAGACTTGAGGATAACATAAAGGTTCATTAGAAAGGTCTTCAGGCCCTGATGGGTGTCTCAACTGTTCACTCTGTTCACAGGTTCTGAACGGCTCCTTCTCCCTCGAGCTGGTCAGCGAAAAGTACTGGAAGGTGAACAAACCCATGGAGCTCTACTTTGCTCCTACTAAAGAACACAAGTAGACACGCGCACATACACACAAACACACACACACACAGACACACACACACACACACACACGCACACACTCATACCAGTAGGAAGTTAACATATGGACTTGACTACACCTGCACACACAGAAATGGGAAGAGAGGAATGTGTGTCAGAAGGAGATGAGAGGGGTTGGTTAAACCCTCAAAAGGACTCTTGTAAAAAGAAAAAAAAACGTTGTTTTATATTCTCTGTATCTTTCTCTGTGTCTCTTTCTATTTTTCTCTCAGTAGAAGGTAGCAGATCAGTACAGCAGCCAGCAGGTGAACTGAAGTGATAATGGGCTGTTAATGGTATTTGTAGATTCTCTCCAGCCAACAGCACCTGCCCGTAGACACATACCACATGGATATATGTCAACTGTCCATGGCACTTTAAATTAATCTGACCGGTATGGAAGCAAAGAACGGCCATTATAATCAGAGTTTCTGAATACGTCATCTTTAATGGAATATTTTTACTTTGAGAGCCATCGATTTATGTGGGTTAGATTCCCCTCTTTGATATTTTCAAGTAATTTCAGGTTTAGAATTCTAAAAACTAAAATAGTTTTTTAGAGTCTCATTGGAACTTGACTTTCTTGGATCACATGACTGACAGAATGATATTGATGCTCTGCTGGTTATCCCTTGTAGTGTGAAGGTTTAAGTTAAAAAATATATTATTATGAATTTCACAAATCCAATCCAAGCAAATAGATTTACATAACTAACTTGAACTCTTGGATCTTTGTTTGTTTGGAATATTGGGCATTTGAATCTCCTGTCTGAATTTGTGAACCCTAGAATGTTTTTGGAATTGAGCAGCTTGAAATGAGCTACTTATTATTAATATATATTTTCAAAAGGGAGATTCAAAGCATAGGCGTTCAGAAAGGAGGTTTATGAGGTGTATATATATTTGATGTTCTACATTAAATAATCAGTTGTGATTAAATGTCATAAGTAGGTTTCAGGTGCTTATAAATTCAAATGATTAGTGCATTTTCTTTGCTTCCATAGATAATCCTCTAAAGTGATATCAGACAGTTTTATTAGATGTGTGTTGGGCCTTTGAAAAAACACCTGTTGAACCATATGTGGAAAACTACCACTGAGGGAAAAATGTGCTTTCATACTGAAAAACTCAACAGTCATGACCAGCAGTGGGCAGTGCAAGCATATCCAAATGCATCTATACAGTAATATGAAGCTACAAAGATTGCCTCAGGCAAATTTTTCCTTTTTTTTTTTTTTTTTTTTTTTTTTTTTGATAATGTTGCAAGTAACTTTTTTTTAACACATCATTCAAATTAAACTAGAGAATGGTGAACATTTGAATGGCTGCAGTGTTTTTGTCTGGAACAGGAAACAAGGGAGAGCAGCACATGAACGGAGCTGTGGTCCCTCTTCTGACTCTGATTCTACCAGTGTGAACGCATGCTAACAGGCCAGCTGCTCCATCAGCAGGGCTGCTCTTTCTTTTGTTCCTATAAAATGTGTACAGCAGAATAAGTCGCCTCATTAGGGAAAAAGTGAATTGTGATGGAGAAGCTCATAGCTGTTGTCTTGATCTGTTGCCTGTAGAAACAAACTGTCCTCTAATATCTGTGGCTTGTTCTTTTATAAATGTCTTTTGTAACATGGAGAGGAGTGTGTTGGATTGGATGCGGGTGGGTTGGGAAGATATGTTCGCAGCACCATGGACGGTTAGACCATTAAAGTATTGACTGTCACCCCAAACCTCCTCTCTTTGCTATTCAGTCACCACTGGCTGACCAGTGGGAGGATCATTCTGTAGCCCTCGCTTCTTTAGATGTAAAGAATGGGCACCAACATGACGTCTTCATATACAGCTCAGACATTCATTCCGCACAGAATACATGGTTAAATGTTTTAAAGTCCCAGTGAAACTGAAGTCGGAGCTACAGAGGACTGTTGGCCACACACACACACACACACACACACACACACACACCTCCCTCACCCCACGTTAGATCAGGAGGAGGGAGAGGTGAACGGGAAACTGCAGATTTGCAAAAAAAAAATATCAGCAAAGTTTCCCTTGAATGATTTCGACCTCAGTTTTGGAGTTGAAATGTTTTTGGCCACTTAGAGCCAAACAAACATTTCTTCCTTTCTCTCTATATGGCTCCTTTAGCTACTACTTCTCATTTGATTGGATTATTTTTCAAAGTTATAAAAACAGGCAGTGTCAACTGCAGCAAAAAAATTGAAATATGAACAATATTCAGTCAAGATAACTGATAAGAGCGCACTATTGTCACATTCCTGGGTACGTCTTTCACTACATTAAAAATGGAATGCGGCCCATTGAAAAATGCACAGGACAGTTCGGTCAGTATTTGTGAGTATGTACTACAGTTTTACTAAACCTAGAAATAACTACTTCCCTTCACCTGTGTACTGCTTTCATGTTTTACAATTTTTCTGTTCATTTGACAACATCTTAACACTCGGTCCATATTAGTTTTTTGTGGAGCTTTTAACTGCATCTCATGGTCTTCATCATCAAGCTATTATTTAGATCACAAGTTCCTTGCTCCCCTTGTTAATGTGCCAATGAAGCCTATTGATGGATCAAATGTGAGCGTAGCTGACTCCCCATGAGGGACACCACAAATGGAAGCATTGCGATTTGTAAGCTTCAGGAAAGAGAAAGCGGTAAGTTCCATAAACTGAACTGCCCCGATAGGCATGTGTCAGAGGTCAACCGCTGGAATCACAGCTCCCCTCCTGTCTCATTTGGTACCTGGCTGTCTGATTAGCTGTCTGTGTGTGGGACCTGTATACTGCATCTTTCTGTTTGGTCAATAAACCTGAAACTGTGTTCACCTTGGAACACAGAGTGCTGTTGCTTATGTTCTCATTGTCTGGTTATTAAATAGAAACATATGACTTCATAGCATCTTGGGTGGGATGATGGATTCTTGTCACTTACTATCTATCCCCTATTATAAAACTATTAAAATCTTAAACTTTACCATATTAAACTGAATTTGTAATACTGAGTATAGAGGTATTGCCAAGTTGGATTTAAAAAAAACCCAAAAAGGAATAGCCTTTAGTTATCAGGAAAAACATCAGTTGGGCTCAAATAACTGTAAACAATGTAGGGGGGAAACCCATTCACAAAAATCACTAACGTAACTTTGGGACAAAAACACTGGTCTCCTGGTTGAAAGTCCTGTGTTTATCTGGCCAATCTCCTTGTCTGTCCCAGCAGTTATCAACCTACAGCAAAGGCATTGCTTTATGAAATAAATGATCGAGAGAAATTTGTCCACAAATTCAGATTAATGACGGATGCACATTATACTCTGCTTGAGTTGCTACCTGTGGAGGAAAAAGGAAAACCATGAAATTTGATTCCAGGCAAACATTTTGGGTGAGATTTAGTTTTCTCACAGTGTCATGAAATGTTTGACGTGTGCAAATGATGGTGTCAACAAGTGGAGAGTGTCAAATATTGGATAAATAATATCAATCATCTCAATCAAAGGTCATGGCAGTTGAAGGCCAAGTAGATTAAGGAAATCCTTCTTTGCGAGCCCAAGCCAAGAGAGATGAACTCATGGAAACATGCAGTGGACAAAGAGAGGAAATCATAATGCAACAAATGGAGAAAAGGAAAAGTGATGCTGCGATTGAAGCCTCAGGGGCTTAACTAGCAAAACATTTTTTTAGATCAGGATGGAATTTTTGAGAAGCCAAGGACAAAATAAACTGTTGTCATTCCTGATGCAAAGCTCAAGGAGCCCATATCATCGATGGAAAATAAAATCCACCTGTCACAATATGAAAATATCTGAAATGTTGCAGATGCAAGCAATGATAATTCCACACTACAGATTCTACAAAGACAAAATGAAAGACAACTTCCACCTCTTTATGTAAGTAAAAATTAAAAGTCTTCATGCAAGCCTACAAACAATGTTGAAAAGAAAAGTGCAAATAAAGGGCACTGAATGTAGTATCTGAAGATAGAGATACACCAAATGGGACCTCGTACAAAGCTGTTTTCACCTTTTTATATACAGCCTATGGTTTACACATGAGTGCTGAAAGAGCCTTTGAAGACATGTTGCATGAACACACAAATGTTTGATAGCTTTTGATTGCAAAGGTCTTTGATTTTACTGACCAAATTCATGAAACGTGAGTGAGTTTAATTTGGACAGAGGCTCAGGGCTCCTATGGTGAAGGGAAAGGGACACCTTCATTTGACAGGCACATCGTCTTCATCAGCAATAAGAACAAGTTATTCCAAACATTTGTGGCCAACAGATTATTTGTCATTTGTGAAGCAAAATACACAGTACAATGGCATTATATCCACACTTCACAAAATGTGGTCCAGAATTATTGTTGAAGGGCCCCTCTGGGTAGAGTCCACTATTGATGAAGGTTATCCAGAGGTCAAAAACGATATCTCTGTAAATGCAATAAGTATACAAACAGTAGTGCAGCTCATTAAGTATTACTCCGATTGGAAGAGACGCAAAACTGCAATTGCATGGATAAAGAAGATTGTTGGAATTGAGTCAAAAAAGGAAGACACTTCTGTTGGAGGCCCCGTGGGATCTCAACTACATCGACCAGGAGATGTTGTAAGCCAGCTGGTTAACTGATGACCTGTCAATTGCAAAAAATGCTAAGTTCTGCCAAAAAGAAAATTGTTAAACATGTTTATGCTCAGTTTTATTGTAATAATACTTCATTTCCTGCATTTTGGTGAAACGTTATGCCTTTATTTATGGAGGAAATGTTTTTATCCATGTGAAGGAAAACACAAAAGTCAGGCACCAGGGGAAAATTAATGTATACCATTATATAAAAATATAATGGTATACATTATATTAAGGCTCACAGGTATTCTGTGTTGCTTTCATATATTTATTCTCCTGTAGATCAACTTTTCTCATTTAATGTTATCTCTTCTTAGTCATCACACCCTAACCCTAACCTTAACCCTATGATGTTCTCTTACCTCCTCTATTGTGTCCCTTTTTCGTGTTTCTTGATCTGCCTGTGGCATTTATTCACGTCAATGAAAAAGGCATAAACCCCTGAATTTGAACAGCTCATATGTGGTTCATCAGGATTTCTGCTCATGTTCAAAACTTACTGCATACTCAAATATATCCTACAAATCTCTGTTCTCAAGAATAAAGTTGAAATATTATCAGAATTGGGTCAGAATATCTGCCAAAGCTAGCAGAAAGCTCTTCTGATCAGGGATAAATTTCACTATCCTGTGGCGCTATGTCCACACAAATGTTCAGGCAAGATCCACTTTTTCATACACATTCAAACTAGAAGTGTTATTTGGGTTTGTGCCAGTGAGCCATTAATATTATATAAGCAGCTTTTCAAATGTGAAAGAAAAAAGCCAACACAAATCCCAACTCAATATTTCATCAGGGCTGTTTCACCATCCCATTCCTACCCAGCGAGCACTGAGATGAGGGCCGTACTGTCTGCTACTGACATTCATGGCCAGCTGTGATGAAATAACCCGTTGAAGAAATCTAAGATATCATCAAATAACATTAAAGTGGCACAACAAAAGAGTCTCAAAAGTGTTCTGCATAGATCAGCAACTATGATTTTAGTTTCTAGTCAGTTTTTTTGTGTAAATTGCTGAAGTGAACACGACTGTGTTGTCAGGTGCACAGAGTGGCATTGAGACTCCTTCTCCAATCACCCCCACAGACAGCTGTTGTATTGATGGCAAGTCAGTTTCAAGTGGTTTCACATTATTTAAACGCAGAGAGACAGTGCTTTTCTTAAACACATTTTTTTTCCCACATTTTTTGGAGCTCCTGGTAATTGGCTCTGTCTGACCACATCTTGTAATCACATCACCTGATACTTATGTACTTATTTATGGATGAGAACATTCTCTTAAAATAAGCACTAATTAACTGTATTTCTTGTTTTCATATAGGTAGACGGGGCTGGGTTTGTGTGTGTATAATATATATATATATATACAGCGGGTAAAATAAGTATATATATATATATACATATAAGTATATATATAAATCAAACACAACTCATTTTATATGAATATTATACTTATGAATACATCTGCTTTATTTTAGTTTGTATCTCATGTGTTTTAACACAGTCGTGTAGAAAGTTAACTAATTATCTTGTGTAATGCTTCACAGGCGGGTAAGTTTAATAAACCTACTTTTTACAATTCTTTGTCTCCCCTTTTTTATTTATTACCGAATTTATTACCGAAAACTAGGAACCAAATCTTTTTATCCTGACTCCTGTTTCTAGTCGGACAGAAAACCATGCTGCGGCCATTTCCGGTTGTTTACTAATGTCAGTGGAGTGAATGGCTCCCGTTAGTTTTTTCTAGCAAACAAACTTTGGATAACGTGATCAAACTATGTTCTTGAGAGGGAGGAGACAGAACGGGACGTCAATGAGCTGAAGTCGAGTGTAATAATCACGTCAACGCGGGGTAAACACACGCTGTGTCCGGGAAGAATGAGCTGTGTGCCGCTGAAGAGGTCCTACAAGGAGCTGCCGGTGTGGATAGTGGAGGACCACCACGATGTAAGCCTGGCCTCCAGACATGTTAGCTTGTCTCTACAGACTTTCTACAGAATGACTTACTGTGTGTTTCCCACCTAGCTAGCTATTCTGCTGCCTGATTATCATCCCCTGATTTATTACTGACTGTGTATCAGGGATAACAACAAACAGCACGTACCGAAGTACTTACACATTACTGCTCGTTATGAAGTATTCCAAACGTTTTTTTTTATATATATCGACAGTAATTCATTTGTAATGTGAGAGCACTACTAAAGACCTGCGAGAGAATGAATGAGATTGACTTCAACATTTGGTCAGTACAAGTCTTGTGTGATCAAAACTGTTCTGGAGCCTGTGGTTACACGGAACAGCCTTATCATGGAGGCCAGCCACCATGAATGTCATTAACCAATGAGCTGTTGTTACTTGACTGTGCATGGTCAAATCTGCCCCATATTGAACGTGCTTTATAAGAGTCGTGTTCTGAGGACCGCATGCTCGTACTGACTCACAGTCATAGTATCACCTACTGACAATGGCACCAACATGGTGTGACAAACATCCTCTGATTTACATAGATTCACATTGTGTGTTGTACACTTCCACATTAACACAATGCATGTTTAACTCCTGTTCTCTAGAGCCACATGGTGTACACGGGAAGTGGTGGAAAATTTGCAATATGAAATTTCCAGAAACTCATGCACGCAGTATCTGATGGTCATGGAAACACATGGCCACGTTACCCAGCGCTCCACCAGTACAACGGACATAATGAGGGTTCAAACGCCGAGGTTTGTGTCCGTTTATTGTTATTCAGTGCGCCTGCTATCAACGAGGCTTGAGACTTGACTGATTATTATTCACTAAGCTTATTGGTATATAAAACTTATGTTCTTCTACAAAAAATATTTATTTATATTATTCTACCGCATGTTTCGTCATCTAACTCCTTCCACACTTTTCAATTTAACTTAATTCAAACTTCAAAACGTTCAGCTTCATTAGGACATGTGTGCTATTACCTTTCTCATGCATGTCCTTCATACTTTCAGAAATATTCAATGTTTTCTGCAGAATTTTCCCCAATTTCTCTTTAACCTGCTCTCTTTCCCATATGTGTACCTCTTCATACATAATTTAAGGTCATGATGACAATATTCAACACAGCCGATTGAGTTTCCCACATTGGACCTTTTCATTTCCCACTTTTACAACTCATTAATAGTCCTTCGACTGCTTTTCATACAGATTAAAGCCAGCAATCCAGTTTAGCTTCAGCTTTTCAACCAAAACGTGACATATTCGACGTTTTGGGACTTTTTCAACTTTGAAAGCCAGAACAGTGTTGCATCAGCTGTTTAAACAAAACAAAACTAAAATACTCCACAACTTTTATACAATATTGGTATTATTTAACTTTTCAGTGACATTCATACCAATTAAACCGATTCCCACTTTACTAACTCTTCCTAATTATGTAACCCTCTACTTTACCCTCACATTTAATCAAGTGATGCAGGTTAGCATCAGCTTTTCAACGGACTTTGATGTATTTCACATCTTTCTTGCATTATTGTTATTAATCAACTCTTACAGCCAGCAATTCAGTACAGTGCAGCTTTTCAGCATACATTCACGACACAATTTCTTAAGCAATTGCATTCTCTAGTCTCCACTTATTGTCCTTTTTTCCATCACAATTTGTTTTGCTTTGCTTCTCCTTTTGCTGCTCTGCCAACAAATGCTCAAAATATACAATCAAATGTTCGAAATGTTATTAGTGTTCAAAGAGATTAGCCTGGACATTTACACGAAAAATTGCAAAAAACTTTCCGCAAGAGAATAGAAGGAGTAGGACATGAAGAGAGCTATAAAACATTCCTCTTTGGTTACAAACCAATTCGCCATACTTAAATGTAGAAAAATTGGACAAAATGGGCATTTTGATGTCTAGCACAGTTTTCAAGAATTCAGTTTGTAAAATTTTCAGACTGTTTCAGATTTTATAATTGGTGTGTATTTAAAGGTCTGTTTAGGGAGTGGTTGACATCACAGCTAGAGTGGGAAGGAGCTGTAAAACTTTCTGGACTGTTTCCTGAACACTTCTGCTGGTCGAAGATATCTTACTATTGAACCAGACAAACTTCCACATTTGACTCTAAGGTGCCTGAAAGTGAGAATTCCAAGCAACTGCCCCATAGAAGTCAATATCAACAGGGACATGGTATTTCTCGAGAGCTGGATCTGAAAGATGGGGTCTTGGGGGACAGGATCAGGAGTCAGGACTGTTCGATTGTCTTACCTGATAGTAAAACTTGTTCAGGTTGTTTGCCAGACGCTGGTCGTTCATGGAGGGGTTGCTTTAGGCTTGACAGAAGCAGAGTCACTGGTTTGCACTTTCTCAGAGTTCCCACGTTTAACATCTCTCACTGCTTTGCTAAACCTGTATTTTGTCTCCCTAAACCTGTCCCTTTAAGAATGGTTTGCAATTTATGAAAAAATATTCCAGATCAGGAGAACAGTGCTGCAGAATCACTGTCGCATCGTTACACAAGGCACTGTTGGAATAAAAACAGATTCCTCCAACTTTTGATTTGCTGGAGTTCTCTGCATCCTGATCCACTCTGAACAGGTGGACCCTGCCAGCTAAAGGGCTGAGGTGATGTCATTCCACAGAGCTAATTCTCTGTGAAGCATTAAACAGACGATGAAGAAAAGTGTCTGTTTTTCTCCACCAGCTGGAGTTCGTCAAGTTTGTTGCACAGTAAACACACTTTGGAAAGAAATATCTCTGATAGCAGTGTTCGAAATGCACGACATGAGGGAGAAGAACAAGCGCACCGGCTGGTTTGTTATTTACAATCGATCACCTAGCCAAAGTCCTTGTATGTGTAACGTACTTGGCAATAAACAGCTTCTGATTCTGATTCAGATTCTGGTTTCTCGCTCCTGTTGCGTTTCACTGCATGGACAAAGGTGAACGCACCTTTGACCAGAATATCCTATAATTCCATGGACTGCAAGAGAAAAGTGGGAAGTAATTTCTCTGGAGTTGATGATTATGAACCCATCTTTGTTGAAGAGCTGATTGAGTTGCACAAATGGGACCTCTACACGGGTCAACACATTTGCCCTGTTTGCACTGTTTGACCTTTTAGCACTGTTAGCACCGTTAGCACCGCCACCTGTGAGCTGCCGGCTCAGCTGTCGCAATGTTGAGAATAGGAATCTCCAAACTTGTATTTAGCATCTTTAAGATACTATGCCGTTATACATCAGCTTATTAATGGATATGTGACTTACATATCATGTGTATGTTGTAGATGCTTTACAGTATAGTTTTCCATTAGGACCAAGTGTTACTGATTTCATCACAGTCACCAATGTCCGTTTTGCCACAACATGGAATTTGTAATAGCGTCTTTAACTAAATAAACACAAGTTTGGTTTAGCACACACCTACTTATGTTTTCTGTTTTAACACACACGAGGACGAGGGAGATAGAACACCCGATGGAGTCGCTCACACACAGTTTATACTGTCGATGGTTACATACAAGCAACCTCTTGCTTTTCATTTTGGCACCCATGTTAACAGGTGAGAGAAACCACACAACTGAACGAGCAGCCGCTGAACCTCTGTGGCCGGTACACATGTGGTGTGTACACTGCAGCACTGCTGCTGACAGCCCTCAACAGATGCTCAAGGTCCATATGTCTTTAGTACAGTCCTGATCCCTGTTTTTAAGCTCTTGGTTCACATGGGTTAAGATGTAAAATGTTTTGTCAGCTTTGGCTTTCTTTAAAGAAAATTATTTTTAAGTTACTGTAATATAAATCCATTTTTGGCTGTGGTGAAAAACAGAAAAAAACATTGAAATTAAAAAACAAACCGTGAATATGTGAAAAAAGACATTTTTGCAAATATCCTGTATTACTGAGATCCCCGCTCAGCAATACAGTAAACTCACAATTCAAAAGTAAGTTACTAGGCTACTAACTCTGAGTCAATTACATTCCACTTACATTATGGGGCAGGCTCCTCCTCCAAACACATGTAGGTCTATAGCTCCTTCTATCTGTTTAAAATGAAAAAAGGTTGCTTTCTTCAGTTATGTTCCTCACACTGCCAATTCAGTGAATATGGTAGACTTAAATGTATTTTTATTTAAAAAAGTAAAAAAAATAAGAAATATTGTCATTAGTAGTTTTAATGATGTATTATAATCTGCTTAGAACTAGTGTTAGGAAGTTAAACAGCTCATATTTCATCTCTAATATCTACTTTATATTAATGTGAAAAAGTTTCTCATCAACACTACATTTTACAAGTTAACATTGAACACATGGTAACATTTCATTTGTGGAATAATCATTTTCGCTGAACAGATCCTCCCGCGACCCTTAACAGGATAAACAGTTAGGGATATTGAATAAATGAATGAATGGATGAATGAACAGATCCTGAACGCATCACAATGTAACTGAACGGAACCCTGCGTATGTTAGCTTAGCTGTGCTGCCACCTTTACTAGCTCTCATCCTGTCAGTTTCAACTGGTTTGTTGTTCACAGTGTAACATTATCAGGGATAGGGTTCATATCTCTTTACTGAATATTGGCCGATAACGATCGTCAGTAAAACACTGTGATAGTTAAGTGCAATTAAACCGCAGTTCACATAGAACTTTTATCTCGTTTGTGATGTTGACGGCCAACTTTTCACCTCACAGTCAAACAACTTCATGTGCTTCACATTGTCTCTAAATCAGATGTTGCAGGTGATTTAACGCACCAACACATCTGCAGCTTTGTCACGCGGTGCTGTCTGGTTCTGGTTCTGTCACAGCAATATTCCATCAAGCTTCAAGTAGCGATAAACAGGCCCTCATACACGGGGGAAGTTAATCTTTGTCGAATAAGGCTGGCTTTGTGTTGCCAGTAGGTGGCTCTGTGACTATAACCCAATATGGGTGTTTACGTGCCTTTAAAGCCTGGACTCTTATCCAGCATGTGAAATTTGGGGCATATTGGGCAAAATAATGTCAAGTTCCCACAGCTTCCTGTGTCATGGGGAAACTATTCATTTTCTCACCACAACAATGCCGCAGCTGATCTTTGAGTAGGTGTTGAGACTCTGCTGACCAAAGTTGAGATGGATGTTGAATCCTCTAAGGTTTTTCAAAAGGTTCCATACCTGTAAAGGGCCTTTTGTCAAATGACCTATGACATAATCGTTAGTTATTAACTGTTGCTTCGCAATTTAGCGTCACATTATCCAGAGGGCTATACAATCCAAATTTGAAACAAATCTGATAAACCCTCTAGGAGGAGTTTTTTTTAAAGTTTGCTTAAAGTACTTGAAAACAGCCCAAAATTCATAACGGCCGACTTCCGGTTTGGAATGAGAGTCTATATGAAATATGTCTAAAATCCTGAGAGCAATATGCATTCCAGCTGTCATGAATATTGGAGCAAATATGTCCCAACTACAGCCTTCATACATTAGGGCGGCTTCGGGGCCTGCCAAACATGGATGAGTCCAATCACTCTATATTCTCTCGATGTTGACAGGTTTTGATGTTCGTGCCAAGTTTCATGCCATTTTCAGAATACCAAGGGCATCAAAAATGAATGGGCACAACGTGCATCCTAAAGTCCTCTAATGAAAATGTATGATCTAAATCTAACATGGCTGACTTGCTTTCAGGCGAAATGTTTTCAAAAATTTCAAGATGTTCATCAAAGGAACTTTATCCCCTACTCTGTTGTGTGATGGCGGGCTATGGAGCCTGGTGGCCACGACCGAGCCCATCTTATTTTCACCAGCGTGTGCCAACTGTGTAACTTTGTGAGCATCCCAAGCCCCTCAAAAATGCGATTGAGTAGCAGAAAAATAATAATCTCTAGAAAAACAGTATGTTCCTCACAGCTCCAGTGCCAGGGACCTTTCAACCCGGGCACTTAATGCTTGGGCCCTAAATATATGTAATGCAACAAATATTATAAATGTGTTTATTTCTGGGAGCACATTTTTGCGTCTTGTTGTTGCTTTTTATACATTAAAGAGTGAATGACATGTTATGTAAAGTTCTTCAACGACTAGAAGACGCTATACAAATACAAGTATACAAGTCGATTAACCGTGTACCATACCAATGACTGGCTTCCAAATAGCTAAGATACTATACCAGTTTACTCATTACATATAACTGTGTCAAAGATGTTAACATTTCTTTTTTTACTTTTTACCAGGTGGTGGGCCATATTTATCGTGCCATTGCATCAAGACACCTTCCACTGAAGAACATAAAGATGATTCATTTAGACTCCCATCCTGATCTGCTCATCCCCGTCAACATGTCTGCTGACACAGTGTTTGATAAGGAGAAACTCTTCAGGTAGGATTTTGTATCAAACACAGTTACAAACCAAGTACAATCCAATCCAACATTTGCCGATATTTACCTTGCTGACTATAAATGTTAAATATTTGCCTATAGACCGTTGACAGTGGCCAATGTTTATCTGTTGTGGTGCATTGATTTAGTGCCGGCTACATTTTGTGTTGGTTATTTACGTGCTGTCTCGGGAAACAGTTACCAGCTGCATATTTGAAGAAGAAGCCACTGGATGATGATGATGATTTTGGCATGACGACGGGTGTCGTGATCACATGTGATTTGTGTAAAAAAATAAATTAAAAAAGTCGGCCATGTGGAAGTATTACAGATCGGCAAAACTACCCTGTACAAGATGAATTAAAATAGGCTACGGGTAGGATGTGTTACTTGAAGCCTCAGTCCAACACCCAGTGCGTTTACAGTGGGAATGTGTCCATGCCGTGAGGCCCCTATGCAGCAGTCTGTCACCCATACTGGGATCCAGTCATGAGCAGCTGGACGTCAGGCAGAGGATACGTTAAACAAATGTTTCTGTCATTGATGGATTTTTTTAACAATTACTTTGCTTTGACTATGCTTTGAAACCTTTGTGTAAGGGAAACATTTCACAGCATAAACAAAGCTAAATGTAACTGGTCTGACAGAGTGCGTTGTCATGGTAACATGGGGACAACTCCTACAAGAAAAGAGAAAGTTAAAAGAACAGAACTTGTCGGGCAATGTTGAGATAATATGCTGTATGTAAAATGTATTTGATAATCAAAGGGTCATCAAATTCAAACTATTATTAAGCAACTTTAAAGCGAAAGGCAGGCCAAGAAGTAAAGGATTCAGGGTGATTCTCCCATATAGACCATCTTCTACTCTGCTAGGATGGAAGGATGTTCTAAAAGTCAAACTGTTATATTGTGTTGGACTTCAACAATCATTGTATGTTTGTTTTTTTCAGTGAGTTGAGTATAGAAAACTGGATCATGCCCATGGTTTATGCTGGCCATGTGTCATGTGTGTCGTGGCTGCATCCATACTGGGCCCAGCAGATCAGAGAGGGGGAGCACAGGATGGCTGTAGGAAGAGACTCCTCCACCTCCACCATCAGGTAGGATATACACTAAACCAGACTCGGCATCGCACTTCAAGGATTCAAGGATCATTTGCATCACATGCAAGACGAATTGCTGTTGTAGCCCATTTTCAACACATGACAAACACAACTAAAACTAAAACAGTACTACATTCCTGTACTGCATTTTTTTTTGTTGCATCTGGAGGAATGTAAACAGCAGCAACAAAAATAATTCTCTGGACAGATAATATGGCCGACATGAGGAAAACATTGTCCATCTACTTTGACTGTGGTTAAGCACCAAGCATCATGATGTAAACACTGAGTCCACCTCCTCTTGTCCCACTGGAGTCCTGCTCTCTGTCCGTCGTTTCACCCGTCAAGTACAGTTTGATCCGGGGTGAACGATGGAGCCAGGTGTCTGTGAAGATGTTGGGTCAACAGTCACCGATCTACCACTGCTGGGTTGGCCTGAAGTCTTATTTCATCCATCTCACTTTTCTGCGACCAGACATCGGAAAGCCAGCAGAAGGCTGGGTAGTTGCATAGCTTTAGGTCCTAGCTGGGTTAGCTTAGCTTCCATCTCCCCTCTCCTCCCTGGGGCAGTTTAGTGCCGTTTGGTTTGGCAGGTCAAACATCTTTGGGAAATCCTCTGTTGCTTTATCAGAGGACCTTATCCTGTGGACCATAGCTGTTGCCTCCACATGGCTCTCAACCGACGGCGGCTAGCACAAAAGAGGAAGGGCATCGTATCTGTGGCAACATCGTGGGCGTGACGGCGTTATCAGCTGTGGACCATCAAAGCACAGAGAAGCTCGATAACAGCACACATAGAGGGAGCAGGAATTTACAAACTGGGCGTCTGTGGCTTTGAGGTGGAACAGGTTGTCTTCCCTTTGGAAGATCAGCGGTTCGATCCTGGTTAGATCTTCCAGTCCATGTTGATGCTGTGCCATGGGTGTATGAATGTGAATTATTTCAGTCCTGAATGGCAGGTGTCACCTTGCATGCCATCAATGTATAAATGTGTGTGAATTAAAAATGATAGTATGTGCTTTGAGAATTCCTCCCACACAGGTGTTTTTGTTGCCTTAATAGACGGATTAGACTCAGGACTGTTAGGGCAGTACGACTCTCCCTGTTATCATTGTGTTACATATGAGTTTTGTGACTTAATGTTGCTCCAACACAGCTCCACCCAGCTTTAGCCAGATCTGAGGTCGTTGAGCCAGAATAATTGTAACCACCTTAGTAGATATACAGGACCCGTTAAATGTAGAACAGATTGTTTTTTCTTGTCCTTTCTCTTTGGTTTGTCATGAACTTCACTTTGTTTCTGAGTTTCTGCCCTCTACTCTCTGTGCAGGGTGACCAGTACAGACAACTACTTCCTCAGTGATGGTCTGTATCTGTCAGAGAAGCAGTTGGAGAACTCCAAACCTTTCAGGCTGAATGTAGTCAAAGTCAATCCTGTTCAACCAAGTCACGGATCACCTACAGGTGAGGAATGAGCCCCTAAGGGCAGGTGGAAAGTAGAGAGATTGGTAACATGATTACTCAGCTATCCAACCAGAAAGGCTTTTGTTCTTTACCACCTGTGGGGGGCGGACACTTTTAATAGGCCTTCCTATCTTTTCCATGCACTTCCTACATGCTGCACTCAGATTTTATGTGGATATACTCCCAAAATATCATAAATATTAAAACAACATTTTTTTATATTCAAATTTCTTTTTTTTTTATCACTTTATGATTTACTAGTATTATTATTTTTTTTAACTAACATTATATTCCAGATTATAACTCCATTCACTAATGGGCATGAACACCTTTCCATTTAACTCTGTTAACTGCTTTTCTGTGTGACATTTCAGGAAAGAAAACTGGAGATGACACAGAGAGATGGTTTGCCAAGAAACCCCGTACAGAATGCAGTAAAGCTGGGGAGGCCAGCTGCTCTGAGCCCCTCTCTAGATGTACTGACTTACTGCAACAGGGAGAGGGCAGCAACATGTCAAGCTTGGGTGATGATGATGACGAGGAAGGATCCACCACTTACGTTGTTAAAATAATTTCTGCTATTCTTAGTGAGACAGACCCATACATCTTGGACATTGATTTGGATTTCTTCTCATGTAAGAATCCCTTCAAGGAATTATACACACAGGTACCTCCCACATTTACACCTCTAGTTTTGTAGTTGCTCTAGCTGCAGATGTGATTGCTTAACCATGCTGGTCCTACCACTTTTGTCCAGAGGGGCCGCACAAAATGTGTGTTCCCTGGAGGTTACAATATTACCACCCTAGTGCTCGGGTAGTTTTCTACTTGATTCCATGGGTGATATTATTTTCCAATTACAAGCACGGGTTCGCCCATTGAGAATTGAAGGATGTGCCTACTCGAACACGTGGGAACCCACCACAGTGCATAAGGCGGAACACTTTGCTGCTCAACATCCTACACCCCGTTTTTAGGGATGGTAGGAGCAGCAGGGCCTCCTTGGTAGAGGGCTCCCCCTGTGAGGATAGAAATAGGGTTACAATATCGTAACCTTTGTGAATTCACACCCTGCCGTGACATAACATCGACCCAACCACACACATCCTGACCGACTAAGGGTTAGTTTGCCAGAGCCAACCTACTGCTTTATAGCCTAGGCCGCCTGACAGAGAAGTAAGGGGCCCCAGCCAACCCACATAGTACCTAACTGAACTGGACAGACCCAAGGTGCAACACCACCGACACAAACCCACCCTTTTTCACCATTCCTGTGTCGTCCCAGGGAGCACAGACCCTAAAAACAGCCCCACCGTACACATATCCTCGACACTCATCACAGCAAACATAGCTGCCGACACTGCTGCGTGCGCAGACCTTGGTGGAAGGGTTTCTTCCCAACTGCCTATAGGCTTGCAGCGCACAAAGAGATAGAGTTAGTTCACATACTCGCTTAGCTGAGGTCAGCACAAGCACAAACACCAAAACGTTCCATAAGAGGTTGGCCAAGGACCCTCCTGTCTCCAAGACCCTTGTGGGAGAGATAAATGGCTGCTGCATGCACTTTAACAGTGGCATGAGACAGCCCTCTATCCACCAAACACTGCAAAAAAGGAAAATATGGACTCAACTTCAAAGGACATAGGATCTAGCCTCCTTTCCTGGAATCATGACCACATTGCCTAGTAACATGCTATGGTGGATCCCACTATAGCCGCCTGGATGATCTCAAGCACAACCCCAAAATACTCCACATTTTGGCTTGGAGGCTGCTTTTGGTCCAGCTGATCCTGAACCCCAACTTGGTTTTAAGATAAGTTTGGCTGTTTGAAACACAGTGGCTGCAGCATCGTCTCCACCCATCTGATGAAGGTGCAGGGGGCCACGGAGGAGCTGAACGGCACCTTGTTGTACTTGTGTGCCCCTGGAAGGCAAAACGCAAGAAATTCCTTTGGTTCGGAGCAACCTGGAGAAGAAAGTCATAATCCTTTAAGTCGACGGTGAACCATCACCCGGCTGAACCAGTTCCAGCAACTTCCTTATGGTCAGCAAAAATAATGTTTTGCGTGGCAAGGCGCTGCTTTAGGCCTGAGATCCCGGTCTTCTTTGGAGCCAGAAAGAATGTGGACAAAAAAACCTCTGTCTGTCTTTAGTAGGGACCACAGGTTTAAGCTGGAGGGAAGGGTGGGCAAAACAGCCGGTGTGAGTTCTTTGACACTTGGCAGACGGAACGTCATATTCAGTCCAGTTGAACTCAACTAGACGTCATGGGAAGCTGGAGAGGGTAGAGGAATAAGCTCTTTGAAAAACGTTATTTGTTTTAATCAACGAGTGAGTGAAATGTCGTCGCGTCATGGTGGGGCCTGGGACACGCGGCCCTCTCCGTGGACATGCACCCTGCCCATAGACATGTTTCTGCGTTGAGCCCTCTGAACTCAGCTGAATCCACTGGCTGCTCATCACCGCTCTGTTCATGCTCCCTGCTGAGGCTTCCGTAAGATCCGTCCCCGCTATGAGGTCGGGACATGACAGGCATCCGTGGAGAAAGCCAGTCAGTGGGCAAATGGCGTTCACTGAAGTGAAAAAGGATGTGTTGTGTTGACTTTCATACTGTGGGGTTCACACGTATGCTGGCAGGGACGTCTTCATTGTGATAGATATCGCCTAAACTAGCAATGTAAGGTCATGTCACATGATCAAATAGAGCCTTAACCATGATTGCTGGTTAACACATATCAACCAGCAATCATCAGTGCCTGTCTTTATATGACAAAAATATAAAAAAACCTACATACAATATACAAGTTGATGAGCATAATCATATTAGGCCCCAAATTCACAATTTTACACAGGTGATGATCCAGTCTTTCACCTGTTTATCCCATTTAGTTAAAACAACATACCAGTGATGGACTGAAGCACACCAATTGTGTTTGTACATTTAAACTATGTCCGGCTACACAGAGGCCTCTCTGTAGTTTAATGCAATATATGGCACCTTGAACTGATCTACGCTCCATGTTGTCGGTATGTCTTGTCTGTGTCAAGGAAGAGTACGACATCCTTAAGGAGCTCTACAACTTCAGAGGACCCAGCCCTGATCCTGACGAGGTCAGACTTTGTTTTATGAATCTCTTTTAACCAAAGATGGTATTAAGTCCACCCCCACCAACCACCATCTTATACACACACACACACACACACACACACACACACACACACACACACACACACACACACACACACACACACACACACACACACACACGGACTATATCACTTTACATACATTCATACTCTGATGCCATGCAAGGTGCTACCTGCCCATCAGGACTATCGGAGCATTCACACACCGCTGGCACAGTGGTTCTGTGGCACAGTTGATGTGGCACAGGTGTTGATGAGTCCTTGCTTGCCCAAGGACACATAAACACCTGCTGAGTTGATGTGTCAGGTGGCTGTGTTATATCACTAGCAGCCCCTACCGGCCAGAGGAAGGTTAAGAGTGATCAATGAGGAGTCAGCACACAGTCAATGGCAGTAACAAACAGGTTATAAAAGGTGTTTTGACAAAGTGTGAATCACGACAACGAGAGGTCCCTGAGCATGCAGCCGGAGGAGCCGTGGACAAACACAGAGGTGTATGAGCTCACTGCATTAGAGAAACCTGTTAAGTCTAGTTTAAAATATATGTATGTAAAGAATATGCTGTATCCCTGGCTCTGCATACTGTATCAATACATGTTGAAGGTAACAACACCTATGTCAGAATCTAAATTGGTGTAAAAGCTTTAGGACCTTGATCATTGTATGTGGTTGTATGACTTTCAGACAGACAGACCCCCCGACAGTGAGAGTAGATACCAGTTACTCCTTTACCATAGTTCTCCACACAGGAGAACCACGGGGTTGTTGCTTTAGTCCCTTACTCCATCCACAAGTCGTTTCACATATGACTGTGTTGCCAAATGTCATGATAACAGCATCATGAAATTTGCTGATGAGATCAGACTCCTTCTCAATGGATATGTCCCATAAATACCCTGGTCAGGTTCTGTCAGGCTACCATATAGAGAGCATCCTTACTGATAGCATACTGGTGTGGTTTGGCAACCTGACTGACTTACTTACACCATCTTTACTTTAGGAGTACATAGTAGTGTTGTAATCTTTATTACAATGACGGTACAGAAGAATTTGTAGAGTAGTTTTAGTGCATTGTTCTGTAACTTGTGTGTGTGTTTCTCTCTCTTTCTCTCTTTCTTTTGCTCTCTTTCTCCCTCTCTCCCTCTCTCCAGGAGGAGCTGGATGAGTGTGTGGATCGCCGCGTACATCAGTTAGAAGACCTAGAAGCAGCATTTGCTGATCTGCTGGAGGACGATGGGGAAGAGACGGTTACACGCTGGGCCAGCAACCCTGGGTAAAGTTTCTCAACATGCCGCCTCAGCACTGGTGTTAATCTAACCGTTAGAGAGACACATCTGAAATCTCAGTTGACTTGTAAGTATACTAAAAAAGTATTTATTAGGTACTCCAGGGATGACGTATTTTTTTAGGCCCAAAAAGAGTGTAATCCGGGTGATGCTATTCCAAAAGTTAGTACTGATGGTGGTTTATTTATATGTAAAAGTACATCAAAATATTTCGTCCCTAAAAATCATGGTGATTATCATTTTGGACACTGTAGACAGGTAGCCAGTCAATCACACAGCTGACACATAGAGTCAGACAACCATTAAACTACGAGCAATTTAGACTCAACCTGTCCCGCCTGTAGACTGTGGACTGTAGACGTCACATTACATTACATTACATTACATTACAGTCATTTAGCAGACGCTTTTATCCAAAGCGACTTACAATCAGTAGTATATTACATATCATTCACCCATTCACACACTGATGACAGGCTACCATGCAAGGTGCCACCATCAGACTCTAACTAACATTCATGCAACATCCAGTCCACACCGATGGCAAGCCTTTGGGAGCAACTTGGGGTTAAGTGTCTTGCCCAAGGACACATCAACTGCTGAAGCCGGGTATCGAACCACCGACCCTCTGATTGGAGAACTACCTTGCTCTTCACTACGCCACAGCCGCCCATGTAGACTGTGGGGAGAAGCTAAAGGAAGCCAGAACCTTCTTGTTGTGAGCTGATAGTACTAACTGCTGAATGAGTGAACGAGGGAGTTAATTCAGACACAGTCCAGGGCTCTGGACTCTGGGATCTGTATGGTCTATTTGACTCTAAATGCACCATAATTTACTAAATTAACATCATACTGTATTGAAAAAGACTTAAACTAGAGATTGAGACCATAAACTCATGTTTACAATGTTTACTGAGGGAATAAATCAAGAGAGAAGTAGAGTCATTTTCTCATAGACTTCCATACAACCAGAGGAGTCGCCCCCTGATGGTCTGTAAAGAGAATGCACGTTTGAGACATTTCCCCATTGGCTTCTATTTTCAGAACTAAAGGTTGCTGGATGCTTAATACCTGCTGTGAACAGGGCTTGTAGTACTGATGGTGGTTGTTATGCAGCGTAATCAGAGAGATGTTAAGCAGTACATTCTGTACACACCCACACAGTCCTGTAACGGGTCCAACACGTCAAACAGAGCCAACACTCCTTTACCGGTGATCCATGTGTGTTATGGGAAGATTAAGTAATTTCTTTACTCACTATGTACTAGACAATCAGTAGCCCACTCTATTGACATTTCTGACACTCATGAAACATGATGATCATCACTGACTGATGAGCTGCGGCAGGACTGTAACTGTTGCATTGAAGAAGGGCAGAGCCTTGCATTGTGTGCCTGTTAGCATAAAGTCTATGTCGTTAGAATATTTTAGGTAGGAGTGTGTTACCTTACTTTTTTTTCTCTCATGTGATTTCAGCATGGCTCCATTAGCCAAACTGGTTTCCAGTTTGAAGTCAAGAAATCTGTGCCCTGATTATGAAATGGTAAGAAAGTTCATGCACGTATGTACTACAGTTATATATGCCCCTGATACAACAACTATTACACAAACTGTTATTAGAGCTGAGAATCTCCAGTGGCTGATTACTCTTATGAATCAGCTTTCAATGACTCTCGCTGAATCTTAATAATGTCGCATCATGTGGTAGCTAGAGCAACAGCAGACTGGTGAGTGTTTGAATGGCGTCTCTCTATCTGAGCATGTTTAAATGACAACAAAACGCAGTAAAGACTCACTCAGCTGTATTTTTAGGTACATTATTTTCGACATTGTTTTAGGATCATAGGTGTTTTTCAGTCATGTCTCTTACACAGCCTGCTTTTATCCACATGGATGTTTGCCTGATGAAGACCTTAAAGACTGCAACATTGGGTTGGAAGGGGGTTACTCAAAATGACAGTTGGACATTCAACTTTCCATGTGATGTAAATGAAACATTCAAAAACAATTTGGTAATTTAGAATGATGGTACAGTGCCTTTCAAAGTACAGGCATAAATAACTCATTCAAATGACATATATCAAGTTTCATACTGGTGTATTGTTTTATTTGCACTCTTATTTTGTATGACTTTTTATCTGATCTCACTGCTTCTCTCCTCTTCCTTGTTTTCTCCTTTGGTCCCTTCTGATTTTTTTTGGACACTCTCCCCTCTTCAACCCTCCTGCTCTCTCCATCTGTTCTCCCTCAGGTCCATCAGGCAGGGCTGACCTGTGATACCGTTGAGCTGCCTCACCACATCAGCACTGATGAGGAGATCGACAGACTAATCTCAGCAGTACAGCTGTTTCTGAAGGCTGTGCCCAAACCTACACTGGTTACTATGTCCAGGTCAATAATACAGCCACACATAGTTGGGATTTGAATTTGAGCCCCTCTTGTTAAAGGTATAATAGTAAAGGAAGAGGGGTTTAATGTGTTTGTTACCGTGTGTGTTTTCAGGTCCAGTCTAGATGAATACTGTCCGGTCGAGCAGGTGGATTTTGTCCAGAGCAGAGTTCTGGCTGTGTTGGAGGGCCTGTATGGACCACTGGACGTTCACAAAGACTACGAAAACAGCAGCATCGAGACTCAGGACTGCCAACCAAAGGCCTCTTAACAAACACATGCATACACACGTCACTTTTGGATTCAGTGGATGTACCGTTTGATAAAGACAGCCGCATAAAAAAATGACACTTCAGATGATGTTTCAATGAATCTGTAATTAAATTTATATCTTATCACCAAAAGCTGTAACATGTTTTTTGTAGTGCTTTCTCATCCACAAAAGAAATCGTGCGGGTTTATGAAGATGTATCAGTAAAACGATAATAACAATGGATCAAATTACTATTAAAAAGGGCCCCTGGCAGCAATGAAAAACTATCACTAACTCTAAAGTTCCCCTCAGCTCTGCAGAGCATTTAAGCTTCTTTTAGTTTGCGTCCACCCTGTTTCCAGCAGCAGTAGGCGGGTGTCATCAGCTCAAACTGTATCCTACCTGCCTGGAACCATGCAGCAGATGAACAGATCAAATAGCTTCAAATTTGCCCACATTTGATTCAAAACTAAACTTTTAGTGCATGTGACAGTGCCTCACTGCCCATCTCATGACCGCCGCTCTCCAATGTGGCGGTTACGGCTGATAATGCCATCCCACCACAAGGAGTCATTGCAGAAGACTAACACCCACCCACAGGATCCCCCTCGGAGAAACACTGTTTCAGCACTGGTGCCCTTGTTTGAGCTGTAAGCACCGTTAGCTGCAAGCCACCGGCTCGGCCGTCTCCATGTTGAGAGCCATGAGGTGGCGATAGATATGCTGTGCGTTTTGTACTCTGCACCTTTAGCCATTGGAGACTGATGGAGTATAAAGTGGCACACTGGAACACATGGTGCTTCTTGAGAGACGGTCATGGGTACATTTACTGTATGTATTTCAATGATGACAATGGAGCAGCACTGTGTCATTTTACTAGTTGGATCAAACTTCAACATTTACAGTTGATTGGTGCTCTGTGGGAATGTTTATGTCTGTATGTCACCCTGTACATGAACTCTCATGCTGGCTGTCCATACAGTGGTGTCTTCTTGAGGCAGCAGTGTTCCTCTCTGAGAGAAGGCTGGTAGCTGCTGTATGCTCAGTCTGACCCCAGAGACCCCACTTTGAGTGGAGCCTTGTCATCCTTTAGGTTTTTCTCCATCAGATCATTCTGTAACAGAATCCTGCTTATAGCACTGAGACACTTAAAATGTCTGTTAAAAGAGAGGACTAGTCTGTGTGAGTCTTTGTTTATAGACGTATCTTGAAGTTTTAAATAAACTTTTAAAAGGACTGCCAATACCTCGTTGCTGGTGGTTTTTGTGATCGGGGAAGAGGACAGTCTCATTTTTCATGTTGCGCCAGGGTTTCCTTTAGGCCGGATTTCCTCTTGGCCAGGTTGCAACAATGGATATAGACAAATGTTAACCAGTAACCAAGGACACTTAGATAAACAATGACTTAATGAGTGAGAAACAGAGGGACTACAGAGTCTCGTCAATAGTGAGCAAACATTGTGGCCAAGTAGTTCATCAAGTTCTTGTTGAGCAGCCCACTGCTCTTAAATGCTTAGGATGGGTTAAATGCAGAGGTCCACTGTCCATGTAGGTATGTGACAGCATAGACAAAAGTTTAACATTGGTCCCAACCACAGGTCAGTATTGGTATTCACATAAAGAAGGCATTTGCTGACTGAACTTGGAGTGATTTATAGCTTCTAAACATGAACGAATGGTTCCCTCTTCTGTGGATACACATTCCGAACCAACGTGGACTGTTTTAATCAAATGCAACTCCTCCTCAGTCAAATCCTCATTCCTCATATGCCAAAGAAGAAAAGCACTTTTATGCCTTATGTACAGTCAGGGGCGCCGCTAGGGATTTTGGGCCCCATGAAAAGAATCTTTACAGGGCCCCCAACACAGCGGCAAAATTTTTTGATGCTATTTTACATACAATTATGCATTTTAATGGTATTTTTGACTATCATTACCATATTTGTGAAAGAAGAACAGCATGACAGTTGACATGTACAGTAGGGGAAGAACTGAGCACTCTGAATACTAACTCACTAACTCTGAATTTTTTCTGTATTATAATTTCATCATCATTAGGGGCCTCTCTGGGCCCCCCTCCATCATGGGCCCCTAGAATCCGTCTCCTTTACCCCCCCTTTTCGGCGCCCCTGTGTACAGTTAGTAGTGTTACCGTATCAAAAAATGGGATTAGCCAAGAGTCAGATTTCCAGTGAAAACTGATCTCTTAGCCTAGTTTGTACGTTCGCTCCCAGGCTTTGGGCGTTTACACCGAGCACGACACGTGAAGGCATCATTTAGCCAACGTGCGTTTGTGTTCCTCCGCCCCGACTGTCAGTGACAGCTAGCTATCAGCAGAACAACAGACGGGACTCAGGACGAGGCTGCCGACAACCAACATGAAGGACAACAGCTTGCCACGTATTGTTGTTATTATCCTGTGTACGGTGGTTTTTATTGCCGTTTTAATCCTTAACGCTTTGGCTGGATCGGGCAGAGGTGAGTGAAATAAGAGTCGTTCAGACACTGGAATGTTCTTTACGGTTCTCAAGTTAAGGTTACGTTTCCAGAAGTAAACAACTCCCGAACGTTCAACTCCACGTTCCGTTGTCTGTGACACGCGTGATTTAGAACACTGTGTTATTCCTCGTGCCTTATTCAGCTGAGTTTTCACTGGTTATGGGACTGTTTTCTACTGGGAGGGAGACTCCCGGGATGCTGGGAACTCGTCGTTCCTGTTGGTTACACAAAACGATGGCAGATGATTTCCATGACCCTGCTTGTGTAACGTTGAGATTCACGTAACATGTTAAAAACAGTTGTTGCGCAGCCAATTAGCGTTAGGTAAGCAATATATATATATATATATATATATATATATATAAAAACACGGAAGAACAAAACAAAAGTTTTTTTATTTTGAATAGTTGAAGCGGTTTTTTTGATGAGAAAAAAATCCCTTTGTACCGTGTAAAAGTGTTCACCCAAATAAAAAAAGGGGAAAACTTTTCTCACTTTCATCTACCGTTCAATGCTAGTGACATTGAGCTTTACATCTAAACTGAAGGGACATCTATGGGTAGGGAGTGGCACATGGATGTATAAATAGAACTGGACACGGCGTTGGAGCCGGCCCCCTAGTCATCTCTATGGAGATTGCTCAATAGCACACAATGCAAAAAAAAAAAAGTGAATTTCCCAGTATAAACCTAGGGGATTTCCCTTTATCACCGACTCCAACTGTATTAGACTGTTGGTAAATTTTTACAGCCTTTACGACCTAATGATTTAAACAAGAGCTTTTCAAGAGTTTGTACTGATAAGTTGATTAACCTAAACAAACTATCATCTGTTTAGTTAGAGACGTCTCTTTCCCAATTTAAGTCTTTTGGAAAAATACTTTTTGAGCCAAAGGGCATGGCGTGACTACTTTGTAAGATTTTCTTCAAATCCATTCCTGAGGCCTTGCTGTGGAATACCACAAACTGTTCAGAAAGGAGTCCGCCCACTGAGTCAGTTTCCTGTATTTGTGACTTGTTGGTTTTGCACGCAGAAGGCTTAACTATGGAGAGATGGACAGACATTTTTGCCAATAGGCTAATTTATTGCAGAGATAAAGAGTTGACCTGTTTTCCCCGGACCAGACCTATTGAATCTGCCCACTCCACCGAGTCTGAGTTGACTTGATACCATAGAAATCATCTTGAGGGTGGCTATGTCAGACTGAAGATGGAGACGTTGACATTGACAGGCCTTATTTCCTTTAACAAGTGTAGCATCAAAGGCATGGTGGAACCAGCAAGCAGACCAGCAGACTGCTGAACGGGTTTTTTGATCATGTTTGAAAGGTGCCATGAAGTACATACATTATATGATGTTTTTCAATGTAAAAGACATTTTGGCCAATCAAGAAAGTTGCAGTTTTTTTCGTAGGTTTGTTGTAGTACCATCTTGTGTGAAACTGCTTAGTGAACTACATCTCTGGTTTTGCACAGTGTATGTCACAAACACCAACATGGCGGTAACCTTGGCCTTCTAGCTAGCTAGGTTAAAGAATTAACTTTGATCCGACCTTTCTTTTTCTCACCAACACAATATTGCCAGATCTGGCAACAACATTTATAATGATAGCAAAAGAAAATATAAATACATCATGCAAATATTGAGTATATTTTAATAAACATTTAATGCTAGGATCTCAAATGGATGGGACATTTGCCTTCCTCAGTGTCTCAAGTGTTGCTGTATATTGGTGCATATCTTTGTTTTTAGTTTTGTCCTAGCCAACATTTATTAAAGGCTTTCTATATTTAATCACCAATTCTAGTCTCTTCCCAGCCGGCATTTCAATGTTTATTCACCTTCTTGTGTAAATGTGGCCAATTGGAAAGATGAAACTGTCATGGCCGATCTACTGAAAACTGGCTGGTCTCTAGTGATTTACATATGCTATGCATTCAATGCAAAAAAGAGATTATGGCACCATCGTCCTGAATAATATAATAGAAGTAGTTACATTTGCAAAATCGAAGCCCAGAGGAGAGGAGAAAAAGTAGCATGACAGCAAAACGCAGTAAAGACTCTTACACTGAGATCAAGTAAAACAAGTGCACATAAATTAGGTCAATAAAAAGATCACGGATAAACATTCTCTGTAACAAATTTCTCTAAAAAATAGAATGAAAACTCTGTCCACACAGTGTACTTTTTTCGTGGTCAAAGCGGTGTTTCACTTCCAGTTAAAGAAAATCTTCATTCAGCATATTTTTGTGTCTAGACAAGAATGTGTCTGTAATCTTGAAAAAAGAGCTTGACCTGCACAGAGCACTGACTGAGAGCAAGGCCTTATCCCCAAACACCCCTGATGGACCTCACTAATGGTCTTGTGATCAATGTCTCTGCTTGTTTCCAGGTCCTTTCAAATCTACTACAGGTAATGTGTCAAGCCGCTATGAGACAGACATCACTCCAGCTGGCTGGACCTTCTCTATCTGGGGTGTTATCTACACCTGGCTCACCCTGATGGTGATGTACATCACTACATATGTATTCAGAGGGTAAGATAACATCAATGTAGTCCTACTAAATAGTTTCTCATGTGGATTTAACCTGTCTGATAGGACTCATTAGTCGGAGCAAAATGCAGATGAAACTGATCTCTCTCTTTCTGTGAATAGATCCTGGGCTCAGTCTCTGTTGCCATACTCCTTCTATTTTTGCTGGCTGTCCAACATGGTGATGAACATGATATGGCTGCTGCTGTGGGATAGAGAGTATGTCTGCTTCTTCTACTTAGTACTTGATTCTTTTGCACAAAAAAACCTTAAATACAACAACAGCAAGGATTAAAAAAGGGATGTAATGTGGATTTGGGTAATGACACTATGGGTGAGGGGAGGACAGGTAGGCAAGTACAACGAGGAGGATTGGACATACCTGCAGATAACCATGAGTACAAATAAGACTATGACTACATTAAGTCCCATTGAGAGGAGTTGGGATTAAGAACAGTGTTAACAAGCATTAAGGTATGAAAGGGTTTATTTATGATGAAAATTGACTTTATATTCTTCTTAAAGGGTAGTTTCCTGGAGGACGGAACTTTTCAAAATATAAAATGAATACATAAATGATGATGTGATATTTTGTGTAAAACTGCCATTATTGAAAATCTACACAAAAACATGAAGTGCCATGCCTGGGTTTCTCTCCTGCCGGGCCTCTTAGAGCCGGTTAGCATCGAAGCTAGGCTACTGTTAGCGTTTAGAAGTCAGCAGCCAATTAGAGGCAGAGAAAAAGATAACAAGGGTTTATATTTGTCAGTTTACGACAGGGTTGCACCATGACATTTTGTTTGTAGTCCCAATTTGCGACAAAGGAAAACCTTTATTATAACTGGTGGGTGGAGGATGAATTAAGGAGTCTCACAGCCAGAGGAAAGAAGCTGCTCTGAAGTCAGGAGATTTAGCAGCTGATTCAAACTCAAAAAACAAGCAGCAATGCGTATGCGATGAATGATGTAATTGGGTCGAAGTCGTTACACGTCACACAATCTTACCAAAAACTAAATTAAACTCAGTTGTCTGCCCGCGTACAGTACAATACATTTGGGGATGATAAAATGAGTATCGCTGAAATAGTCGAAACAC
Organism: Anoplopoma fimbria; assembly: GCF_027596085.1. Taxonomy (NCBI): domain Eukaryota; kingdom Metazoa; phylum Chordata; class Actinopteri; order Perciformes; family Anoplopomatidae; genus Anoplopoma; species Anoplopoma fimbria. The sequence goes on along the minus strand of NC_072451.1, from coordinate 8,895,993 downwards.
AATCATCAATAAAATATGAAATAGGGGTATACGTTTTTGAAGAATCCATTTTATGCAATTTATCTCATAGCAGGTTTTTACTAAGCATATCAAGGCCTTGTATAATAAAGTTACCTGTTACTCCAGGCAGAACTCATTTGATCTGCTATCTCTGAAATGTGCACTTGTAATGGAATCACTGCTGACCCTCTCTCTCTCTTTCTCTCTCTCTGTCTTGCAGGTTGATGCTAGCGGCTCTGGTTGTATTAATCCTGATGACAATTTCCAACCTCACAGCTATGTTCTTCTGCTGCTTTGCCACAGATTACTATGGACTCTGGTTACAGACGTTCCATCGCAAAGACCTGTACTGTCTAAGAATACTGGTATGGCAGACTGTGTGTGTGTGTGTGGACAGAGTGTTGGTAGACTATGTGCTCTTTATTCAAGATATGGCTGATAAGTCTCAATTTTTAAGAAAGTCCCCTGTGAATAGTGTCATTTTTGTGCTCGTATATGTTCATATGTTCAGGTCCAGAATGGTCTGGCTCTCTACACCACATGGATTTCCATTGCTTCTCTGATCAATTTTTCATTGGTTCTCCACCTGTGGGGTGTGGCCAAGACCACAGCAGCAACAGCTTCTCTCTGCATCCTGTTTGCAGAGGTGGTGGGATGGTAAGCTTTGATTGGATGAGGTTAGAAGATGGGCATCTCAAAAGTAGAAGAGTGATAGATGTGATACTATCAGATTCATTAGCTTCTTCTGTCTTTTATGATTGTCAGAAAGATCTAAAATATTGTCATTTTTGGAATCTTAAGTGTGAAACTTGATAAATGTTTTCTAAGACAGCCGCTGCTAAGGGCAGCTTAAGGTCTGGGATCAATACCATTCTGTGGGATCACATTTATGGGAGCTCTGAAAAACCCATCACTGCACTTCAGTACATTTTACAGTTGTCTGTGTGTGCAGGTTCCTCCTTGAGAACTGGGTGCTGGACCGTTGGGTGCGTAACATCCTGACCGTGTACCCCGTGGTGATCGTTGCTCTGGTCGGAAACGTCTTCAAACATTTTAACCTAGATGATCCCACTCCAAATTCTGTGTTCATGGGTGAGTTAAAAACTGGATCACTACGACTGTGAGTTGCCCAGCCCAACAAGCTAAATACGTGGCTTCTTTTTTATCTGATATTCACGGTATATGAATCCTGGATGAACAGATTATGAACAGAACAGACACATTAAGTCTATGTCCACACGCATTTTGTCAATGTCATTTGCCCTACAGTTCTATCAAGAAAAAAACAAGATTCTTTTACAAGGTTTGCTAGACAGCTGCTTCCAAATATAATGTGATTCTATTTACAAATAAATCTTTGTGCGCTGCCTTCCCATTCTTGCTATAATGATATCCATTTATAAACCTGGAGGTTCATTTAAGTTCTGGTGGCTAACCCAATCCCCCTCTGTTTCATTTTTTTAACTTCTTTACTTTTGTGTCCAATCAGTCGTACTGCTGGTGTTAGCATGTATCCTGCTGGTTTCCCGACTCTGCACCGTCATCTGGAGAAATAGTTGGCGGCCTCTCCACTCCCCAGGCTCAGCACGGCTGATGGTATCACCCCTTGATGGCAGAAAATTCATGATTTTTAATTAAACAACAGGAACCTTTTTAAGTACTTCCTGTCCCACTGCAGCCTTTAAACTGTCAGGCTAATCACATTTTCAAGTGTTAATGTAACAGGAAGACAGGAAAACCTTTTTTCCACTCCTCCTATGTCTCTCAACTGCAATCAAGGCAACGGGACACTTTCTTTGAATCACTAATTACCTACTTCGGCTGTTAACCATTACTTACCGTTAATATTGTCTGTATGTTATGTGCTTTAAAAACAAATTCCATTATGTTTTATAATGATTTAAAGGCAGTTTTGTTGTTGCACTAATGGCTTTTTTATTGTGTGTATCCATTCAATGACAGTAGACTATATACTTTCAAATTACAGCATGTTGACCTTTATACAATATAAGTTCAATAGAATACTAAAGAGCTTTTTTGAATGAATTCTGATTAAAGCATTTTTTTCATATCTAACACATGTCTGAGTTCCTGTAAGTGTAAAATCAAGTGCGGAAAAAATAATCTGGTTGATATGCACAGTATGAGAAATGCATTTCCCCACCATGAGAAGCAGCTAATGAAGACTGTTTATTCATAACACTTTCATAAAGATTTGTTGTTGTGTGTACATCACAAACAACAACAAACTTTTATTACACAACCCAACTAAATACACTGCTGCTGCTCCGGTCCTCTATCCTCGGAGATCAGCTACAGCCTCAGCTTGATCCACTCAACTATGTTCATTCAACTGAAAGCAGGTATATGGCTCAGGGCCAAATGTGTTTGCCATGCAGCCAAATATGTATCACTTATGGATTAACACCTTTGACTGTCATATCCCCTCCTAACTGCATGTTGAGACTGGACAACATAACAGATGTAAAGAGCAAAATAACTTCAATGTATGCAAGCTTTTTGAAACCTTCAAGATATAAACAGGCATGAATACAGCAATACTTTAACAAAATACTATAGCAATATCCAAACTTTGTAAAAAAGAGTCTTTGTTTCTGAGACTGAGGTAAATTTTCACAACGCTCGAAGGTTATGCATACAACCCAGGCACTAACTTACTCCTCAAGGGAATGCACTACTGTATCACACATTTTAGTTCAAAAAACATCTTTTAAAAAATCACTAATTCCCTGATGTTTAAGACCGGCGGGGAGATAACTTAGGCCCAGCAGCCTGCAACACACTGAAGTCCTGATTTCTTTTGGAACAAATGAATGGTTAAGAATCAAATAGGACATTCATTAAACCCAACCAAACCTATCCCAATACCATTGTATGCAACTGATACTGTGTGTGTGTGTGTGTGTGTGTGTGTGTGTGTGTGTGTGTGTGTGTGTGTGTGTGTGTGTGTGTGTGTGTGTGTGTGTGTGTGTCTTCGTCTTCATTAATGATGACCATGCTGTTTTTGAACTCAGTGTTATACTCTTAAGAATGTCACTCTGATATCAGAGTGAGTCTCTGTTAGTAGGATCTATGGCAGTTCTGAACAGAGGAGGTCCTGTAGTTTGGGTTTTGCTATGGACACCTCAAAGTATGGTTGAGGATGGAGATTGGTTCTAGCCTTTCACTGACTATGTTTACATGCACCAAATATTTAGGTTTTTGCCCTTTTCAGAAAACAACAATATTCCTAAAGAGCTGTTTACATGGCTAAATTAAATTAATATTCCACTGATATCATCGTTTACATGCAGCCGTGTAGATTCCGATTACCGGTAAACGCCCCCATGCTGCAGCCTCATCACCGGGGCCAGTGGATCCCAGGTGGACGCCATTCACGGGCTGTGTTTGACGGGTCAATGCCCTTACATGTCTTATCAGTTCAAAATATGGAAAAGTGGAACAGCAGGAACCACTTCTGTCATTTTGCTTCTTTGCGAAAAATTATGTTTATTTCAAAGTTTACTACCGGTGGGGGACTTGGTGGACTTTGTGAACACATCCCGCTATTTTATTCTGTCAAACACCTCCTCGAAAAGATTAGCTTTGCAATATTTGGGCATATCAAAACCCTGTTGATATCCAAGTCTTTCATAATTCATAATGTTTCTCCCTCTGACCATAAATGTGATTTTCTTCTGGACATGCATCTTTACTTCAGCTTTGCAAATATCGGCTCAACGCACAGAGCTGTAGGTCAACAGGAAAGAGACGGTGTGTCACAAAGTGCCATAAAAACCTCTATTGAGACCCATATTCTAAATGTCCAAAGAACGCTCCTTAAACCTGAATAATACCGGCATACCCCACATGTCTCAATCGGAAAACGCTCCATTCCGAATAAGGTCTAATTCAGAATTTCCAAACGGAATATGATGTTTAAATGAGCCATATCAGAATCGGAATATTGTCATATCCAGAATAATAGCGGCATATGAGTATGCGTGTAAACGTAGTCAGTGAGACAGGACATCCAGGGGTAACAGTGGGGGGGGTATGTCACTCAGCTGCCCTTTGATCTGACTTATGTCCTCTACCGGGATCAGTCTGCTGATGATCAGGTGAACTAGCTAGAAGTTCTTCCTTCTGAATGCCAATAAGACGCAAACATGATATATATTTTTTAACGGGACAACTCAGTATAAAGGACTGTTAGCATTGAGGGCAGCAGTGGATTTGTTTTTGATCCACTTATCTTTGCATTCAGCTCAAGTAAAAGTACAAGGAAGAGTAACTGGAGCCTTCAGAAGATCCCAACATTTACAACCAAAGCTTTTCCTTCTGTTCATGTTCACTTATCGATCTGCAGTATGTTTGCGTGTGAACTGTTGCATCATATGTTGTGGAACCACACAATATGTGGACAAAACATATCTATCATTGTGTTTGAGTGCAGAAGTATACCAAGGACACTATCAGGTTCTGCTTTATTAAAGCAAGAGGAGGAGCTTCAACTTGAACTGCCAGAGTGTGTTTCACCCTCGTTTATAGAATGAAGATAAGAGCAAGTCACAGAGGGAGAGTTAAACTCATTTACTGTACAGCACATTGCAGAGTGTTGGGGTATGTCCTGAGCAGCTTTCAAACATCTTGGCTCAGGTTTTCAATTCATCTCCACAGCACCTTCAGAAAGCATCGGTCAACCTGTGGTGTAGGTGATAAATGAATCAGTTATTTTAAAATATTTTATGATCTTGACATAAATCATGATCATGAACTACTCACTGCAGTGATCCTCGACTATATTTATATGTTAAATATGCCCTCCAGGGACAAAGCACCAAAAGAAGGACCACCGATGAAAAGAGAACACAGAAAACATAACAAAGACATAACACACATCAAGTTTTATGTTAGCTAAATTACAGCCATGTAGCCATAAATGATAAATGCTAAGACATACAAGTAATGCTGTTTATAGCTGAAAAAACAACACAACCTTGCTCAGTGTACTGAACTGAGCAAGGTTGTGTTTTATTACTTAAGAATTCAACTTTTCATTTAAAGAATAAAAATGTGTTATTTTCCAAAATTTCCATAGTGTCGGTTTAAATAAAAATAATTATGACCAAAACATGTTTGAGCATCCTGCAAGCAAATTAAATTGCTTTTGCCTCGAGCTAGTCAAGTTTTCATTGCACTCGGGAGAAGTTTACTGAAGAAGGTTCTGTGGGAAAAAGAAGTCACTGAAATGAACCAGTAGCAAAAAAGATTTGTTTGAGGAAATAAATGTGTAAATGAGGATTAGATGAGAAGTAGGAACAGGAGTGTGTGATGGAACTGGTGCCAGGGAGAAGAAATGGTTGTGACAGTGTGATATCAGGATTTCCACAGAGTTTTTAATAATAAATAGCTCAACAATTATATGTCAATAAAGATGTTCCTATAGTGAGGGTGGGTAGGGTGATTAAAAAAAAAAAAAAAAAAGTCCCATGAAGAGGGAAGAGACAACAATGTTGAGTTGAAGAGATACTCTAAAGGAAAGTGTTCCTGGAGCTCATGAGTTGTTTGGTCCTCAAACCAGTGAGACGTTTAAACTGTGCAGACGTTATGAGGGAGAGTAAACACTGTCACTGTGTTGCTTTGAATGTCATTTTGTGCACGCTGTGTGCAGAGTCTATAGCATCTGTCCTTAGCACTGCGCGGCGGAATTCGTCGTTTTTTTGTCAGACGCCCTGTTTCTATTTATTCCTGCTGCTCGCTTTAAAGGCTCCACATTGGACGAGGAAAAGCTGATCGGTGGAGTGGAAATGAAAACTCTTACAACTAAGCCAAAAGAATAATGAATTTTCAGATAACTGTGTGGAACTCATCTAATAAGAGTGCTGTTTATTTGTCCTTTTCTCTATAGCCTACAATATGATACATGTTCCACTATCACAATGTATTTTTTCCATCCAGCCATGATCTGGATCTATTGGGGCAATAGAGACCACAGAGACTTTGGTTGGACAACCTTCAGCTGTCTGGTCTGCAGTGGGAGACCCCTCTAGCCCTCTTTAACCTCCCCTACCAGCTGCACCAGATGTCCTCGTCATCACTGAGCTGTGAATCTGGCAGATGGATCAAGCAGGTTTGTAAAAAAGTGTTAAGGCTACATAAGTTCATTGTTTGAATGTGAGCGTTGTACATTACCATCACATAGGGTTTGACACTCCTGGGAGTTTTTTTGCACAAAAGAGTTTATTTCACCTTTAGGGGAAATTATATATTTTTCTAAACAGTTTTGCTGTGTCCTATAACTACTTCAGTAGCAGTCAAATGAGCATTTCTCTACGGTTTGTTTGCTATTAAAGTCGCGTCCTGACGGACATATGCCGAGAAAACATTTGTGGAGAAGGTAGAAACAGAATGCAAAAAAGTTGTGGACTAATTAAGCTGTAGTTGGGCAAGACTTAACCAGCATTTGTCTCTAGTCAGGGGGATGTTTTTTTTCTTATCAATTATACGCACATCATGTGGGGGCTACGATCCTACGTGATGTGCCAGAATAATTAGAAGAAGAAGAAGTAGAATTATTATTCTTTAACTGTAGTGTTTTAACCAGACTTTTTTGGTTCCATTTCTTTATGTAAACATAGGTACATTAACAGAGTGTAAACCCAAAACAGCCCATTCCAGAGGTAAAACTACAAAGTACATATGTCAGGAATACAATTTTTTGTGCTCCGGAGCTTAAAACCTTTTAGAAATAAATCTTTAATTCAGTGCTTCAAACTCTCACACGCTAACCGTGAAACTCACTCATTTGATACTTTCCACATGCTCTCACGACACATGCCATATTCCATGCAGAATTAACTGATAACTTCCTTAATCTTCTTCAATAACCCTAAACATACAGAGAAATACCTTTAGCAATGAGATAAGTTATGCTTATTTTTATATATTGGAGACGTCTACAGGGATGTGGTAACGAAAACCCTACTTTGGTGTTATTGAGGAACGCTGGGAATACAGCAGATTTCAGGGTAACTGCTTTGGCTAAAACAGAGGAATACAGGCTGGAGTGTTTGTAGTCCCCCTACCTCTATTAGTAATGTTCCCCCCTGGCTACTCCCAAGACCTGACCTAGACCTCAACTTAATGGAATTAAAGAGAGAATGAGATAGAACAACTAGCAAGCCATTACTTAAGAACCAAATATCAAGTCATTTGGATACAAATACAATGGGTCCAAAGATGAAAATGATAAAGTGGGCAAAGGAATATGTGTACCCTCAATGAATGTTAACATAGGAATAAGAATACCTGATCAGCTGTCAGTTTATACAGCAGAAGCAATGGAGGTGACCAAAGGCCTGCAGTGGGTGGAGGAAGTAAGACCAAATAGAGAGGTACGCTGTGTTGACTCTGGAACAGTCCTTCACAGTATGCTAAGATGAAATAGACTTGGGGTGGAAGTGTGGTTATGCTGCCTACCTGCTTGTGTAAACATAAAAAGGAACGAAAGAGCAGACAAAATTTCCAAGAATGCTCGAAAGAGTTTTTAAGGCAGGAAGCTCGAGGGTATTGTTGGAACAGCAGGAGACGGGGTACAGGATACACAGGGAGCAGTTGTGGAATATTTAAAGGAGATAAGAATGTATCATAGAATATAATGTTTTTTATATATATATGTATATGTTTACTTTAACTATTAATACTATCATTTGATTATTACTTTATTAACCTAATTATATACATTTATCCAGGGACAATATTCATCAGTATGCGATAAGTCACTCAGTACAGTAGGTGGCAGTATGCACCTTATAAGCAATGGTTGCAAACCACCATTTAACTAGAAGAAGAAGAAGAAGAAAGTCTAACGCGGAAGGAGAGGAAGCGAAGCGAGTAGCGTTAGTTGTGGAGTACAGCTGCCAATAATAATATTAATAGGGTCTGCTGTCAATAACGCGCCTATTTCGTTGAACATTTCTTTACCATCGTGACCAAAATGTCTAAGAATACAATTTCCGACCGGTTTAGAAAAGTAGATGTGGATGAATACGACGAGAATAAGTTTGTGGACGAGGATGACGGAGGAGAGAACCAGGGTGGACCGGACGAAGCAGAAGTAGACGGTTTGCTCCGACAATATCCTTTAACTTCAAATAAAACGTCCGCTCAAACAACAGGGACGTTAACTAGTGCCAGGGCTCAGAACACGTCTGCTCTGGTGACGTCACAACAATTAAAGGTGACGTTGCCGCTACGCAGTATATACATTATTTTAATATTTCTATTGTATCCATCTATTCAGTCTATCTATTGTAGTCGGTTCGTATCTGACATATGGGGACATTTATTTGGCAGAGCTCTTCTGTTGGGTCGCAGTCAAAGGAGCATTTCCGGGTGTCAGTTCACAGGAGGGCGTGGTCAGTAAAATGGGTGGATGGGCAACTTCAGTGTTTTTAAAGAGAAAGTTAACGCGTGCACATTAATCAATGTGACAACTTTTGTATATTTATATTTACATTTTTATACATGATGCACACCAACCGGAAAACAAGCTCTAATATGACAGTTGTGATTCATCCAAAACACCAGTAAACAATTCAATAAAGAAGATAAAAACAGTTATACAAAGGTCATACTTATTGTTATGAAATATATCATATTAATCATCTCATATATCAGAAAATACATACAAATATATTGCATTAAGTTATTGGAAAATGGAAAGGATCTTAAATACACTTACAGAAATTGGGTTTAAACAGCCTTCTAAAGAAAATGTCCGAAAAATCAAATCGAAAAATGGGGGGAGAAATATTTATATATTTATATTTATATATATATATTATATATATATATATATATATATTTTTTATATATATATATATATATATATATATATATATATATATATATTTTTATATATATATATATATATATATATATATATATATATATATATATATATATGCTAAAGCAGCCATTGTACATGAACAACGTTGGCAAAATGAGGAACCAAACAAGCCAAGCTAGATGTTCTCTTTTTTTTTAAAATATATTAACAATAAACCGCCAACCTTCTGGCCAACTGAGCTCCGGCCGCCCAGTTAGGTGAATAAAGTAATGCACATGAACCTGTCCTGTGGAACTGTGTGATCCTTGACTGTTGTTTTGCAAGGCGAACATGAATGCAGCTCTCCATGCCGTGCTAAAGAATCCTCCAATCAACACCAAGAACCAGATTGCCAAGGTAGGTGCTATTGTGATGATGGAAAAAATGCCTCTCCACTTTGAGTCGGGGGATCCTCCACCTTCTGCTTGTATCACCTGATGGCAGTGTTGCAGAACAGTGAACTCTTTTCAAGCATGAATAAGCCAGTTTTTTTCTGCATGTATAGTTTTTTTGGGGGGGGAATTCATAATTTTATGGTATGCGAAGGGTGTCTCCTAATGTGCCGAATTGATTTATGAATCATTTTATGGAAAGCGATGGCACACGTAGGGGTGGATTTAGTGATTTGGGCCATAGACGTTGAAGAAAAACTTTGGTTGTATAGAAGTCTATGAGAAAATGACTCTACTTCTCTCTTGATTTATTCCCTCAGTAAACATTGTAAACATGAGTTTATGGTCTCAATCTCTAGTTTCAAGTCTTCTTCAATACAGCATGATGTTCATTTAGTAAATTATGGTCCATTTAGAGTCACATAGACCATAAAGCAGGGTATGCTTTGTGGAGGGACTACCTTGTGATTGACAGACTGCCACCATGGTGTTGTCCGGTCTAGGAGTTGCCTGTGTTTTCATCTTAGATCTCTAACCCTTTCACAGTGTGTTCTCAGTGCATGAAGTTATATTTGGCCAACACTTTGGTCGCCTTGTTCAGTGTCGGTTGTACGTAGCTCCACCCTCTGGTGTCAGTTCTGCTTTCCAAAAAACAAGATGGTTTGAGCAAAATACTGCAATTCAAGGCTTCAAAACTGTAGTCCACCAACCAGTGGGGTGACATCCCGATTACTACATCCACTTATCATGCTGCGTTCTAGACAATTCTAAAAATTCAATTTAGATGTAAAGATCATCAGCTGCCAAAATGTTTAGCAAGCTGTATTGCTAAAATGACTGGGTTTAATCTACAAAGGAAAAACACAACATGTGTAGCAGATTTTCCTGGAATATCTATGTTTTGGTCCTGCAGAGTTCCAAACTATTTAGATCTGAAAAAGGCTTTAGCTGGAGGGAAAGTTTAGTCATCCAGCTACATGTTGGTCAATGTACACTATCTCCTGTGTGTGTGTGTGTGTGTGTGTGTGTGCGTGTAGGAGAGAGCAGAGCTGCTGGTGATCAAAGTGCTGAGCAGTTTTAAGAGCAGCGACATAGAGAAGGCTGTGGGCTCACTGGACAGAGCTGGAGTGGACCTGCTGATGAAATACATCTACAGAGGCTTTGAGAACCCCAATGACAACAGCAGCGCTGTGTTGCTGCAGTGGCACGAAAAGGTTAGTAAGGATACAAAATAAATCTCATACTAATTCCAAATGAACAGCATTTTTAGATCAACTATAAGTGTCATATAAGGAAGGTTTGGAAAATCCGATTTATTTTTTGTTACAATAGCACTCAGTACCAATCTGTGTAGTTGTACAAATACATGTTTACATGTGTAAGGAGTTTTGAGCAGCTTCTACACCTCAAATGTGTTTTCATTGTTCTTGTCCAAAAAGCCAAGACAAAGTGTTCACTGCCAGCATTCCATTTTAGGAACGAGAAAGAGAAATTAACATTTATATAGAGTATACAGTTTAGTTTTTTGCCTTGCACATGAGTGTCTTTGCCTGGATGTGCGCACGCTTTATCCCTCTCATGAAAACATTTCACTCAGCTGCTGAATGACTGATACATGGTTTCACGGGTCCACAACTTCAGACAGCTTTACAGCAGAATCAAACTCAGCACTCAGTCAGGTGACTCACTTATCTAAAGATCTTCTTAGGAAGGTGTTCAGCGCTATAATACGCTGAGTCATTCTTCCGCCTCACAAAACAGAGCATGGAGCAAGATGATCATTTTCACTTTCACCTCACACTTCACCCCCCAAAAGGACCAGTTGTATATGAGTTTCTCACCACATGCTACCCTGAATTCTGGAGGAAAACTTGAAGTAAATGACAAGCACGAAACTATATCTAAATGTCCGTTTACAATCGGTCACACAACTCATGCAGTGTAATCCAAGTCTCATTTATCTAGTCATATGCTCACTACTTTACAATCACATGCATCTTCATTGAACCTTAATATAACTCAAACGCTTCTATAGAAACTGTCTCAAGCTACTGTTCATGTTTAAAATAGTTAGGTTTAGTAATCATAAGGTTGAAGTAGTCCTGTCCCTTTTTAAAGGTATTCCACAGTGTACTAAGGACAATCCATTAGGCTACCTGCAAAAATACGCTGGGGATATTCTGAAAGTCAAAACATCTCCTGAAAACACCAAAACCAATAATGTCTAGACAATGACTCTGTCTCTCAAGACCTATATCTCTTTAAAAAAAAAAGATCTACAAGTGTACGGTTTCATTTATAAAAAGGCTCAGAAATAATCCAGTTGGCCGCTGTGGTCTTTAGCAAACGTTACTATTTCCGGAGGCAAATTAATCCAGATTTTATCGATCTAGTGAGTATTGGTGGCAGCAGAAGGATGTGTGTGGGATTGAATCCAAATAAACTACAAAGTGTGTGTTCATGGTAATGAAGGAATGTGACACCTAGTGATCAGTGTGGCTCACTGGTGTGTTTGTAACAACAATGGAGCTCTGTGGCACAGAGGAAGAAGATATATGAGGCTTTGATACAGACACAATACTTAGTAGATGCATTAAGGGTTGAGGGGGATCTGGGATTTGTTGCTAAATGTATCCTTTAATTTTATTATGGGAGAACTGGTTTCCAATGCATGAACTCTTACAAAATATTGCATTTTCCTCAAAACTCTCTTTATGCTCAGTTGCCTTAGAACCTAATATGGAAATACAAATATTTTGATCTGGCACTACACCTGACATCCGGCTGTAATGAGTGTGTTGTGTGTCCACAGGCTCTGGCAGTGGGAGGAGTCGGTTCCATCGTTAGAGTCCTGACTGCCAGGAAGACCGTCTGATCCTTCCAGAACCCACAGAGTCCATCTGCAACACAAGATCAGCAGACCTCAGTACAGCGTTCTGCTTTTGAACACGATCCCTTGTTTATTTAATTTTTTTTAAGCTGAGGGCCCTCCTCATGCTGTTCTTTCCTCTGTTCTTCTGCGTTCACTGTTTTCAATCACACCTCTGGAGTTTGGCAGCGCTGGAAGTCCGGCAGGGAGGTGCTGGCACCTCACGCTGTCTGTGTGTGCCGGCCATGCAGAGAGAAAAGAAACATTCACTGGTTTAAACTGCCTCACTGCCTCACTGCTGCTCTGAAGCCTCTGCTGGCTCACTGGAACCTCCTCCTCCTTCTCTGAAGCCTCAGAGTCATCCAGGTGGAGGATTAGATTGTTCTTGGATGGACCATCAAGGACTGGTGACCTGTCCAGGATGTTTCCCTGCCTTTTGCCCAGTGCATGCTGGGATTGTAGTTATTTTATTTCCCCATATCATTCTTACTTTGTATATGTTTTTTTTTGTCCGCTATTTTTTCTACTTACACCACATTGTGGTGTGTAGCCTGGCTATTGTTTTTTTTTATATCTAAAGTAAGCAACAAAATAAAGTAATGAACCTGAATATGTACTGGTTACTTTCATGTTTTAAAAAGCTGGGGCTTTAAAAGGCCTTTACTGTTCACTTAAGGTAATAACTGTAACCATTACTTATTTTATAATGACAATGATTTATTAAAGACAATAAGGACATTTCATGCCCAAGCTACCAGCTAACCAAGATGTTACATAAGATGTTGCCTGGTATAGACCAGGAACCATTCATCCAGTCAAATGTCTTTAAATGGCAGCTTTAGTCGCAAAAACCTCCCGAACGTTATGTTCCAGCCTCTCGAACGTGTCTGCTTTTATAATGAACAAAATATTTTGGGGCTTGGAATTTTTTTTTTTGTCTCCTCTTTGACTTTGTCACTGTTTTCTGATGTTTTACTTTCTAAACAATGAAGAAAAAGGTTGGCTATGCTGATAACTCCTTTTATCCATGTAACAACAACTAATATAGCAATGCTCCCGTATGGTGTCTCCTGGAATCAACCCGTCACATCATTCTTGCATTAAATGGCCGGGTCATTTAAACTAGCAAAGACACTGAACATTCTGTTGCTGTATGAAATGATGACGAAAAAGACTGATCCTTGTGTGAATCCGTAATAATCTTGCTCTTACTTCACGCAATAAAATACAGTTGTCGCATTGATGCCAACTAACAAGTAGCCAAAACACCTAACTTGTGGTTATAAGATGATTGCCTCTTAGGTGGAAGTTTGTAACCAGTTTCCAAATTCTAAGAGTAACTGTCAAACTGTAAACACAATAAGGAAATGGATGTTCCTTCAGGAGTTAGCTGACTGAGGACCTGCTCTAGTTTAGTTTCATACTGTATCTCCATGGACTCAGCATTACGTTCATTTTCACAGTAATTATATACAACTTAGATATGCTTTATAATGAAGACATGCAAATCTCCCTTTTTACAATATAAACAATAAAGTCTTCCATTGAACTGGAGAATTATAACAACCCTACTATTATGTTAGGGTTGTACCAAATAGTTTAACGCTTCATTCAGAATGTGGGCATTCCAATTCTAAAACAACATTTGAATGGTGCGCAGCTTTTTATTTTGCATCTCTACTCAATCTTTTATTTCTGTATATCTGCATAGTTGCAGGTAAAGATCGGGCTACACTCATTTTAGTATAATACTTTTTGCAGTATTACATTTTAATGGTGGAGTTTCCAACTCTTGTGATTCAAACATTTCCAATAACTCCAGAGCGTTGTGAATTCCAAAAGTCAACATTTATTGGAAAAGATGGATGTAATAATTTCTAAAATTTACAACATGTTTTATCTAACAAAATATCCAGCCTTAATTCATATTTAGCCTTTCATAAACAACACTTGCACTAAGGTCAATAAACTGTTTTTTTTCTTACTAACAGCACCATGAATGACATTTATATAACAACTATAACCTCAAATCAGATTCTTCTTTTTTTTTGTTTGATGGCATAAAATGTGATACACAGTGTTACAACAAATTCTGTTTAGAAAATGTTGATAAATCCCAGATTTGGACATATGACTATTTGTGAATGAGGCCCAGTGTGCAAATGATAGTAGTAAAAGAATTTGAACACCACTGTTTTTTGTGTTTAGTTCTGGGGACATCCAGGAGCATCTTAATAATTGACCTCACTGTTATAACTTGAGTGTGGAGAAAAAAATCAATCTTGAAATGGACAGGAGGCCAGTGGAGGGAGGCGTGACAGGGGACGTGATCCTGTCCCCTGTCACGCCATATGAATGATTCAAGGATTCAACATTTATTTATTGTCATTATGCAACACAGGGATGCACAACCAAATTCAGTTGTAGCCTGTTTGTAATGTAACAAACACATGATAAACAAAATAAAAACAAAAACAGAACTACAATCCTGTAGTGCATTTTAAAAATTTGCATAATAAGGAATGTAAACAGAAGCAGCAAAAAAAAAAATCTGGACAGATAATATGGCCGACATCTTAACATAGAAAATTCAACATGAGGAAAACATTGTCCATCAACTTTGACTGTGTGTGAGCACCAAGCATCATGATGTAACAGAGTCCACCTCCTCTGGTCCCACTGGAGTCCTGCTCTCTGTCCTGAAGTCCGCCCGTCAAGTCTAGCTTGACCCAGGATGAACGATGGAGCCAGGTCTATCAGACAGCCAGGAGCATGCTGGGTAGTGGAGTAGCCTCAGGTCCTAGCTGGGTTAGCTTCCATCTTGTCTCTCCTCCCTCTCCTCCATGGGGTGGTTTTGTGGTGTTTGGTCTGGCTGGGTGGTCTGTCTGGGTGGTGATCGTTTTATAATAAATTCTAAATATGCTACGGAAATGTGGTGGAGCTACCAGCAGCTTTATCTACATGTGCCGCCGTTGCCAGAGCAAAGTGAGCTGAGTGAATGAGCACTGAGCACATGGTTTGTCTGTTCTGTCACACATTGACAAATGATGAGATCAGAGAGGAGGATTCTTACACATCATCTAGAGCTGGTACAAATCAGCATCTTCAGAGCATTTCAGGTAATTTCATCATGCTCGGTCCTCTGTCCTTTAACATTAAGTTGAGGCACTAACATCTTGCTCATTGCAGCGGCATAAAATACTTCTTTGCAAAAAGGACAAAGTCTGGAAATTTCTATTACATCACTAACTGCAGCTGAGGAAGAGACGACCCATCTACGCCTTTAGGAGGTACAGGGATGGAAACTACAGTTGTTCATGAAAAGTAGAAAATAAGCTGTTTAAATGCAATTACTTGAAGGAAAACATGTATAGTGTGTGTGTTCTTTCACCCGTTCTAACTCTAAGCCACAACAAGAAGCAGTCCAAATAGAAATTATTGAAGTTAACATCAAATTAGAAAAGTCAGAGGGAAAAAAGGCATAGCTTGGAGAAAGGTACACCATCAGTGGGATAACACAGCAAAAGAGAGATATTTTACACTCAATCCAAAACAGCAGGGATAAGATAAGATAAAATAAGATAATCCTTTATTAGTCCCGCAGCGGGGAAATTTGCAGGCTTACAGCAGCATAGAGTAAAGTGCACACAAGAGACATAGCACATGTTCAGGAGTAGGGGAACAAGACCGCAAAAGCAAGGAATAATAACAGGTTGAGAATTTGCCATTTACCAATTGGATACAGCAACCTTAACAGTGCACTTTGATCAGAGGAAAACATCCAACAGGTCTTTATGATCCATGCCATGATGCTGAGACAGTAACATGCATCCTTTCCTGCAGGACATTTACACAGGGAAGACTTATGACACAGCTTATGACAAACGAACAATATGGCGGGTAGAGAACAACGTTAGAGTATATTAGAGTGTGGAGACAGTGGGAAGAAGTGGTATATGTTATTTAATATATTTTCAGGACAACTGGGGTGGCAAAACGGCTTTCAAATGTATGGAAACTGTGGGAAATGCAACCTGAGGGTGGCAGTAATGCATCATTGTGGATGCCAACTGCCTTAAAATCTCAAAGAAGAAGAAGAAGACCGGAAGCGGAAGTACTTCAGCGTGTGTGAAATGCAGTATGTCAGTGAGGGTCGCTAACCAAATAACTATGTTTTCTGTGAATGCTCTGCGTAGAATACGACACTGTGTTGTCGCTCAGTCCCTCAGTAAGGCTCACTTTACGGCAGCCCGACATGCTGCCCCGTTTAACGGAGTGAGCAGGAACCAGCTCGATGCTGACACAAGGTCCTTCATCAACCTGAACAGCAAGGTACACCTTCATATTTATTCTGAAAGTATTCCCTGCTAAATAACATGACATTTTTTCGATTCAATTTATTATTATAGCCCAATATTAAAAATTGGCTTCAGAGGACGTTACAATCTGTACAGCAGAGAACATCCTCTGTCCTTGGACCCTCGCATCGGAAAAGGAAAAACTCACCCCAAAAAAAAAAAGGGAAAAAAAGGAAGAAAGCTCAGGGAGACCACCAGAGGAGGGACCCCTCTATCAGGAAGGACAGAAGTGTTATAGATGTCATGTGTACAGAATGAAATACATATTACAATTACAACATAGTCAATCCATGTGACATAAATGATTCATGAAATGAGAGAAGTAATAGCAGCAGTAGCACTTATTATAGCAGTCATAATAATAGAAACATGGTTAATAGCAGCAGCAGTGGATATCCATCCATCCATCCATTTTCCGTAACCTGCTTATCCAGTTAAGGGTCGCAGGGGTGCTGGAGCCGATCTCAGCTGTCAATGGGTGAAGGCAGGTACCCTGGACAGGTCGCCAGTCTGTCGCAGGGCTGACATATAGAGACAAACAACCATTCACACTCACATCCACACCTACGGGCAATTTAGAGTCTTCAATGCACCTAAGCTGCATGTCTTTGGACTGTGGGAGGAAGCCGGAGAACCCGGAGAGAACCCACGCTGACACGGGGAGAACATGCAAACTCCACACAGAAGGTTGTCTAGCCCGGGGACTGAACCCAGGCCCCTCTTGCTGTGAGGCGACAGTGCTAACCACTACACCACCGTGCAGCCCTAGCAGTGGATATATAGAATAATAATGATAATAAAAGCAGTAGTAATAGCACTAACAGTAATTGAAATGTGACTAATAATAATAACAGTAGTAACAGTGGGTGTCAGCAGGACCATTACAGGAGGCACGACCACGGTCCTGTTATAACCACGATCTATGGAAACCTGTGAGGAGGGAAAACAGAGACTCCAAGGAAGAAACAGAGAGAGTAATGGCACATGATGCATACAGATAGAGAGGAGCAAGAAGAGGAGAGAGGAGCTCAGTGTATCCTAGGTAGTCCCCCAGCAGTCGAGGCCTATAGCAGGCCTAGACTAACGTGTATACTTTCAAGTAATGTTAGGTAACACTAGTGTGCTTCACTTTTTTCAGGTAACGATACTGCTGCCAATTGCAAGTTTGAAACGACAAAAAAAGCAAGTTGAGGCGCTTTTCAGGGATTTCCATGTATTCAGTGCTTGATTACGCAGCGTTGCATAAGTATAGCACTGTAACCTGTAACCACTGTTAAACAACATAATATCCCAATATTTCCCTAGCCCATAATGCAGACAAAAAAACAAACCCCTGCGTTCTTGTGGGTTGCAGGCTGTGGATTTAAAAAAACGATAAAACTTTTACTGAAATGTGCCTTTTTCCTTCTCGTTGTCCTGTATCTGCGACTGGATAGGATAAGGAGGATTTGTTTTAATTTGTTTATGTTTTAAATAGATGGCATAGATAGGAAGCCATTTAGAATGAGAATGTGTACCACTTGAATACCTTATAGGACATCATAACAGACTCAAGATTTCGAACAGAGTAGCCTAACCCTGCTAAAGGCAGCTTTCATTGTGTATTGTCTTCTGTTTCTGTGAGTAGGTGCAGTCCAACTGTCCCTCCACCCGATGTTTCTCCACCGCGACCCCCTCCGAGGATGGGAACCTCATTTACTCCGGCAGCCTGGGTAATGCTGTTCGAGGTGAGTCACCTTGGGCTTGTTAAACTTAGTCTTTTTTCCTGTGTCTGATATGAGTGGTTGTTAAGTAACAATTCAATGCAAAGCTTGCTAGTCTTTCCCATATAGGACCTGGTAAAGCGTCATGAGGGCCACTCCTCTAAACGCCTCTTAAGCCTCGTTGGGGTGACATGGCTCATGAGACTGTATTTTATTGTATTTTGTGTATAGCCTAATGTTAGCTTTTTATTCCTTGCAATTGCATTCATGCTTTTAAAATGTTTAAGTATCACAAACTTGTTTGCCACAGAGCTTATTTTCTGCAATAATCAAAATCCAATGGAACAATTCCATAGGCTTTTTGTCAAGGAAACCAGTGTAACACTTACTTCTGGGGTTTAACTACAAAAATACATCATCCCTTCAGCACTCTATACTTCGATAAATGAATATGCCAGATGATAGCAGTGTATAGAAAAGTGTAACCCTCTCTTTTATGACCTGTATTCTCTGAATTTTCTCTTCTGTCAGGGGTGAAACTGTTTTCTTATAGCACCAGCGGGACCAGCCTCTTTCTAGTGCCCCACACCCTCCTGAAGACCGGACTAGTGGTCCAGAGCTTTGCATTGAAAGCCACTTTCTGTGGGGTCATTGGATTCTTCACCTTCCTCACCCCTGTCCTCCTCCACCTCATCACCAAGGGCTACGTGGTCCGGATGTACCACAACCCTGACAGAGACACCTACACAGCCATCACCTACAGTGTCTTCCTCACAGAAAAAAAGAATGTGTTCCACCAGAGGCAGGTTAGGATCCCAGCTATAAGCAAGATGTTCACCACCTTCTATGCTGACAAAATGGGGCTACTGGTAAACCCGGACATGTTCCCAGTTCCACATGACTACAACCACCTGATGGGCTACGATAAGCCCTTCAGCTTTGACTCAGACCAAATAGATAAACCTGATGAGAGCTGAACTGCCAACAGTTTGAATGTGGTGTTGGTATATGAATTATATCCACAACTCCAAACTCAACCGTGCATACATTCACATTTCAAACCAGGGTGAAACATGCACGGGGCACTTAGCAATGATTTCTCAAAACAGATTTCCAGATCTTTGTGTCAATATTTTGTTGGATATTTCATGTTAATAAATTATAACATAATTTACCTGTTTAGAAATGGTTTCATTTTCTTGGTCTCTGCAACTGTGTCATGACTATCTACATCTACAAGCTGCAAAAGTGCTGTAACTTCTATCTTTCAGGACCTATTAAGAAATTATGTCATATTGCTGTCTCAACAGGGCTATACACTCACCGGCCACTTTATTAGGCACACCTGTTCAATTGCTTGTTAACACAAATAGCTAATCAGCCAATCACATGGCAGCAACTCAATGCATTTAGGCATCTAGACGTGGTGAAGACAACTTGCTGAAGTTCAAACCGAGCATCAGAATGGGGAAGAAAGGGGATTTAAGTGACTTTGAACTTTTGAACCATCTCTAGGGTTTACAGAGAATGATCCGAAAAAGAGGAAAATATCCAGTGAGCGGCAGTTGTGTGGATGAAAATGCCTTGTTGATGTCAGAGGAGAATGGGCAGAGTGGTTCGAGATGATAGAAAGGCAAAAGTAACTAAAATAACCACTCGTTACAACCAAGGTATGCAGAATACCATCTCTGAACGCACAACACGTCCAACCTTGAAGCAGATGGGCTACAGCAGCAGAAGACCACACCGGGTGCCACTCGTGTCAGCTAAGAACAGGAAATTGAGGCTACAATTCACACAGGCTCACCAAAATTGGACAATAGAAGATTGGAAAAACGTTGCCTGGTCTGATGAGTCTCGATTTCAGCTGCGACATTCAGATGGTAGGGTCAGAATTTGGCGTACACAACATGAAAGCATGGATCCATCCTGCCTTGTATCAACGGTTCAGGCTGGTGGTGGTGTAATGGTGTGGGGGATATTTTCTTGGCACACTTTGGGCCCCTTGGTACCAATTGAGCATCGTTTAAACGCCACGGCCTACCTGAGTATTGTTGCTGACCATGTCCATCCCTTTATGACCAAAGTGTACCCAGCAGGATAATGCACCATGTCACAAAGCTCACATCATCTCAAACTGGTTTCTTGAACATGACAATGAGTTCACTGTACTCCAATGGCCTCCACAGTCACCAGATCTCAATCCAATAGAGCACCTTTGGGATGTGGTGGAATGGGAGATTCGCATCATGGATGTGCAGCCGACAAATCTGCAGCAACTGTGTGGTGCTATCATGTCAATATGGACCAAATTCTCTGAGGAATGTTTCCAACACCTTGTTGACCACGACTTCCTTGATTCCCGGTGATCAAATTGGTGAAGATGGTTTCTTAATTTGCTTGTATCAGCCGACAACAAATAACTTGATAAATTCTAACAAGTACTAATCCTGTGTGTACATTTGGTTGGTATTATGAAATCTGGGGGTTGACATCAACCAGTCCATGTATCTGCTTTACTGTGCTCTCTCTAGGTTGGTTTGGACAGTATTTTCTTTTAAAAATGTGTTCATGTTTTCAGACATTATTTGTAACAAACATCTCCATGTGTATTTTTTCTGAAGAATAATGTCATTTTCTGTCTAAAGGTGGGGGCAAACATCAGGTTTGTCTTCTTCCAGATTTCAAACACCTGGATCCAACTGTTTGGTCAGTTAACTTATATTAGCCAGTGTAAGATCTGTGCTTATATTTTACCGGTCATCCTATTTGGAAGTCTTGGCAACTCAATATCAGTTGCCCTCCAGGTTGATGAGATTGAGGCAACACATTTATTCTCTTACAATTCTTTGCAAAGCATATTTTTTTTCCCAAGATGATTAGAACAGCACAAATAATGAGAACATTTACGCAAAGTTTTATTACATGAAGAAAAAACATGATGCTACAGTGGGTTATCAAACAGAAATATGCGTGTCATTCAGTGTCAAACAGCATGCCATTACACTGCAGTGCAGTCAAAGGAATACAAATGCAATACAATCAAATGTCAGCATGTATGCCATAGTTGTGTATGTGGGTAACACACATTATTTTCCAGAAACATCATCCTACTTCATAGATCAAAGATCAAAGACAGAGTCCTCTCAGTCCATCCGAAGAGTAGCCGCCCCCTTCAGGAAGAGGCTGGCTTCAGTCCTCAACGTGGCCACACAGACTAAATCAATATCAATAACACTGGTGAATTGTTTCAACATTGTGTTATATGAAAATAAGAACGACTTTCTCAATAGTTGGGGTAATTATAATTCCTAACATGCCGCAAATAGAGGCTGATTACTAAGTGTAATAGTGTACCAACATTTCCTTGTTAGTCCATAGAACAAAGACTGGATGCAGGGGGAAACTGATAGTCTAGGTCCATCACAAATGACAAAAAATACACCTTCCTACCACAGCTGTAGTACTCAAGTTTTCTGTTACCGAGGACCTGTTCCACTCGTGTGGATGTTTGGACATGGGCCTGTCTTGTTCTTAGCCTCCGGTCTAACCGTGTCTTCGGTCTCGACAAATATTTTGATTCTAATATAATTATATATTTCTTTTGCTGAGAGTTGTTCTTTTGGAAGTTGTTTCCTGCTTCTATTACATTTCAAACTTTTACAAATTCAAATAACATAAACTAAAAGCAGCAGTACTTTAATTTCCTTTATTACATTTTTTTTCTGTCAAGCCTATTCAGAATCTGTCTTAACTTGCGAGCGAGCCCCCTTGTGAATTTATCTCAAATTGTTGAGGCTTGGACCCAAGACTTGACACAAATGGCCCTGAATACAGGCCCTCTTCCTCTACAAAATACCAAATGTTCAGCGAACATCTATTCTGCGTGGCCTTTATGGTGTCGTTAAAGCCAACACACTGGACCATGTTAGTTATTTCGTGCAGGACATTAAAGTTGATCAGAATTTGAACAAACAACGATACTCACCAAGATGGTTTCTCGCCTTCAAAACATCTTACGCCACATTCACCAGCAGGTCCCTCTCATCTCCCTACGAGCTTCATCCAGAGCAAGTACTCTACAGATATTCCATATCGTAGCAACCAGACAATCCAACGTCTCAGCTGAAAAAGGCGCTGCACCTCTGAAGCGCTCACAAGTATTTCTACCTGGGTGTTAAGAAAGAACCTGGCACTTTCAGCTGGGGAAAAAAACGGATGTTTCTTCTCCAACCAGAACACCAAAAGTCCTGTCCTCATAGTGGGACTGTCAGGTTTGGGGAGCCCGCTAGCTGAACAGTTGTGAGAAGGTGTTCACTTGTGATTGAGCTAGCAGTTTCCTCCTGCTTCCAATCTTTGTGCTAACCCAGCTAAAGTCATCCCTCAACTGTCTCCATACTGAACCAAGATAAACTTAATCTTATTGACTCTTGACTTTGAGTCAGATGGCACTGGAGAAGATTTCCAAAATGTCGTTATGTTCCTTAAAAAGAAAACCTTACTGCCCGTGGTATCAATAAGAGTTTCCACACTGGCATTGCTAACAAAAGACAACCTCTGCCTCCGAAATCTGCAGAAATATAACCAGTGAGTCAAGCTCTTGTGGACTGACAGGACTCAGTTTATTCTTCAAAAGCTGAACTCAGCCCTGAACTCATTTGGCATCAGAAACAGTTAAATAAAATATGCAATTATTAAGAGTTTCAGCAATCAATGCTCAAAAGTAAACAATAGATACTTGTCAGTCACGTAGAGGCAATAACAATTTCCGGCCTTAGTCCTAATTGTTGCGGACAAAGTCATGGCTACATCTCCTTTACAGACAAGCAAGCCAGTCAGTGCGCACACAAACGCGCACACACACACACACACACACTCAAAACTTTACTTTAAAATAAGGCAAATGATTAAACATGAGATTTAATATATATATAAAAAGAAAATGTATGAACAATGCTACAGACGTGAAGGATTAATGGAATTAATGGATTAATGATCCACCATTTCCATAATCTTCTGAAATACGTGCACATTGCACAAAGGCATTGAAATATGAATCTAGAAAAAATAAATAAACGTATATAAAGTAAAAACTTTTATGAAAAAATATATGACTCAAATATAAATAAATACATGAATGTTAAATAAAATAAATAAAATGTAAAAATAAATAAAATGTAAAAATATATAAATGAATGCTTAAATAAAAGCTAAATAACACACTCACTCATCTAAAGCCTACAACTTCATGTCACCGTTCTCTACATCATCTGAAGGCTGTCATCCTGTCCCAGTGTTCATTGTAAATAAAGTTAAAATAAAATGCTCCACATTTCCACACAAGCTCTGCCAGGCAGCACTGTGCCCTGTGCTTTAAACCCCACGCTGTAATCCCATGGTTGTCTGTTGTCCATAAAGTTTTTAATAAACCACTGGGCACATCCTCGAGGTTCCACAGGCAGTGACCTCACTACTACTCCCTAAGCTTAGAAAACTACATACATCCTAACGTCATGAGTCCATGTTGTTGAGAGGGGTTCAGATAAACCACTCCTTCTTGCTCTCGTCGATGGTTTCGGTGAAGGCCGGGTCATTGACGATGATTGCTGCGTCAGCACAGTCTGCTGACTCGGCTCCCTTGGCCTCATTGGTGTGGTAGGAGCCTTTATGACGAAACATGTGACGGATCACAAACACCATAATGCAGAGGACAGTGAAGATCACCATGGAAATGATACCTGGAAACAAAACAAATGAGCATGTCATCTCTAACACTAGACTGGAAGAGACACAGTATTCAAACAGTAATACTCCTTGGGATTAGTAAACTGACCATGAGTCTAATCGCTGGAGGGCCCCTTCACATTTCACAATAAGAGCCATTGCTGCAACTATATCGGCCTTTTCTCTTTTCTCTATTGAACTGTAGAGTAGTCTAAAGTGTAGTACATGTCCTTATGAGTCCAAAATGATCAACACCATCGGAATTTTTTTTAACTGACAGCTAATTGGGAGAATTAGGTTGAGTACAATCTGACCCAATCTAAAGAGACAGTCTCCTCTCATTGTTTAGGTCTAACAGTGGCAGGAGTACAGAGTATACCACATGATCAGTGCTGATAGAGAGCCTGTTTACCACTCTGTCTTAGACACAGAGCCTGATTGGACTGAATATAATTTAGACAGCTCAAATATATTGTGTTGCTTAAGCTGACGTCACCAATATGCCAGGTAAGCAATGAAGCAAAAATGAATATGAAAAAAATGATACAAGACTTGAAAAACACAGTTTGTGATTAACGTAAACCAGTTAAACACAGCAGAGGCACTGGTCATTAACCCTGCTGGAGACAAAGAGGAGGAGTTTGGGTTGCTTACAGGTTATGTACACATTGACTGACCTTTGAACGCAGCAGCTAGTTCTTTAGATCAGAGCGCTGTTCAGCATCAATTCTTTCTCTAGCTACAAACATTGCAGTGGTAAAGAGTGCAATTTTGCATTTTCCTTTGCCAACAAACCAGCAGCATAAGTTAGCAATGCAAACAGCTATGATGGATGTCCCTTTCTGTCTGGATACAGGGTTTCCTGTATTTGGAGATTGCTTGGATATCGGTGTATTGTCCTCTATATTTACATACTGTATTTAAATACCATATATTTCTATGTTTATAAATATTATTTTTACTGTTAACTTTTATGATTGCTCCTGTCTGACTGTTAAGACAAAAATCTGTCTTCTGTTGATGTAAACAGTCATTTGGGTTGTCTGCTCTTTGGAGGCTCAACCGTTTTGTTGACTGTTCTCAGCTGCAGCTCTGAGGTAGCTGCAAGTCAAATGAGATTTACCTCCAACTATGGCAGAGTTGCGATCCACTCCATCACCACCGGCCTTGTCCTCATTAAAGGGGAAAACAGCTCCAGCTGTGGAGAAAACATTTGTTATCCGTTTGTTTTCTGACATCCTCATCAGACTTTTGATTTGACTTTGGCGTGTGCTGATGTTCCATTAAACTGTATTCAATTCAAAGTCGGATTATCGGCATGAAAGTATAAAAAAACAATGTTGCCAAAGCATATAATATAAAAGTACACAATAATATTAATATGAATATTAACACACATTACAATTTTTATCTGATATGATATATATAGAGTGTTTTCAATAACATTTGTGTGTGTGTGTGTGTGTGTGTGTGTGTGTGTGTGTGTGTGTGTGTGTGTGTGTGTGTGTGTGTGTGTGTGTGTGTGTATGTTTCTGTCAAAATCATTCACTGTCCCTCAGGTTGTGGCATGTTGATACATATTGGGCAGCAAGATATGCCTCGTCTCCTTCTGCTAGGAGTATTTTTCATTTTTAAATCATTAAACTCTTTGAAATCTGGGATTACAGAGTTGAATTTGTCAAAACAATGCTCCTTATTTCATTGAAAGTTTTACATTTTAAAAAAGTAAGTGCGGTTTTGTCTCAGCCTCACCTGTTGAAAACAGTGACCACATATTTGTTTTTTAGTTTTTTCTTTCTTATGTTAATAGTTTTCTTTTCATTGCGTTACAATTTGGAAGTTGGAGAGCCGTGTTGTTGTGGGTCTGGTGAGACCTGGCCTGAGAGGGATCAGTTCGCCTCAGCACTCACTGACAAAGGGCCCTCTTTTCTTGGCTCAGCTCTTGTGTTTGGGGGGGCTTTGGAGTGGAGGCTGTTTTTGGGGGCTGGATTAAGTTGTTTCAAAATGAATGAACATTCATTTGTTGGTTTGTTTGTTTACGCGTAAAATGTATCTGTAGAGTTCTGCATATAAAACATTGCCTGATGTTTGTCCCAATGGGTATAGCTATGATGACTGGACCTATACAGATATTTTAATTGGAATTTGGAGATTATGAAATGTTCTCTAATTGCATTTAAAGCTCTTCAAGCTTTTTCTTTTGGTGCAAAAACTGCCATGTCGAAACTCCCTGATGCTGTTATGGTAAGAACCCAAACTATGTTCAATGATAAGGTTATTTATGGTAAAATGGTATTTTTCTCCTGACATCTGTGGTGTTTTTTGAAATACCATGACATTAGTTTTCTTTATATTTACTGTCAGGGCCCAGTTCTGGCAGTCCGTGTCTACTGTGTCCAGCTTTAGTCCTTGTCCTCCTTTACTATAATGAAGACGTATGTTATATAACCCTTCATGCCAAATACATTCTTAAAATTTATGAAAGAAGTGAATATCTAACAATTTTTTGTCTGGTAAATGAAAGTATCAAGGTTGGTGGTCCTGTGTTTTTGGAGAGGGCCAACTAGATTTGTACTCAAGAGGGAGTGTTCTTCAGAATAGTTTTATTTATTTTAATTTACAATTTAATGATCTTTCCGTCTGTGTCTCTACCTGCTTCTATGTGCCAGGGGTCACTAGCTGAAGCCATGGGGGAGATGGTCAAGGGAGAGGCTCCACAGTTGGATGGGACCAGAATCCCATGGGTGCTGACGGGTGCAGCCAGGCCTGAACGCAGCGCCGCTTTCAACGGAGCCACACTGTTCAACTGAACTCTTGACAGACAGCCAACAAAGCCTGGCGTGTTGTAGCGCTCGATTAGGATGGAGTCAATCTGTCCCGTTTCTGCAACAAACACACAACAACACTTTTAGACCATTACAAAATAACCAAGCAACACAACTGAAAATCTTTTCAGGGCCCAATGTTACCTTTTAATAGATTGACTGTTTTTACCAAAAGACTTTATATCTAGTCAACTGTTATGCTGTGTTCACGAGAAGTACATTTTTCTGCGACAGGATTACATACAAAGTCAATGCAAAGAAGGGAATGGAAGCGAGTAGACGCATGTTCACGCCGGGCAGGGCGAATGAGGAGAACACGCGAGATTCACCATTCAATGTTTTTTTTTATATTTCACATAATAATCCTATAGGTTCACATGTGATAAATATACCCCTTTGTTGTTAGTAAACTTGATGTTGTACTGTTGTGGGCAGAGCGTTCTAAAGCTTTGTAAAGGTATATGAAAAGCATGGTAGTTATATATTCTATGAACCAATTTCAGTTAACTTTGATGTAAAATGATTAATGTGTTCTAAAATGAAATGCACTCTTCAGTATTAACATGATACACTATACTACTTTTTACTAAATACTACTTAATACTTGATTAAAATACACTTACAGTTTATTCAAACAGTGTATTGTATAGTGTACCTAATCAATTCTAAGAGCACAACTATTGTATTTATTTACATTATACTTTTAAGATATTTCATATCACACACACTGGTTTTGTAGGTCAAGAGTATTGAGAGAAAATAATGTAAAAGTGCATTAAGTACATATCACATGTATTCCATTGAGATTTCTTCAGAATACAGCACGTGCGCTGCTTTTAGTGCATGTTTATGCTCGTGAGCGTTTCCCAGTGGTTAGCTCACGGCATCTTCAAAGCACTGCTCTCATACTGCACTTACAGCTGAAATTGCCAAATCGCTCCGTATTCTCATGGATGATTTTACACAAAACATATATGTATGTGGAGAGTGAAATATTTTTGGATCATGGTACACATTTGTGGATTGTCTAATGTGGGTAATAACTATTAAAGTCCAATAAAAACTTCCTTAGCCTTGGGGTCAAACACACCCTTTTAATTGCAATGCCCCCATGCGGAACCCCCTCATTTCAGCTCTCAACTATCTACTGTTAAAGAAAATAAAAAAAATGTTTGTTGTGGCTGGAATTCAGACCCTCAGATGATGTTGATGCTGTCTTCATCTTGTAGCCACGCTAAAATATGGATTGGAGGAGGTTTAATATTCCAGAAGGAGCTGGGTAATAAAGAATCTGATTATGGATGCCCATTTTAATCACTGCCAAATTACAGTAATTGATTCTGTTGTAGTCAAGAAAATTCTGTTTGGGTAAATCATGCAACTATTCACCAGTGGGCTTCAGGTTCTCTCTAATGATAATAATTGGCCGACCAAGGAACAAAGTGAAAGTCTGTTGGTAACTGGGAATGTAATGGATGGTACTGTAATGTAGAACAGGAAGTGAGAAATCAAACAGATTCACCGTCTGGACATCATTCAAATCACAGAACTTTACCCAGCATCACTAAGAAATCAATCTTTTCTGAGTAGGTTCTCAAAAACACACTTCTACTCTTCACACTTACCAAATACCTTTCCAAGAAAGATACTTTTGACCAAGTTGAACTGGGTGTCAGAGGCCTCAGGGAGTGTGTATGTGGACACTGAGTAGTGGTCCAGCTGGAGAATATGGACAGAGGAAAGGAAAGGTGAAAGTCTGACAGTAATCTGCTCTGTGTTCATTACCACTACCAGCTGTTCATCTTCCAGTAGGATCTTTAAAAGGCCATTCCACCCCCCCAAGTTTGTCGGAGAACTACGGTGGCCTTCAGGTAGGGATGGGTATCTTTGGGGTTTTTAATTACTACTAGGAGTTACTCCTATCAGTTATTTTTCATGACTAAATAAATGGTTTTAAAAACATATATATAATTTTAGAATTTATTTCAATTTCAAATATAAATGTTAATATCACAAAGTAAAAAATCTAAAATGAAAACATAGTTATGAATATTATATTCCATATCTGCCAACGAATCATCCGAAATGTTACACACTGTTCCTTTAATGCAGTCTGACACACTTTTCTCTACTAATGTGCAGCATACTGTACTTTGTGTACCAAGTACTGCTGTGGCAGGTACTGACCTGGAGTCTGATCTCCCTTAAGTTCCTGGTGATGTTGACAGAGTGAGGCTGCCCGTTGGCCAGGTTACGATGGTCAACATCTATGGTGTAAGGCTCTGTTAGCCCACCAAGACTGTAGCGGATCTGGAGAGTGCCTGGACACATACACACAGAGGATTATAATGTAACAGAAGTGTATAAAACACATATTTTTTATTAACCAAAAAATAAATAAATTGATCAGGTATGATGATGATGAGCCCACCGTTGTGTCTGAGCACCACAGCTAGGTAGTCCTGAGTTCTGGAGCTGATGTAGACCAGGATGCAGGGAGCACTGGAGGTGCTGAAGCTGAACACCAGCTCCTCTTGTGTCAGGTTGGATTCACTAGGAACACCAACACCTGATTTGCTCTTCACCTCCTGCAACACAACAGGGCCCCCTTCTGGCAGGAAGTCATATCGCACCAGTGTTCCTGTCTCGAAGTAGCCACCTACATCTAAAACACAGTGGAAAGAAGGGTAATTAAAGCATCTTAATTACATCAAAAGTGTTGATGACTCTTTGTTGTCTCATTCTATGTAATTCCATGAAAGATGTCATCATCTGATCTAAATGATGTTCTCTCCTCTAAAGCCCTTCAGTGGTGGAGGCCGTACCATCAGTGCAGAAGGGTCCATCGTAGGCAGTGAGGGAACAGTCACAGGAGTATCTGTTGTACAGCTCTACACACTTCCCTCCATTCCTGCAGTGCATCCCGAAGCTGCTGCAGTGGCCCTGGCAGCCCGGATTCACCCCTGGGGTTACCTGTGCCCTCTCCTCCAGGTCAAAGGTCAAACCATTTATCTTCAGAGCCCGCATGCAGCCCAGAAAACCCCTCTGACCACTCGAGGCACCTTGGGAATAAGACATGAAGCATTGCATCAGTTTGGGCAGAGCACTGAAGTCTCCTGATGTTTCATTCACACTTCACAGCCACTGGCTCATTAGCAATTGAGTAAATCACATTCATGCAGATGTACAGCACTGACACTTTCCACTACCAACTCTGGACACATTATTCAACCGAATGTTACAGAGAAACTGTTTTTATACAGACTGAGGTAGCTTTCACAGTTTGTTCATCATGTTCTGAAGTGAAAAGTCACAAGAACAACCAGGATCCTCCCAGTGGGATTCCCTGATGTGGTTGTGGAACATCTAGTCAAAGTTTTTACGGCATATTCAAACCTTTAAGAGTTCTGCTGACACACCCTAGAGACAGGAGCAAAAGGAGGAATACTCCTAATGGTGTATGACATCACATGTGACAGCTGCAGAGTATAGTTCAGTACATGAGTTGCATGTGAGTCTTACCAACATAAAGCTCACTGTAGAACTCCAGTTTGGTGTGTCCCTGTGGGGGCGTGGGTCTGACCTCTTTGTACAGTCCATTAAGCTGCAGCACTGCTTCCTTGATGTTCTTTTCAGCCTCCACTCGATGCCATTGGTCGTCGTTCAGTGGAACCGGCGAGCGGACACTGAGCTCCACTCGCTCGCTGCCCACATCAAAAGAGAAGAGGACCATCGTGCCTCCTGGGAGCAGCGGAACCAAATTCAAACAACAAATATTAAGACTTTACCTGAACAAAAACTCCCTCCATGGTTTCTCATTTGTTTGGAATTACTGCAAACATATACATGTACTTTGGGCAACTAAATATATTTGCTTACTGTTAGTATTTTGGTCAACTTGCCCTTTCAGTCTAGGCCCTTGAGCTTTGAAACTCCTTCCTGAACATATTTATCTCATTATTATTATTATTATTTATAATAATAATAATAATTATTTGCTTCTCTCCCACTTTTCCATATTAACTGTAAAGCACTTATAAATTGTCCTGAATGTTCTGTGAATTAGTGCCTGCTATATCAAATGAAAAAATAAATGTTTTCATCAGGCCAAATAAAACCTTATTCTGAGTGAACTAAGCTGCTTCCATTTCTTAGAATACTTTCTTAAAGTCAAAACATGTTCCTGCTTGATAAGATTGCTTAAACCTTATATAAAACCTCTCAATATAAACAGGAGTCAGGTATACATTAGTGACTAAAGCTACTTAAGTGTTGCTTTGGACATTTCTAAGCGCAACTCATGTGGGTACTATTAAAGAAGACACTGCCAAAAGCATTACAGAGCACAACAAACCTTCATTGTGATGATCAACATTTATCAGTATTGATTTGGTTCAAAAAAACATTTTACTCTTATCTCAACGAGGAGCATTTCAATTTCCTCAAGAAGATTCTAAAACCTGGTGCAATGCACACACAGGGACACACCTCTGAGCTCAATGTGAAGGAAGTCAGTGGTTCCCAAGTTCTCCAGGAAGACGCCATGAGTGGACGAAGTCTTAAAGTAGAAGGAGATGTCAGTGCTGGTTTCTCCTCTGAAGGAAGGGAAGTGGAGGTAGGAGGCCGGGCTGGTGAAGGACGCCGCGTTCCAGAAGTTCCCTTCACATAACAAGAGCAGGACATGGATTAAAAAATACTTATGTTTCTATGATGATATGAAATATCTCATAGCCCAGAGATTGATGTGTGTGTGTTTATTAAAGAGAGAGAGAGAGACACTCACGGTCCCCCTTGCATTTGAGTGGCCCTATTGTCAGTTTGGCCTCCGATCCAGCTCGGCTTGTATCACCAACCACGACCTGACTGACTGGCAGATGGTCCTTATACACCAGCAGGCCTGCATCCTCCCTCCTTCACACACACACACACACACACACACACACACACACACACACACACACACACACACACACACACACACACACACACACACACACACACACACACACACACACACACACACACACACACACACACACACACACACACACACACACACGTCAATCAAGTCGGAATCATACTTATACTTACTTCATCATACTTACTTATTACAATGATTTGACCTAAATGATTTGAGCATGCAGCAACACCAGTAGACACAGCGTTATAGACCAGTAGGGCAGCAACATAAGGAGCCAATCCCACAGATTTTTATAAAAACTATATTCATAACTATAACAACATTTTTACTGATGTATTTTCTTTTAAAGTGGACCCAGCTGACCTATGTGCTAAAATATTTACTGCAACATTAAACTGTGCACAAACAGAATGATTGTAAGTAAGTACATCAAATAGGATTTTATTTTGCATTTATTATAGTTTACTTTCTATCAGAGAGAGTTCTCCTTGCTTTTTCATAGAACTACTAAAAACTCCACTCACCAGGCGCGTAGGTCAGCGTCACAGTTGCAGAAGCGTTTGGGGTCAGTACAGTTGTGTTCGATACCACAGGAGCACTTCTGTATGCCTGGTCCTGACCCCCCCCAGTAAGAATGCCTCTCATTAGCTCTTCCTACCCACCAGGTAAACGGGACGCCATCTATGGAAGTCAAACCAACAGCTTGGACTTTCACTTTCATTTGATCAATTCTTAAGTCAGACTAGTATGTGCTTTGTCACAACAGGATAAATAGTCAGCTAGTCAGCACTGTAAATGGTGTGCAGCATATCTCTTTTTTCATCTGTTAAGAAATCTATTGTGCAGACATCTTCAAACACAGTGCCTTGAGAGTTGTAACAGGGGGGGCATATGGTCAACCAAAGCTAACAAGAAGCATAAACGGAAAAGCCCCTAAAGATCTTTTATTAGTGACTGAGAAGTTGCAGATGATAGTTCTGAGGGAAAGTTTACCAGGAGTGTTGAGCAGACGGGACATTCGGCAGGCGTAGGCTACATACTGGTCACAGTACTCTGCACTGCTGGTGACTGACAACACCTGGAAACACACAGGAAAGAGACCGACAATGCAAGCACCTCCCACACATTGTTTCTATATTGGACGGACATTAAGACACCCTGAAAGTCATAGTGTTAGAAGGCCATCAGAGGAGGCAACCACCATAAAATACTTTTTTCAATGCGACACCTTCTGGATTGCACAACTGAAAGCAACAAAATGTCCTGGTCTTAATGATGAGGTCAATTTTCCTCCTTTTTATGTGAAAGATCTCTTGAAGAATGTTATAAAAAATGGTATTTTAACATTATGGAACTATCAAATGTCCAGGTGATTTTGTAGTCAATACATGTTTGTAATCATGAACAGAAACATTGATGAAGTGTCATTTCAGGCACAATATAAAATCTGTGTTTTAAAATATGAAGTTATTGAAGATTAAGGTGGCCTTGTAGCCAATATGTGAAGAGAAAGAAAAAATAAAACGTGGACCAGGTTATGGTTGTAGATTGAATCCCATTATATCATATCTATCTTTGCTTACTCATTTAGATTCACCCCTGCCATCATCTCCTCTCTGTTCTTCACTTCCCTCCCCTTCTCTTCTCCCTTCCCCTCTTCTCTCCTTTTATTGATGAGGTATCACTGCCTTGCTTTGTACCTAAAGGCTTGCACATTGTTAGAGAACCACCCTTCAACACTAATGATTAGTTATTAGGTCATTTTAAATACATTTTGTCACCCCCACAATATGGAATCGTTGAAGGTTTTAAGGTTCTGCTGACCAAATCTGAGATGGATCTGTGGAATCCTCTAGAAGGAGTTTCAAAATGTTTTATAGCCCCTACCTGTAAAGTAGTACCTTGAAATGGAATATTGTCACATGACCTATGACATCGTTTCAGGTATTAATTAATACTTCGCAATTTAGCGACACATTGGTTAGAAATGTATACCAACCAAATTTGAGAGTTTGAAAAAGTTTTCATAAAATACTACTGAAAAAACCCTCCGGTTGGGCGAAGCTAATGAAAGCCGATGTGAAATATCTTTGAAATGATGAGATCAATGTAGGTGATATATTTTGTGAATATCAGCATAAATATGTCCCAATGAAGGCCTTCCACACATTTGTTCATTTGAAGGCTGATTAGGGGGCACTATTGAGCAGATGTGCCATGCTCTAGACTAATTCCGATATCAAATCGAAATATTGACTACTTTGAATAAGGTGCAAATAAGTTTGTGTGCCTTAAATTCTCAAACATATGTTGGCCAGATGAAAATTAAGGCACAAAATCCAACATGGCTGACTGCCTGTTGGGCGAAAATATTTATTTCTATTTTTTGGGATCTTAAAGATGAGAGCAATGATCCCACTAAATTTTGTTAACATCCCTCTTGGAAGAGTTCCAAAAAGTGCCTAAATTGGGATATTGTCATATGACCTATGACAACATTGTTGTAGGTATCAACTATTCTTTGCAATTTAGTGTCACATTAGTAGAGAATTATACCAACCTTTGAAACAAATCAGATAAAATAGACTTTTTTTAGTCTTCTTGTGATACATGTAGCCTCCAAAGTGAAACCAACTGTGAACGCTGCTTTGTTGAAATATTGTAGAGGGCTCCTTCAAGCCGCCTTGCCACACCCACAGATAAGAACTATATTAAATGACACAATCTTATACGTCTAATGCACGCACCAAGCTTGGTTTGTTTTCAACCAACCCTAGTCGTCTACAACGGCTTCCTGCTTCATGGAAAATAATTTGTCGACATGGAAATGGTGTTCCCCGAAAAGGCAAACTGCTTTGCAGTTTTTACATTTGGCTGACCAAATTTGAGGTGGATCTGGTTCAATCAAACGTGTAAAATCTGGAAAGATCTGACCATGTGGAGTTGAAATTTGCCTTCATTCAGTCGTCCTGGGCCCCTATTATTATCAGGCCCTAAACAGTAGAGTGGTGGGTATGACATGAACTTAGTGGACTGATTTCAATGGAAATATTATGCTATGGAAAAAGACGTCATACGGAATTTACATTGTGTGCCAGCAGATTTACAGGTCCTTATTGTTGACGGGCCTTTTTCTCTTTCATATTATTATATTGGATTGTATTCAAGAATTTACGGTGATCCCATGCATATTTTATAATGTAGAATCAGTTAAACATGCTTATGGAATCTGCATTTCCTCTGTTTTTAATTAAATATTTACTTTACTTCAACTTGTGACTGTATCCTATTAGCATTAGTACCAATGCATTACACAAAAAAAAGTGACCCACTCTGAAAAACAATACGAAGTGTTCAGCAGGGGAACTAGGTCAAAGTAGGTGTGTAGTCATTGTTTACCTGTTCATCAGTCACATTGTAAGTGATCTGCAGAACTGCCTTCCCCTCCTGGTCTGCTCTGCTGACTGATGTCTGAGGAGACAGGTTGTTCTTTAGCGTGGTCCAAACCTTTCCCTCTGAAAGACGAGAAGAAATCCTGTTATCAGTCTCCTCTCCTTCTGAGGCAAAGATTCATTTGCACTTTACAATATGTAAGCAGATGCATAAGAACTCGTACAATATAAAGGGAAAAATAGTGTAACAGTTGCATGAAAATACAAATCTGAAAGTGCTTCTATTTTTCTCAATAATGAGATTAAGTGTCAGGTGACTGCAGACTTTGCCTGGTGGTGATGCTGTCAGACGATATCAAACTTTCATCGGCTATTTCGACCCTCAACCATATCACAGTCGCTTGAGGGTGGTGGCTTGGCTTCCAGCTCAACTCTTCCTTCCTGTTCCATAACCAACAAGAAGCTCTTTCTGCTGCCTCCTCCCACCTGCTAGCTGCTGTTTTCCTTCATTCCTTTCTTGTCATCTCAATGGCTGTCAGCATTCTTCACTTTGACTGTGCCGGCAATCTTTTGCAATCCAGATCGACTTGGAATAGCAATGCTGGCCATCCATTCCCCCTGCTTGCACTATGGATCTTCCCTCATGCCCAACTAACACAGGTGTGTTGGAGTTG
Source organism: Anoplopoma fimbria (assembly GCF_027596085.1). Taxonomy (NCBI): domain Eukaryota; kingdom Metazoa; phylum Chordata; class Actinopteri; order Perciformes; family Anoplopomatidae; genus Anoplopoma; species Anoplopoma fimbria. Next base: position 8,860,242 of record NC_072451.1, on the reverse strand, counting down.
GGAGTGTTTAGTACACTGACCGCAGTAGGAAGGAGATGTGGAAGAGTTCCAGCTCGCATTGTGACGTTTTGTCGAGGCTCTGTGGGATGCAAGCTTGACAGCCATTGACCTCAGCTGATCATGCTCTAAATTCCAATCCTCATTCTGGATCATGGCTCTCCTCTCCTTTGTGTCTGCACACAGGCACAACAGGCAGAGCAGAGAGGCCCCAGCAGAGCAGAGTCAAGGAGACAGTATGGAGCGTTTGCTTCAGCTGCATTATTTCAAAATCCAGCCTCCCACAGGGCTGTGCAGAGGTGTGGATGTGTTTATTTGTGCTTTAGAACGTAAAGGAAGCCTGGAATCCCACCTCTCTGTAAATAACTTTACCCATTCTCAGTTGTGTATGAGGTCATCCTCTTGGCCAAAAGATGTTCTTGCACTCTACGCTTAGGAGTGAATCGTTCTGAGCTGGTCGATGGTGGAGGAGTCCTTTTCCTTTGGCCCAACACAGCCCTCTGCCTTTTTCCAGCCAGATGGAATGGTGACCTTCTTTCATATTCTCCAAAATAGCTACCAAAGCCTTTGGAGAAGCATCAGGCATTTCTTGTATTGCTCGTATAACGCCGGGGAAGACTCAGTCTTTCAAGAGTCACCAATCTTCCTCAGTTTCAATACTGAATGTCCTGGAAGCCATTGGTTGCCCAGGGAATTCACATGAAAGTACAATTTGAGAAATGCTTTCACTTCTCTCACTCTAAAAAGATGAACTGTCTGGTGACTGCAGCCTTGGCCAGGAGGTGATAGTGTCAGAACCGTAACAACTCCTTGTTGGCGGCTCGGAAGTTGTGGCCAAATCACTGCCCATCTCCTCCTTACCTTCTGTTCCATAGTCAGCAAGAGGCTCTTTCTGCTACCTCACCCAACCTTTGGCCTAAAGTTATACATGTTTCCATACCACAGCAGCTACCAGGACATTCACAAACACATGTTCTTGCCTGATTTACAAACAGAGATAGGAATACATTTTGTGGAGTGTAATTAGCATAGCTTAAAAAAACTGCAGAACTTTTAAGTAGAACTCAAATTTGTGCAAGATTCTGGAACAAGCATTGAAAAAATCTGTTCTGGTTGATTGTTGATTCTTTTCTCAGTGAGCTCTCTCACCTGTCATGTCACAGCTGACTCTGAAGGGGCTGATGGATCCACTGCCGTCTGGGTCAATCCAGTAGCTCCCTGAACTCTTCCCCTGGTGCTTATACTCCTCACAGGACTGCTGATACATCGCTGCAGAGGAGACACACAGCTTAGCAGACACAAAGCAGTGTGTGTGTGTGTGTGTGTGTGTGTGTGTGTGTGTGTGTGTGTGTGTGTGTGTGTGTGTGTGTGTGTGTGTGTGTGTAAGCGCACTTACATGTATGGCAGGTAGCTCCTGTATATCCAGTGCCGCTACAGTTGCAGCTGAATGTATCCCACGTCTGAGAACAGCGACCTCCATGCTCACAGTGATTAGGAACACACCTGACACACAGATGGACAGTGGAAGAAAACTCATGTGAACACAGGCAGAACACAGAATGGACCAGTTTGTGACCCACAATATCTGCTGTAACATAACTACCCACTGAGCCTGAGCTTTCTCTTATTTATGAAAATCTTCCATTTATTATTCTGACTGACTTGTTTACCTGTCTATAATGGCACACATATCCAGGCTGATATTTTCAAAGGTGCCAATGAGGCCCTGCTCCAAAGCCCTGAGGTCTGCTAGATGGTCATCTATGTGGATCATCTGCATGCATCCCTGGAATGAGCGCTGAAATGATCGGGTGTTGGTCTGCAGGAAGTTACCTGGAGACAAGCACAGAAGGGATTTTAAGAAAGGTCATGAATCCAAGCCCAGGTCCCCCGCCTCAGAAAAAGTTAGCTACCACTCACTGACATAACAGTGATTCACAGGCCTCCCTGTAATGCCAAGTTGTTGCTGCTCTTTTTTAAATTTTTCACTATTATCAATGCTGCCTCTCCCAGGTGCCTAATTCTATCATCCTAATCACTTTGTTCCGAAGGACTTCATTGTTTTTTGTCTCTGTTATAATTACTGCATTTAAAAAAACAAAAATAATGTATTGGACTCCTGGGGGACCCGAGTCAAAAGCACCCAATTGTAGCCGATGCAGTTAACATAGATAAAATAGAATAGATAAATTGACTGTAAAATACTGATGTATTTTCTTCAGATGGTATTAACTACATAACTAATAATGTTTTGAGAAGAACGAAGTTTAAATTATATTTCTTATATTTCTTATAGTAGTCCTAGTATGTTAAATATGTGTCTAGGATGAGGGTTAAACACTTTTCATTTGAAACTAACAAAGGTAATCGGACTTCATGATTCACTGCCAGAAAATAAAAAGTATCCTCAGTGCCATCCTTTAATGAAACATACACAATACTTTGGAAGGTTACTAATCTCTTTGAGGAATCACCTCCAAAGTAGTAGGTTCCTCCTGTCTGAATCTGTATGGGGATGGCTGTTCTCACTGTGGAGGCCTCGTCTCCATCCACTGTCAGCATAGCATAGTTCTCCAATGCATTCAGATGGACACTGTGCCACTGGCCATCGTTCAAACCGGAACCTGGAAGGGAAAACACACTTCAGTCTATCAACAACAACAATCATTCAGGAAAGCAGCAAAATAAAAATGGAGCTTAAAGTGGCAACAGATTGAACTAACTGAGGGCTCCTGAACTTCCATTCTGAAGTACATTGAGCTGAGCTCACCTGATGAAATGTCAATACGTGTGTTCTTCTTTTGCGTCACATTCATGTAGACCGTGACCTTGCCCTCCGTCAGTCCCACCTCCACCCAGCCGTCAGCCAGCGGCGTGAACATCAGCAGCCCGTTGGGATTCCACGTCCTGAAAGACAAGCTGACTGACAGGGTGTCGCTGTCACTCTGACCCGGCAGCCGCAGGAAGGACGTAGAGTTGAAGAAGACGGAGAAGGAGTTGGACTCAGCACACGAAAATGTCAGGTTACGCTACGGTGGGAGAGTGGGAGAGAGAGAGAGAGAGAGAGAGAGAGAGAGAGAGAGAGAGAGAGATTATAATATTGTATTATATTGAAATCACCACACAGAGATTCTGTATGCACACCTTATATTTAACTTTCTTGGGAATACTGATCGTTTTTCAAATCAACGATTGATCAAATCATTATGTGTAAGGTGAAAGGTATGGCTTGCTGCAGCGACAAATCAACCAATCCCCATGTTGTGCAGTTCTCCTTTGCTCTGAGTATTTTAGCTTTTTTCAGCTCAGGGCTGTCAAGCAGAGATAATTTTGGTCGACTGAAATTCTACCTGCACTTCAACCAATTCATAGGGAAGAATCTCAGGATTAACTAAATCAGCCAAACTGCACTTAATGCACTCTACCTGGTACCCTAGATGAATTCTAAATAAACATATAGTAAAGAAAAATATTTGAAGGTTATTCAATTATTCTTAATTCAATTATTTTATACTTCTCAACTTCAAACCAAACTGCCAGACAAGTTTTTGGACCTTCACATTGATGTGTTTTACAATTTTCACTAGAACAAATGGTTAAGGAGGAAAGAAAATGCAAAGGCAAGTTATTCTACATTTCCTATATCTGTGGCCATAGAGTCCTACAGCTAGTGCTGAGTCAATGCTGAAATGAACACATTTCAACTGCAGCAGCTGTTAAACCAGTCAGCTCCACCATTTGCTTTAAAAACCACTGGTAGCTGCTCTCACACAGACGGCTTCTCAGCCATGGGCTTTAGGTATCTATATTAAGTCATGGCTCTGGAAGTCTTTGCAACACAACAGCAGAGTCTGTAACAGCGGTAAGAGCAAACTATTTCATTCCTGTTAGATCCATCAGCTGACAGAGGGACAGCGCACATGAAAGTCAAACACTTTGCACTTTATTAATCCCAATAAGGAAGTTAATCTTTGTTTGTTTGCTTTTTGCCAATCATTTTTGAATAATTCATTTGTTTTCCTTCTGGGTCACATGCCTGGGATTACACCATTTAGAGTTAACTCAGACAACAATAGCTCCTCCATTCTTCTGACTGCTGTGTTCAAGCAGAGTGTCTGCTATATTCCTATGCAGCTTTGTCTCCATGAAGCAAAGCAACCCAGACTGCACGTAGACACGATGGCTGTTCTAGTGCAACTATATTGTTGGCCAGTGACAGGTAATGGGTTGCCGAAAATAACTGATGGAAGTAAAGGTTTAAATGTCCTGTCTCTCTTGATCCTCTCACTGAGTGTCACACTGGCTCTCTTGCTGTGGCTGCCATACCTCCATTATCCAAGTACAATAAAAAAAAGTCCAGAAAAACCATCTACCAGTAATACCACATTTAAAACGCTGCAGTAGTGCAAATTGATACGTTTATTTTGTGTCTACTTTCATTGAAGGTTTTTAAAGTTATTTCTGGGTAAAATGATTAAGAATAGTAACATATTTCATTATTTTTTATGTCTAAATGGCATAGTGAATCCATAGCAGTGGTCTACCTGGCAACTATAAAGTCTGCCCCTGGTGTTCTGTTTCTGATGGCAAGTGTGATGCAGCTATATCATAGCAGGTGTATTGCTGGCGACCCAAGGAAGCACATTGTTGAATGTGAAGTTGTTTGTGTGAACGATTCTCCAGAGAGCTGTGAGCAGCAGGACCACAGGCCAAGCATGCAGTCTGTTCTGAAGAGCTATGTTTTGAGCGGACACTGCACCAGTTACCTAACTAACCTGGACTGCATTCTCAATGCATTCTTTTTAGGAGGTGTGATTGGTTGATCCCCAACAGAAAAATTAAATAAAATGCACTCTTCAAGATATCTTATTGTTGTGATCACTTTAATATCTGGCGTTATTGCGATGGGTGGGAGATGTGAGCGTATCTCTAATGAGATGATCCACAAACGTTATCCCTGGATGATCAGATCTGTAGTTTCATTAACTCACTGTTATTCAGCGTCTTCTTTTTCTTTTCACCTTTTTTTCCTCTGCTTCAGAAACTCTTGAGCATCTTAAAAGTCCTCCTCTCTACTCCAGATTTTGTTATATTAGGAGCTCTTTTAAGGCCTAAAATGGTTTTCGAATAACTTTCATCTCTCCTAAAATCTTTTCTTAAATGTTGGGGAACTACTTAGAAATAAAATCGTAATTCTATGATTTTGCTTAGAATTTCGACCCTAGGAGCAATTTTTTCCACTAGGAACACACACACACACACACACACACACACACACACACACACACACACACACACACACACACACACACACACACACACACACACACACACACACACACACACACACACTCCAGCAAGAAGCAAGAAGAAGTTGTCTTACAAAGCTGGAGGTGTCCACCTTCTTCCTGCGGACCAGGTTAGTGATGTTGTCTCCGTTGTAGGTGATTCCCTCCATGCAGCCCACAAAGTTCCCTCTGCCTCCTGAGCTTGGCTTCGCTGATACAGGCAGCCCTCCAAAATTGATCTGAGGACAGAGCAGGGTGAGCAACATGGACTGAATGACATTAAATACACACTTACTGTCAGGAACTCTAAAATTAGCTTTCAATTCAGAAAAAGGAACATTGCAAGAAAATAAAAGATAGTATGTTTTCATCCATAAACCTGAAGCCATGAAGAAATGTCACAACAACTTCATCAGACATAATTAAAGACTAGAGTAGAAACTGTACACTCTAACCTTTTTTTCTGTGCACTGCATAAGCCCTTAAGGCGCACTGAAATAAGATTTACAGTTGCAGTGATTCTAACCCAACACTTTCTGTCAAATTCAGTGAATATCTCCAGTGTTCATATACAGCCCTGGCTCCGTGAATGAGAAATATCAAAGTGGCTGGGACGGAGCCACTCAACACTATTCCAGCCAATCAGCAACAGGAGACATCTGACCTCTTATACAGGATCGAGATAAGGCCATGGATGGACAGCATAAGAGAAACGAGTGGTAGTGACAGGGACAGTAAATCTGGCTCATGCTAACTTTTGTTTTTGTTTGTTTGGGTGTTGAGTTCATATATCAACAATCTTTCTCTAGAATCACTGACTCCACCTTTAAGGCTACAGACTAACATGAAACACATTGGAGTTAAAGTTCCTAATGCCTTTCTTATCTATTCTAAAAGATAAAATGGTTTCAAAAAATATATCACCCCAAGAGCATCATATGCTGTTTACAAATAAGCAATAGCTCAGGAAAGGCCCATGGTTGATTATATCAAAGATAAGGGGTGTTGTTCGGTGGTTGTTCAACCCAGAATGGAGGAAGGACAACCTCCTTAGCTCGGGCTGGCTACCAAAAAGGTTACAATTCATTTTCAACAACTGAACACACTGTGAAAGGGTTAACAAAAACACAGACAACTCCCAGACTGGACAATGCTGCTGAAAAGACCTGTCAATCACTGTGTAGCACCGCCTTAAAGCATACTCTGCTTTATGGTCTATTTGACTGTAAATGGACCATCATTTACTAAATGAACATCATGCTGTATTGAAGAAGACTTGAAACTAGATATTGAGACTATAAACTCATGTTTACAATTTTCACTGAGAGAATAAATCAAGAGAGAAGTAGAGTCATTTTCTCATAGACTTCTATACAACCAGAGGAGACGCCCACTGATGGACAGTAGAGAGAATTGACGTTTAAGGCACTTCATCATTGACTTGTCTTTTCAGATGTGGAGCTCTCTGCCTGTAATGAGTATTGAGGACATAGCACCAGCAAGGTCCTCATCAACACACAGGCATCTCCACCATCTTCTTCTCACACACACTGAAGCAACAGTAGCAGTAGTTGAGGCAGCTGTAGTTTAACTGGTATTCATTTACTGTTATCAAATTCCATGGCTAACCCCATACATTGACTCACCCAAACTCATTTATCTCACACAAGTGAAAAGTTTCAAGTGGAAATAGCCAGTGTTATGAAAGCTATGACAGACTTGACGAAGACAATGAAAAAGAGGAGATAACATTTCCCTACTGTTCGGATGATCCAAAGCAAATGGACATCTTTACAAAGACGACTTAGTCAGGCTACAGTGGGCGCACATATTTTTGCCATTAGTTTTCATCTTAAAGGACCAGTATAACTTACAGACCTTCGAAATGGGAGCAAAGTCCCAGGATTATGACATGAGGCTGAGATGATGAAAAAAATGCTTGACAGCATGAACTAAATGGAGTCTTTACCTCATAGTCCAGGTCCAGGTGGTCAAACTCCCCATTGGTCCTGAACTGCTGAGTGTGATGGTCCAGAGTGAAGTTGACATTCCTTCGGTACCGCTGTATGACAACAGAGTGCCAGTGGTCATCATCCAGTAAGCTCCCACTGGTCACAGAGGTGTGACCCTGAATGGAACCGTACTGGTCGCTGCCTGGAGAGAAGTGAGCAAATCATTAGGACAGGAACAGCTTATACATGTTTCTCATGTCACTTCTGACAGGAGGAGATAAGAGAGTCCTTAGAACTTCAATAGAATAGAATAGGACGTTTCCTGTCCTTGAAAGCATACAGACTTTATAGAGAGCTACCTAAGTTGATGCTGAGCTGCAGTCTTGCCCTGCTGAGCTCCAGGGAAATGTAGTCTCCCTGCTGTCCCTCTCCATGGAGCAGGACCCCATCTCCAGCTGTGCTTCTAAACTTTAGAGTGATGACATCCTTCGCAATCTTTATCTTCTTACTCCTGAAGCGGTAGGAGATGACACCAAGGCCGTCAAAACTGATCACATCTGCCCCTGGAAGACAAAAGGAAAAGGGTGTTAAAGAAGTTCAGTCAAATGTGGTGGCTGTGCCTTCTTGCTGTGAAACGAGTTGCTTTGTGTCCTACATTCTTTAAATGCTCATCGCAGTTGTAAGCAGTGCATGGAATGTTTGAAATGATAATTGGCAGTCCATGAAATGCTGTTGTTGTCCATCCAACAGAGAGCGGGTTTAAATCAGCCATACATTCTGAGTAGCCGATTGGCTCGATGGCTCAGTCTTTGGGAGCATTTGGGGTTCAGTATCTTTCGGAAGGATACTTTGACATATTGACTGGAGGAGCAGGGGATTTGATCACAATTTTTTTTCCGATTAGGGGACGACCCGCTCTATCTCTGAGCCACAGCCCCCCAATGTAAACAGACACGTATCTCATACTAAAACCATTATCATAAAAACCTTTTAAGAGGCAACCAGATTAAAAATGTTTACTAATGAAGCTTTGAAGGCCAAAAATAATTGGATGTTATTGTGGTAATACATTGTGAGTCCGACCTGTTGTCCTGCAGCACGGGGGCCCCAGAAGGAACGGTTCTGGCTCCATTCCTCCTCACCATATACACCACGGATTTAAACACACCTCTGCTAACTGCCTCCTGCAAAAGTTCTCTGATGACCCTGCAGTCGTCGGCCTTATCACGGCCAGTGATGACAGGGAATACAGGGAACTGAACCAGGTCTTCATAGGATGGTGCCAGCGGCACCGCCTCCAGATCAACTCTGGGAAAACCAAAGAGCTGGTGGTGGCCTTCCGCCGGGGTAAACACTCTCCTCCGGTACCAGTGAACATCCAGGGAATGGACATTGAGATTGTGAAATCTTATAAGTACCTGGGTGTTCACTTGAACAATAAACTGGACTGGACTGATCACACAAATGCACTCAAAAAGGGTCAGAGCAGACTCTATCTGCTGAGGAGACTGAGGTCTTTTTCGACGCTGTGGTGTCATCAGCCATTTTTTATGGAGTGGTCTGCTGGGGCAGGAGCATCTCGACAGCCGACAGGAAGAGACTGAACAAACTTGTCAGGAGTGCCAGCAGTGTCCTGGGATGTCCTCTGGATACAGTGGAAGTGGTGGGAGACAGGAGGATGATGGTTAAGATATCATCCCTGATGGACAACACCTCCCACCCCATGTAGCACACCGTGACAGCTCTGTGCAGCTTTTTTTTACTTTATTATACTTGTTTTGATCTTGTTTTTACTATGTCTCTTGTTTGCACTATCCACTCTTCTGCTGTAATCCTGCTAATTTCCCCGCTGTGGGACTAATAAAGGATTATCTTATTTATCTTAATATAAATGTAAGTCCTTTCTACTAGACTGCCCAGTTAATACAGGAATGTGCCAGCAAGCAGAAGAGCCAACAGTTTTTTTGACTACAGTGAAAATGTGTTTTTTGCATTGTTACACATCAACAAATATGGGTTTAGCAGAATAATGAATTGGATAGAAACATGTCGAGAATTTTAGTAATGATGACATCTATGTTAACCAGCCTCTATGTGAAAGAGGATACCGTTAGTGGTTCGATACACGTATAAAGCTTTTATGTAGTCTTCCAACCACTCGAAGCGCTTTAACACTACATGTCATCGTTCACCCATTCACACACATTCATACACTGATGACAGGGGCTACCATACAAGGTGCCGCCTGCACATCAGGACTAACCAACACTCATACACACTCATACATCCATCATCGCCCCAGCTGCCTCTGTTGACCCATGCTGAGACACCGGCTTCATCTGTGGATGACGACAATATGTCATGGTGTCTGGTACAAGCCCTCCGCTCCCTCCTTGGGTTGTGATGACAACTGAAGCAGTGCATGATAGGCTACCACTGAATCCCCTCCTGCTTCCATGTATCTGCCCAGTCTGACGTCACTGTCCCGCCGTCTCAGACTAACATTCTGAACCGTAGCATTGGCAAAATGAATAATCAGACTCAGGGAGATGCAACAGCAGCATGCTGTGTGATGTCTCTAATCACCATTTGCTTTTGGCATGTATGGCTGGGATTTATGCCACTCCCATAGAAGAACCGGGATGATCTTCTGGCTGGAGGAAACATCTAATCTGCCGCTCTCTCAATATCAGGGGAAAGCGAAGACGAACTGTAACAACGCAACGTGAGAAGGATAAAACTTGGAGGAGTTAGAGCCCCCCTGCAGCTGTGGTGAGCAGATTCAGCTGAGCACAAACAGGGCTATACATCAACAGAAGGCCCCTGCTTGGAACCGACCAACATTGGAGAAAGGTAGAGCAGCTTGAATATCGTATTTGCCAGCGAGCAGGTGATGAGTACATGAGTTATTCACAAACTCCTGACTTTCTCTTGCTGCAGGGTGGATGAAGCAGGAGCAGTTGTCAGTTATTCTTGTAGCTCCAGGCCTTTGCTCTGCACCGTGGTACGCAGAAATGACTCAGATGATGGGGGGGCAGCTCTCTGGGACTGGACCCCGATATAGACGCAAGACTGCTGCACAGGTCCTTCAGGGCTGCTACAACAAGCTTAATGTTGCGATGGCTAATGTAGCTAGCTACTGCTGAGTAGGAACATTGAACTCTGGCTAAATACAATTCATTTTGAATTGATGATGACGTTGGGAAATGATCATTGGACCAACACAATGTCAAAATTGTATAAATATTATTAAATATTAAATATGTTATCTTAACTGGGTTATGTCAGGTGGCAAGCTTTGGGACTGAAATGTAAAGTCACTGCTTTTTCTACTGTCCAGCAGGGGGTGACTGGTTGTATAAAAGTCTATGAGAAAATGACTTTTATACAACCTGAGAATGACTTCTCTCTTGATTTATTCCCTCAGTAATCATTGTAAACATGAGTTTATGGTCTCAATCTCTAGTTTCAAGTCTTCTTCAGTACAGCATGATGTTCATTTAGTAAATGATGGTCCCAATTAGATTAAAATAGAAGATAAAGCAGTGTATGTTAAGAGCGTGGCTATGTTGTGATTTATAGATTGCTACCACAGTGTTTTCTGGTCTGGGTGACAGTTAGTTTTTAGTTCATGAAAGTTAATTCTAACTGCTTTGGTCTAAAAATGTCTTATTCAGAGTTCGATTGTACTTTACTGTAGCTCCCTTCCTCTCATGTCACTTCTGGTTGCAAAACACCAAGATGACGATGGCCAAAATAGAGAGCAGCGGGCTTCAAAACGCAGTCCACAAACCAATGGGGGAGGTTACGCTGACTACGACCACCTCTGGTGTACAGTCTATATGTAATTTAGTGCCTGTGCTCTTTATCCCTAACGGTTCATGTTTCATATAAATGTAATTATTTCCTCTAAAATTGGTGCAGTTCAAAATCAATTTGAATGAAAAAGTCATCAGCAGGCTTTGGTTATCTGCTAAAGGGGTCTTACAGAAAAAATGTGGTAACCGCTGGCCATGAAAAAGGGGTGTCCACATACTTTTATATACAGCAGGTAAAATAAGTATTTAACACATCACCATTTTTTTCAGTAAATATATTTCTAAAAGGTGCTATTGACATGAAATGTTCACCAGATGTCAGTAACAACCCAAGTCATCCATACATACAAAGAAAACCAAACAAATGAGTTCAGAAATTAAGTTATGTCTAATAAAATGGAATGACACAGGGAAAAAGTATTGAACACATGAAGAAAGGGAGGTGCAAAAAGGCATGGAAAGCCAAGACACCAGCTGAAATCTATCAGGTGCAAAAAGGCATGGAAAGCCAAGACACCAGCTGAAATCTATCAGTAATTAGAAAGCAATCCTGCCCCTTGTCAGTGCAAATTAATATCAGCTGGTTCAGTCCCAACTGATGGCCTATAAAAAGGTGTCTCATTACCAAGGTGTCACACAAGAAACATCTCATGATGGGTAAAAGCAAAGAGCTCTCAAGACCTTCGCAACCTTATTGTTGCAAAACAAACTGATGGCATTGGTTACAAAAGGATTTCTAAACTTCTGAATGTTCCAGCACTGTTGGGGCCATAATCCGGAAGTGGAAAGAACATCATTTCACCATAAACCGGCCACGACCAGGTGCTCCTCGCAAGATTTCTGACAGAGGAGTGAAAATAATTATCAGAAGAGTTGTCCAAGAGCCAATGACCACTTGTGCAGAGCTTCAGAAAGACCTGGAATTAGCAGGTACAATTGTTTCAAAGAAAACAATAAGTAATGCACTCAACCGCCGTGGCCTGTATGCACGCTCACCACGCAAGACTCCATTGCTGAAGAAAAAGCATGTTGAAGCTCGTTTAAAGTTTGCTGCACAACATTTAGACAAGCCTGTGAAATACTGGGAGAATATAGTCTGGTCAGATGAGACCGAAATTGAACTCTTTGGATGCCATAATACACCCTATGTTTGGAGGTCAAATGGCACTGCACATCACCCCAAAAACACCATACCAACAGTGAAGTTTGGAGGTGGTAACATCATGGTGTGGGGCTGTTTTTCAGCATACGGCACTGGCAAACTTCATATAATTGAAGGAAGGATGAATGGAAAAATGTACCAAGACATTCTTGATAAAAATCTGCTGCCATCTACCAGGGTGATGAAGATGAAACCAGGGTGGACATTTCAGCAAGACAATGATCCCAAACACACAGCCAAGGAAACTCTCAATTGGTTTCAGAGAAAGAAAATAAAGCTGCTAGAATGGCCCAGCCAATCACCTGACTTGAATCCAATAGAAAATCTATGGAAAGAACTAAAGATCAGAGTTCATAGAAGAGGCCCACGGAACCTTCAAGATTTGAAGACTGTTTGTGTGGAAGAATGGGACAAAATCACACCTGAGCAATGCATGTGACTAGTTTCTCCATACAGGAGGCGTCTTGAAGCTGTCATTACCAACAAGGCTTTTGTACCAAGTATTAAATACATTTCAGTAAGCAAGTTCAATACTTTTTCCCTGTGTCATTCCATTTTATTAGACATAACTTAATTTCTGAACTCATTTGTTTGGTTTTCTTTGTATGTATGGATTACTTGGGTTGTTACTGACATTTGGTGAACATTTCATGTCAATAGCACCTTTTAGAAATATATTTACTGAAAAAAATGGTGATGTGTTAAATACTTATTTTACCTGCTGTATATAAAAGTATGTGGACACCCCTTTTTCATGGCCAGCGGTTACCACATTTTTTCTGTAAGACCCCTTTAGCAGATAACCAAAGCCTGCTGATGACTTTTTCATTCAAATTGATTTTGAACTGCACCAATTTTAGAGGAAATAATTACATTTATATGAAACATGAACCGTTAGGGATAAAGAGCACAGGCACTAAATTACATATAGACTGTACACCAGAGGTGGTCGTAGTCAGCGTAACCTCCCCCATTGGTTTGTGGACTGCGTTTTGAAGCCCGCTGCTCTCTATTTTGGCCATCGTCATCTTGGTGTTTTGCAACCAGAAGTGACATGAGGAAGGGAGCTACAGTAAAGTACAATCGAACTCTGAATAAGACATTTTTAGACCAAAGCAGTTAGAATTAACTTTCATGAACTAAAAACTAACTGTCACCCAGACCAGAAAACACTGTGGTAGCAATCTATAAATCACAACATAGCCACGCTCTTAACATACACTGCTTTATCTTCTATTTTAATCTAATTGGGACCATCATTTACTAAATGAACATGTTTGTATGTATGGATTACTTGGGTTGTTACCGACAACTGGTGAAAATTTCATGTCAGCACCTTTAGAAATATATTTACTGAGAAAAATGGTGACGTGTTCAATACTTATTTTACCCGCTGTACATGTAGTGTTAGCGTCACAGAGAAGGCAAGAGGATTCTGCAGTGATATCCAAACAAATACACCGTGAGCCAGAACCAATCTCCATTACGGGTCATCATCATAAATGGAGTCCTCTCTTCGGTTAATTGACTGACACCCATCCACAACCTCATTATTTCGTTCACTACCCAAAGATCATGAACATATGTAAGGGTCTGAACATAGATGGTAAATAGAGAGCTTTGCCTTCTGGCTTAGCTCCCTCTTCAACACAACGGTCCGGTTCAATGGCCGCAGCACTGCTGACGGCGAACTGAACCAACTGTCCATCTCATGCTCCATTTTAACCATTGCAGAGAACCATGGACTCAGCAGGGATACAATTCTGAGGTCCTGAAAGCGGAAACTGTCCTCCCTGTGTATTGAAATCCTGTCCATAAAATCACAAACAGGATTGGTGACCAGGGACAACCCTGGAGGATGCAAACACGCACTGGGAACATGCTTGACTTTGTGCTGAGTATCCGGACACAGCTCTCACTTTAGTCATACAAGGACCATATGGCTCATAGCAACGACCCAGGTAACCCGTATTCCCTCGGTACCCCTAACAGGACTCCCAGAGGGGACCCAGTCATAGCTGTTTCCAAGTCCATAAAACACTTGTAGAATGGATGGGCAAACTCATGAGTCCTCTACAGACCTGCAATGATAAAGAGCTGGTCCACTGTTCCACATCCAGGACGGAATCCGCATTGCTCCTCCTGAATCTGAAGTTCAACCAGACTTTTCCATTCATATCCACACCTACAGGCAATTTAGATTCTCAGCCTCACCCAGCAGAAACCCATATAGACACTGTGGGCTTTTTAGTATGGGACAACAGTATTAACCCCCCCACAGTTTTGCCTCTGTTGTCGACTTGTACTTACAATATGAGCAGCCGTACAGCTCCAGGCGTACTCCAATGCGTCCCTCCCTGCTCCAGTCCACTGGGATGAAGCGGATGTAGTGAGCCAGGATAGCGTGCTGCAGCTCATGGCGAACGACACCTTCACTATTCACATTCCCCTCAAATGTCTGAAACAGAAAGAAACAAACATGCTATAAAACTTCTGGCAAGAAGGTACCCACGTCCTTATACCGTAATCTGTAAAACCTTCATTAAGAAAAGAAAAAGATCAAATATAGTTTGGGATTATTTTGGGGGGATTTTTATCTTTGTACTAGTCAAACTGGAAATTGTAGTACTTCAATTTCTATTTATCCCTTAGGTTACCTGAAAGGGAGGAGCTGGGCAGTCCTTCTCACAATCTTCACTCCTCGGTTCAATCATTACCTTCGGTGTCCTGTCCAGGTGATGCCGTTTACATAGCTAATAACTGTAAGCGGTTACATCGCTTTTGTTTCTGAGTATCTGAGTTTTGAAAGAAATCAAGGTGGATCATCTGAGATCATGGTTGCAGTTTTAGGAGAAAAGTTGCTCTCCAACGACTGCAAAACTATGGTGGTCCATGGGAATTAAAAAGGCTTTTCGGCCCTGTGGGGCTTTTCTTTGTTGTCAATTTCAGGAGTGGCCATTAGGACAAATCAAACGCAAGTGAGTCGCTTAGATTCAGGAAACCCAAAGCATGATTAGCACTACATAGTTTACCTTGTCCATTTGTCTATCCATAGCACATTTGCAAAATCATTATTATACATGATAGATTGAAAAAAAGGTTCAGCAATTGAATTCTAGTGATTTATATGGAAAGTTACACAGTTACACACACACACCCTACTCTGTTATATTCTATTCTACTACACCTTTTAAAAAAGCTCTATTTCTATATATCTTTTGGAAAAAGATTGATATCTCTATATAAATATACAGAGATCTGTACTTTGTAACCATGGAGTATATGTACTAAAGTATAGTATTTACTCCGTAGTTACAATGCAGTATAGCATAGTATAGGCTACAATAAACAAGACAATATCTCAATAAGATCAGCTCTAATGCCTCTAATCATTGCATCTCAGTGAGAAATAGTTGGCAACATATTATTTATTATCTGTAGTTGTGTCTGGTAATGAAAAAATACTAGAGAGGACATTGGGACATTTCTTTGAGGTCAGACTTCACCTCTGAACGGAAGACTTTATAGACATAGCTTATAAGGGACAGTGGAGTCCACAACTGAATTTCAAGGGTATAGAGAATATCCAAGGTTATCCCAATTGAAAGTTTCACTGCAACTTTTATGGGAAAATGGATGATGTTATGATATCTGACAACCAGTCTTATCTCAACTACCTAGACACATTTTGGATATGTATAATACAAAGGGGGAGACAAAACTAATGCGTTTCAAATACTGTAACTGATTAACGCTGCACCATCGTGCTATTATCCTCATGACTTTGAGGAGCCTACTTACTTTTCAAAAAATGTGCTGAGTCACACCTGTGTTTTTGCTGTACATTTGTTAGTTTGTACATTTTGATCTGCAACATTTCTGCAATATTTTAAAGGTTTCTATGGACACCTGATGAATCACCGTTGTCACTGCCATTGAAAAGACTAAGCTGCACTGATTCCAGCAGTAACTGAATGACATTTTTGTGCAATTTGTATTATTTTAGATTTCATCAAATGGTTTCAAAAGGTTCAAAGGTTTAGATGAGATGGCCTATTAATAAATGATGATTCTTCCTTACCCAGATGTTTCCATCCTGTAGATAAGGCCTCCAGTTTTTCTGCGTGTCGCTGTAAAGCAGCCGATACTTGCTAGTCCAATCAGAGCTACCATAGCGACCCTGTGTTACTATAGCAACCACCTGCTTCCTAGAACCCAGGTCCACCTGTAACCACTGGTAACGATCTGTATCCAAGGGGGTCCAGCCTCCAGAACCTAGTTGTATGGGTGTTGTAGGGTGGACGGGATAAAAGATTGGAGGACGGGAAAAAGGAGGAAGAGCAGAAAAGTTGATCTAAACATTTGAAAAAATATTATTAAATAACAATATTTCTTTTACAAAATTTAACTTCTTTATTTTACTGAATTTTACTGCCTTGTAAAGATACACGAAAAAAAAAATATATATACAAATTTAAATATTAGACTGTTACTATAGATGACTAATGTAAAATAACATAAAAACACATAACTGTGTAAAACGGAAAATTTCCGTTTTCTTAAAGATTTTTTTTTACAAAAAGACACATTTTTCATAATTTCACAGATATACAGTACCAGTCAAAAGTTTGGACACACCTTCTCATTCAACTACTTTGAAGAATCTAAAATATAAAACATATTCTGGTTTGTTGAGCATTTGTTTGTTTACCACATAATTCCATATGTGTTCCTTCATAGTTTGGATGTCTTCAATATTAATCTACAATGTAGAAAAAAATTAAAAATAAAGAATGAAAAAACATTGAATGAGAAGGTGTGTCCAAACTTTTGACTGGTACTGTAACACTTTTTTTAAATATATATAATGTTAAATTCAAGCTGAATACTGTAAATATATATTTTTAATCTGATAAAGCAGTTAAAGAAGTATTGTTTCTGTAATTTAACATAGATTAATTTGTTAATTGACAGATATTTTTGTAGGTACTACCTTTTTTCTTTTCAAATTATAACAAGTAAATATATATAGACATCAGATTGACATATTGTCACCGATAGCCAATCCAGCTAGAATGCTACGCTCATAGAAAACAACTCAGCCTATCAAATCCAGTCAAGCTTCAGCAGCAGCCAGCAACCAGAGGGCAACTGAGATTGTTTGGCTTCACTTTTGAGGAGCTGTCATGCTGCTGCATGTGAAAAACTTTCCTGGATGTTACACTTTCAGTCCAGATTAGGAGAGTTATATACACTGTATTACTCATTTTGCCCGTCTGCTCTCTGTTATTTTGATGCAAAGATTGGTCCATTAGCAGGAATGTAGCACAACATGGAAGGGAAGCAGTTCTCTGTATTTACATGTGAAAGTGCATTAAATTATTTACAAAGGCATACCTTGTTTCCGATTGAGTTTGGCATAACCTGCTCCACATCCTCGGGCAAACACTGATGAACTGGTGAAGGAGCTGTAGGGGAGAGGAGTGGCCAAGCTGTCCTCACACTTTCCTGAACCAGAGGGACAAAAGACAAACACAGCGAGTTCAGCTCATTAATAAAGAAGTCTCTTTCCTTCATGGTGAATGATGGCTACCATGCAAGGTGCCACCTGCCCATCAGACTTACTACACACCAACATTCACATACAACACATTCAAATGCAATTTGGGATTAATGACACACTGACATGGACTAGTGGAGCCGGAGATTGAACCGCCGACCCTCTGATTAAAGGACAACCTGCTCTACGGCTGAGCCACAGTGGCTTTTAAACACAGACACATTCGGAGGAACAGCTCAATGTTCCACACATTACACACTTTGTTCGGCCATCTTTGTAGTTTTACATTGTAAGCCATATTGCTATACATGCTGGTCTGTTATATGTTGCATAAGAGTTAATGCTGCCACCCTATTACGTGGAAAGAACAAATCGTTCAACCTTAACCAGCCATTGATATTGTAATTTTGGTTGTAGTTATCAATTTATGAATGAGAATTCCCAAATGATAATTTTGTATTCTTCCTGAGGCTATTTCATGAGACTGCATTTTCCCTTTGATAAAAGGTGGTGCCCCTGGGGGGTTTAATGCCAATCGAATCATATAAATACAATGTCATAATTATATGATAATGACAAAATTATTATTTTGATAATTACTAATTACTCCTGAAAGCCATTTTAATGACTCTTTGAGCTACTGCAACTACATCATTTTAGTGTCCTTTATTTATAATATCTATTGATAGTTTAACTAATATTAATAATTGATTGATATTATTGATATGATTGATATGTGTATTACAGCAGTAATTAAGGTCATGTTTGATGGCATTTAATAGCACAGCAAGGAGGATTTTGGGGAAACTACCCTCGAAGAACATTTGTTAATAAAAGTAACTTTAGGGTTTGCGCCAAGACTCCCCTGGTCATTTTAGTCCCATCAACCCAAAACTATAACAGGTTTATACCAGGTTTAGACCTTTCCGTCCTAGTATCCATAAACCAGAACACATATCTCTTGTGTCATTAGATCTAACTGAATCATGTATTGTCCTTGTTTGACTCTATTTCCTTGTTTGACTCTATAGCCTGTGTATTGCTAAACAAATCATTGATCTCTTTCTTGTTCTCCCACCTTTCATTATTAATAATCGGTCTCAGAGTGTTTTGACTAATCAAGCCAACATATGATAATTAATGAAACCTCTTTTTTTATTAATCAAGGTGTCTTTATAAGTAACCTAAAATTGATAATGCCTCACATTATATATTCTTTCTGTGTTCATTATACTGTATGTGTGCATGTTGTAAATACATTTCTATTTATCTGGGAGCAGTTGTCATGACTCTTTTGTTTGTGTAAATCATGTAATATCAGAGTCCTCGAAGTTCCCAAGAAATAAAATAGCAACTTCACAGAATAAAAAGGCTCTATATCCAATTCCTGTTCCTGTTAGCTGTGAATCTTATGTTCACTTAATTTGTACAACCACAAAAGGTTTATTTTCAGTATACAGTCAAGTATATAGTATGTTGTCACTTCTCCGATATATATTTTTGACAGAAATAGCTTGTTTTACCGTGAAATAGGACATATTCTTAGCATTAGGCAGTGGGAGTGTGTTTGTCTTTGTTCTCCACACGTTCACCAGAATAGATATGAATTGGAGTTTTGGGTGGGGGTGGGGGAGGGGTCCCAGCTCTGTATGTATGTGCGACAGGTGCTGGGTATGATAATGAGCTTCCTAATATGCATTACAAAACAACAAGCCAAGCATGTCTCAAGCAGTTTAAAAGGAACAAGAAAGAGATTATCTGCTCAACAGAGAACCTGGAGAATAACCTCCACACTGACGTCTCATATCGCTGAGGAAAAGACTTGTTCTTATTTGGTAATTTGAACAATATTGTCCCCTTTGTGCCTCCTGCTCTTAGTATTGGACAATTCTGCAAAACCCCATATTACCTTTAATGATTGTCATTTATCGCTATTATATCCAAATCATATCGAGAGGGTTCTTTCTAGTTGTTTAAAATAATATGAATTTTATGATATTTGTAAGTATGGTATTTTTTTTTTTACTTTTACTTTCTTGGTCATTAAATTCAAAAACATAATTAGGACCGTGCTAATGCAGCAGATTAAAAGCTTTACAGGGCATTAGGACTGTGACTGAAGCAGTTTGCCGTGAGTGTTTGCATCACCAAGCTGCAGAGATGATAATGGGATTCTGCTGAGATGGTTTCATGGATGTTCGGGTACTTCTTTTCCTACGAAAACTTGTCACTAATAAAATCCATTTTAAATGACTGAAATTCAAGCTCACCACCGCCATCTGTGCTCTATGACGGAGCAAACTAATGAACTTTTACAGGGTGTAGGTTTTGGTGAAATGTCCCTTTTTTCCATTACTGTGGCTTCCAGTTCAGGAATCAGAGATGATGTGAGTTTTTAACTTAATGATTAATCACTAGGTTCAGATTTGTTCAACGATTCAAATAGGTCTGCTGTTGTGCTCATTGGCCTTTTCCACCAGCTGGCCTTTTCATTGACCACATAACATCTATCATTTTTGCAAAATAAAATTTCATTGTAAAAAATCTGACAAATAAAATAAAAATCCTTACACTTAAACAAAAAAATGAAGACTATAAAACGTCAAGGTGTTATCCAGCAAGATGTCAATTAGATCTTGGCTGAGTGGAGAGCCAGGAGTTCCATCACATTCTAGGATGCCAAACTGTAACAGTTTATGTTGTAAACAGTCATTTTATAGATTAACTCTCAGTGCATAGAGGTCAGTTGACTATTCTCGCACACGCATAACCTTTATTTCTCCAGGTATCTCCAGGTCAGACTGCTTTCATAAAGACAGGTAGGGAGATAAAAGTGAAAGTGAATCCTTCAATCTCAATTATCTAATTAAGAAAGATTGGAAGGCAGGATTAGAATACGATATATCTGACCACCAATTCAAGGTCCTGGGGATCGTACTGCTACAAAAATAGAAATGAAACAGCAAGGCTCATAGATACAAGCTACTGCTGAAACTAATGATAAAGAAAACCATCACACAAAAATATGAAAAATATGTAAAATGATGAAAAATGGACCATACTGTATATGTGCTTGTAAGCTGTAACCTTTTACATGTAAAGATCTTATTGACTGTGTAGCCCAACAACCGATCGCCACCTTCACCCCCAGGCCTCTCAAAACCAATCTTCTTAAGCTGGTTGCGAAGCACATGGAGGAAATGGCCCCAGTGAGGGCCAGCCAGCACCGGGCGGAGGATCCTCCCCCTCTGACCAGCTGAGCTGAATCCCCCGGACAGCTCTGACCCCACCCGTTGAGAAGTTTAAAGATATTTATGGTTGACTATGAAACAGAGGTAGGCCTACCTACAGTGTTTAATGAGAATAAGTGGATTAGCCTCTCCTAAATGGTAATTACTCTTAAAGGTAGGGGTCAAAGGTTCCGTACTCAAGCTTTAGATGAATAAAAATGTCCCTATGTGTGATTACTAAACCCATCCCAAAATATCCCTGATGACATGTCTGTCTTAGTCAAACATGTCATCAGATCATCAGAAGACAATACTTAAACTGACCTCAATATGTAAAATGGTAGCTCCTTTAACATCATCTTGTTGCACAACAAATTAATATTTATTTAAACCCCATGTTAACAGTTGCAGTATGTCAACAATAAACAAATCACACATTATATATATATATATAGGGATAGATATAGATATACATTATGTGTCTCGTATTAAATAGTTGTTATCATATGCCCCTGGTAGTTCCTCACTACATTCCTCACACATTCTGTTTTTTATAAGCTTTGAGCTACTGACTGTAATTCGCTTTGGATAAAAGCTTCTGCTAAATGACTGTAATGTAATGTAATGTTTTAAAAGCCTTGTGAATTAGGGTGTATTGGGCTTTCTTTAGTCGATTAGTCTTTAGTCATGCTTCTTAAATTCTAAATGACTTATTTCCAAGAAACTCATGAGCGCATCTCTGGTAAACAAAATATTTAAAGTGGTTGCTTTGGATATATTCTTAGAACAGAAACTTAGTTTTAAAGATCTGTTGATTAGATAAACTAACCAAAGTTCATTTGTTGTGAAAATGTAGGGTTATTTCCTGTGAAATAATATAACATTACATATTTTACAGATATTATCACAAGGTCCATTTAGAAGCTGTTCTGGAGATTCTGATCTTATTGCACGTTATCTTATGGTGTCATACTCGACTTAGCCTTCAGCCCACAGGCCACATTTGGCTGGGTGGCCCGCTGACCTGTTGTACTTTTGTTGTAAGGATCCAAAGTCCATCAAAAAGCATCAAAAAGAAAAATAGAATAGAGCTTGTTTAGAAACCCCTGGCCTCTTGTCATTATGAAAAAGTGGCCCCACGGTTAACCGATTTTGAGTATCCCTGATCTTAGTACTATGAACAGTAAAAAAATAAACACCTAAAACATGGTCTCCACATTTGCTTACACTGTGATGTGTTATAATTAATTCATGAAGTGTGTATACAGTGATTAGACCTGCTAAATAGGGGGGATAATACGTGTCACCCAATAATGTAAGTATAAAAGGGTCCTTCTATTTTTGGTTTTAATTGTGGAGCAGTATGGACAGTACTTAAAATATGTTATATTTATTCTGCACAACTGATATTGATATGGTATTGATGTGCTTCTTGCACACATTTGCTTTCTAGTCTAGCATCTGCTGGATTATATGTTCTATATAAACTGAAGGCTCATAAATACACAGAGTATAAGGCTGACTCATGTCCGGCTTTCAAATCATGTTGCTGTTTTTCTCCTCAGTAACACAGAATTCGTGAAGATGACGTCCCTCTATAAGACAGATAACGTTACTATGTGATCCCCAGCCTATCTGTTTATTTATATTTGGTCTCATGCTGAGTGCTGTCTGTAGTCCACAATCAATGACTGCACTGAGAACTGCACTGCCCCCAACAAGAGAGAGCTACCAAATTAGCCACGGTTGCTAGTGAGAGTGTTTGTGTGTGTGTGTGTGTGTGTGTGTGTGTGTGTGTGTGTGTGTGTGTGTGTGTGTGTGTGTGTGTGTGTGTGTGTGTGTTTCAGCCTACTTACGGGATGCTGAGGATGCAGCGCTGGAGGTGCTTGTGATGCTACACAGGACCACCAGCAGCAGCAGCAGCAGCACGGTCAGATAAGACATCCTCACAGAAGATCCGCACCGTCCGAGACAATGAAGCGGCTCCAGGCGGGTCTCAGCGCGGTGTTCCCTCCGCTCGGCTGCCCGTTGTTCCGACGGCGAAGGAAAAAACAAGCCACGGCCCTCCGCCCGCTGCGCTCTGTGCGTTTGGTCTGTTCTTTATCCTCTCTCTCTCTCTCTCTCTCTCTCTCTCTCTCTCTCTCTCTCTCTCACCAGCCTGCCCAAAGGCACTGCGGCAGGGTTTGACCAACAACCTCCAGAACTAGCCTGTGAACCGAACCGAACGATTGTGCTGCGGGTCGTGCCTCGCGCTCCAGGTGCATGGTCAGACAGACGGGGGCTACTCCAACCGCCGAGCTGCAGAACCAATTAGTACACCCCCACTGTCCCCCACACTTGGTACGGCCCGATAGGAAAAACAAAACAGGGGCTCCCCTCAAATGAGTGCAAGCCATAGGTGGCAGCGCATGTTGGCTGCAGTAGATAATGACACCTGCAGTATGCTAACAAAGAGAGAAATAGAAAACAACAGAGTAGAGACAGTACAGGAGGTTGGAGTTTGTTAAGCAGCTCTATAGAGGTTAACTCTATATATTTAAAAAACAAAGAGCACGTTCACTGTTTAAGCAGAATAGATGTGTCAGGGTCAGGTCAGGTCAAGAGGTCTTATCATCTGTGGTTACCTGCCAAAACTGATGTTGTAAACCAACTAAAAAGTTAAAAAGACAATATGAATTCTACTTACTTTTATTTACTTCTATTACTACAATGAATGAATATAATCGGCAGACTTCAGGTGACGCCAGAACAAGTTTTAGGTTTATGTTAAAGTACTCAAGGGTTTCCCTCATCAGCTTATTAAACTACAGTTTAGTTTTCATAGATCTATGATAGACTTGAGACTGCCACCAAACAGCAACGTGTTCAGAATTTTCTTGGGGTTCATATAACCATTTGACCATTTCAAAAACTAAAGCTGCCACTGCCTATATTACCCCCCTCCTCGTGAGCTGGGACATTGAATGGGGCTGTCTTTTAGGTCAACTTTTTCTGCAATTTCGCTTTCTTTTGTTTTTAGATTGACCCACTCCAGATAACTTTTTGCAAATTTTGTCCAATTTGCAACTACAAGGTCTGTTTGTTGATGAACAGCTAGTTACATGCATGCAACACTTACACTCAAGATACAGGCCTGTATCTATGATATATAATTCTCCATATCCAAGCTAGTGTCATATAATATATATACTCCATATTCACAATTATGTATCATATAATATAACTGTAGGCCTATTTAAAATCTACCATAAAGTTTACAGTCATGAAGAAAGATTACAGTCATTAAGAGTGACAGAGAACTATGTGTTTATGTCTGAAGTGAGCTTTTTCAGCCGAGTCTCTGTGAAGCACATGGTGCTACACTCCTGTTACCCCCTTTGCAGTCTGGTTAGCGCTATTAGCTCCTCCATCTTATTAGGGAGGGATCTGATGTTCCCCATAATAACAGACTGTAGGCATGGTTTATCTTTCCCTCAACCGGCACTTTACTCCAGCTCTCCACCCCCCCTTCCTTCTCCTCATTTCCTCAGAGGTGTCTGGTCTCTCTACGGAGAGTATTCTTATGTGACACTGTGTATGAATAGGAGTCCTGTTGTGGATCTAAGTTGTCCAAAAATAAGTTAAATAAAATACCACTAATCTCTTCAGTGTTCCATTGCTGCATAGGAACGAGGATTAGCATAGAAAAAAGGCATAAAGTACAATAAAAATGCAGAAAGTAGAACAGAGCTGCAGTAACTGGCCACCGAAGCCATCTGGCCTCTTCCCCATCTCTTTAGAGAGTCACACTCATATGATACATATTTATTATTTCTTTCTGATTACATTAAGAAATATAGATTAAGGCCAATTCTGTGGCATGGTACTTTTAGACCTACAGAAAGCATTTGACACAATTGACTGTCAGATTGTGATTACAAAACTAAAAGCTTTGGATTTTAAATAGCATGGCTGGTGAGTGGATTTGGTCATTTTTTTACTGATAGGTGTCAAAGAGTTGATATTTACAGGACCTTATCTGCGGCTAGAGAAATCCATTGCGGTGTGCCACAGGGAAATGTCCTAGGTCCTTTGTTCTTTCTATGTGTACATTTCTATTAATAAATCAAATCAAACGGAATTGAAAAGAAGGTAAGAGATGAATGGATGTTAACAGGGATCCATTTACCTTTTGAGGTCAAAAGGTAAATGGATCAGGGGGAGGGAAAGGGAGGGTGGGTCTTCACAGGACATTTACATTACAGTCATTTAGCAGATGCTTTTATCCAAAGCGACTTACAATCAGTAGCTCAAAGCTTATATTACATATCATTACATATCATTCACCCATTCACACACTGATGACAGGGCTACCATGCAAGGTGCCACCTGCCCACCAGACTCTAACTAACATTCATACAACATCCAGTCCACACCAGGACAGGATGGATTAACTATAAGTAATCTCTTCTCCTGACTTGGGCTTATATTAATGTGAGTCTTCACATGAACGATGACTGGAGAATGAGGTGAACTGTTGGAGTTTGATTTAATCATAATAGACTATCACTATCGATTATCTAAATGTTTGAATATAACTGAATGTTTGAAACTTATATATATATACAGTATATATGGCATCTGCATACTGAAATGGGTGTGAATATAGAGTGATTTGCATGACTTAAGATATAACCTGTTTTATGACTAAGAGCTGTTGAAACACACACACATACACACACACACACACACACACACACACACACACACACACACACACACACACACACACACACACACACACACACACACACACACACACACACACACACACACACACACACACTTCAGCACCCCAAAGTTACGACATGCAGAATTGACAAGGCCTAACACTTCAGCCTATAAGAAATGACAACATGCGAGAATAATAGGCATAGAAAAGTTCAAGTATCAGTCAGGGAGTTTCCAAACCAATTAAAAAAGATAGATGGCTTGCACAGACATCTGGATGATAGATAGCTCAGTGCACCTGCAAATAAAAAAAAACAGGGAAGGACTTACAGATAAAAAATTTAAAAAAAGCTGTGACACTATATAAGACCATATTAAGGACAATGCAAATCAGTTCGCCTCCGGAGAGCCAACTCGGGTTTAATTATTTGCTTAAAGAATAAACTCTATCGCATCGAACTCTGTCTGTTTCCAGTGTTTTCTTCAAACTTCATCGAGACTCCAATAGGTATTTAGTATAGAATAAGTAAAAGAGTTGGAGCAGTAATTCGGGCTTCATCAACTGGCCCAGTCCGAACTTCTGTTACCCGACAGAACCTTTGTTTAGGATTTTTACAACTGCCGTATTATAAGAGTGATTAAATATGGACTTCCTAGACATGTCCCAAGATTGGCAGGTATAACAATGAGTACAGCTCATGGAGCACAGACGTAGAGCAGGACTCTGTTTCAAGAGATATAAACTCTAGGGGCCATATAGAAGCACAACATCTTTCTCCGTAGAAGCCACAAACCTATGGAAGGAGCTGCATCAGTGTGAAGTTGGATGTCGTCGTGTTGAATAATTGTAGAAGAAGCAAATTACATTTCAGGAAGACAGTAAGTGTCCCGAAAGACACATTTTCATTTTGCATGTGTCGTCAAGAATGACTATCATGGTTGGAAGGTTGGACAGGCTTTCCATTGATACAATTATGTATGTGGCATAAATTCAGGTGGCAAATAAGGGCTAGCAGCTGGCATTTGGTGGATCTGCTTTTGTGAGAGTAATTCGAGGAGTGATGATGGAGGAATGATGAAAAGAAAATTGAAGATGGATAATGTAAGGGAGTCTGTAGCTGTTAGGCGAAAGTTGAAATACACTAGGATCAAATAAATTATGTCGAAGATGTCTGGGGAACATTGGTGTTTGTTGGAGTATTGATGGAAGCTGAGTAAAGGTGAAACAAACTGGCTTTTTGTCACTGTGTTTGCAGGGAATGTCTTTACCTTTTAGGGCTGACTGGAGATGAGCTATAGTCCAGTCTCTAATGTTTCTCATGGGTTCTGATTGTGAATATGAAGACAGCCAATGCAAGGAGAAGAGCATACTGGGAGGCACCGTTGTAGATTGTTGGGTACTGTGTTTGAGGGAGGCTTTGCCTATCTCAATTGGGCGGAAAAGGAGGACTGACACCTTTCAGGAGTTGGGGAGATGTCATTCAATGTATAGGCTTAAGTGTAAGTGCCCACAAGGCCGAGGTCTGTGCTTTGATTTTGACCTTAAGTAGGCTACCCCTTAAAATCGCAGGTTTCCATGGATTCTGGTCATGCCTGGACTGTGGTAGTACCTCCTGTCGTGGCCCTACTGACCCCCACTGCTACTACCATTATTATCAGTCACATTTCCATTACTGTTGCTGATACCATTAGTGCTTGTATTATTATTATTATATTATATCCACTGCTGCTGTAATTAGTAGTCCTAATTTTCCCATCATTATTCTGCTTACTAATTTACTAATTTATTTGACTGTGTTGTAGTTTTACTATGTTGATTTGTGATTTTGGACTATACAACTAAATAGAATTCAATTGAAAAAATATAGCTATAACAAATCAAATTTCTAATATTTGATTTTAGTGTAATGCCTCAAGCCAAATTTTAAAACCATCTGTTGGTTATCATACATTCATGTTGTTTGCCCATACTTGACTACACTGACTCATCAGAGGAATGTACTTAGCTGACAGGAAACTGCTCCAGATGTTCTGTCATAAAAGGGAAACAATCTAAACATTAACCCAATCCCACAAAACAACAGTGCAAAGAATTTAAAAAGAAATAGTGTCCATAAAACAACAGATGTCACAGGGGTGTTTGGCATATTTATAAAAATGTTAAGATAAAGTTAATTTTAAAGCACTTATACAAGATGTGTCAAATACATCACATTACAAATAACCCCCTTGCATTCAACTTTGACTCAACAAGATTGGAAGAATAAGGACCAGACCTCGAGCAGATCTGAAGAACATGCATAAAATCTATCAGCCGTACCTAGAAACATTGACTAAATTTCCTCAAGAAAAGCAACGTTTAACAATTACTTGCATAAACATTTGGTCTATGTCCTTCATTGGGTTGCTGGAGGTCTGCCTCAACTCACACTGACATTATAAGTGCCTGGACACAACCCGGTGCCCAGTTGTTTAGGCTGAGCGCTTAAAGAAGCAGTGTGTAAGATTAAGAGGGATTTATTGGTAGAAAATTATTATCACCTGAAACTAAGAATTGGTGTGTTTTAGTTACCTTAGAATGAACCAGCATTGGGAGCAGGTCCTCTTCAGGAAGTAGGCCATGTTGCACCGCCATGTTTCTACAGTAGCCCAGATCAGACAAATCAAACACTGGCTCTAACGAGGGCCTTTCATATTTTTACATTACCTGAAGGCCACCGTAGTTTTCCGGCACAATTGGAAAGTGGGGGGAGAGCAAAGGGGTATTCAGTTGGTTACAATTGTCAACCTCACTGTAAGATGCCAATCTTACACACTGCTCCTTTAAGCTTTTTAAAAAAATATTAATTTGTGAGTTGTTCTTTAAAGCTGTATGTTTGGGAGTGACGGCGTCGTTAGGGTACAGAGCCTGAATGTAGTGAGACACGGCCTGACACAGGGTTTTGATTTTTTCGTTGGATTCTTTGACAGTAGAATATTATAAAATAACATTAGTCTTAGACTTTCATGTCAGATAAGGGTCACCAATCAGCCACCTGAGAAAACACCATTTTTTTTGTTGCATTTTTTTATTGAATTTGATTTAACAGTAGTTTGAGTCTCATAAGACAAATGTGTTAAAAGAAACATAATAAAAACCTTCATAATGTAACCTTTTTCAAATAAGAAGGCTTTCTTGAGAAACAAACACACAAACACAACATATGCAAAAAAAAAGGAGGATAAAAGCTAACAATGTTAATGTAAGAAGTAGATGTTAAGCAGTCCGTAGTTTTGCAGTCATGAAACTAATAAACTTATCTAAGGTCGGATTACAATACTGAGAGAGAGAGAGAGAGACCAACTTCATTCTCTGCTCCCCTGTATCTTTACATAGCATACACATCACTTCATTCATGCTTTCAATCCAATATATTGCACCTTTAATGCTGACAGATTTGATTGTCTCTAACTGAAATTAAGATTTTACAGTGTTGAAGAGTCTGGCAGGAAGTAGACATAGAGTGAACTTCATGTTTGGAGTGAAATTCTGTGTGTTTGTCTGTGTCTGCTGTCTGTCTATAACTCATAAGCGGAGTGCGGTGTCTTCTGTGACGTGGTTCTAGTGCTCTGGCTGTTGAGGCTCATGTGTCTCTTCAGACAGGGGATCCTCTTAGCCATCAGCCTTCTGAAGTGGCTCTGGAACTTCTTTCCCACAAATGTGTAAAACACAGGACTAATGCAACAATACAAGTAGGCTATGTTCCGGGTCACATACAGTGCATAGTCCAGGCTCTCTCCGTCAGAACACGAGTCTCCCTCAATGGGGCGAGAGATCTGAATAGCTCGAAGGAGGATCACAATATTGTAGGGCGTCCAGCAGGCAAAGAAGGTGAAGATGATGACAAATATGAGTTTGATGGCGCGACACTTCTCCTTCATGCGGGTGGATAGGATGCGCACAGTGATGCTGATGTAGCAGTACATCACCATGAACAGAGGGAGGAGGAAGAAGAGCAGGAATTGTTGGTAATAACTAACCAGACGCCAGCGCGCCATGGTGCTCTCAGGGTATCCCGACTCCTCACATATCAGGCCGTTATACGGACTCTTCCACACATTTTGGAGAATCAGCTCTTTCACACTCGCTACAATACTAATGCACCAAACTGCCACCGAGGCAATGATGGCATAGGCCTTTTTCCTGCTCTTAGCGGCTGTCACTGCGTGAACCACCGCAAGGTATCGGTCAAATGTCATGAGTGTGAGGAAGAGGATGGAGCTGTAGAAGCCGATGAAGTAGGCACTGCTGACCATCTTACACAGAGCCAGGCCAAAGATCCACTCAGACAGATGGTAAGTTGCCCAGAAAGGGAGACTTGCGGCAAAGAGAAGGTTGGAGAGGACCAAATTCAGGAGAAAGATGTTCGTCACTGTGCAGAGCTTCTCAAACTTGTAGATAATGAATAGGACGAGCCCATTACCAAGGTAACTCAGGAGGAAGTTGACATAGTAAAAAACTGGGATGAATCTCGCGCCAAATTGGTTGACAGCCTGCTTATCACAGAGCTGGACAGAATCACTGACCACATAGCCTGGGTCAGTCATGTTAAAGGATTCCTCATAAGATTGCATGAACAGCCGATATTCGTCATCGTCCATGGCTGGGGTTTGACCTGTGATAAAATACAGATGCATGTTAGTCTGTAGCCTGGTAGTTGAAGAAATTGCTCATAAAGCACAGCCGGTCCTCATCACATAGAATGTACTGGACTTCAGCTCAACCCTCAGACTCAACATAGAAGCCAGGTGTCTATTCTCTACTGCAAGATGGGTGGCTAAATGTAAGTGAGGCTTTATTAAAAGGTCATGCAAGTTAACTCTAGAAAGTAAATTAACCTGACCTTTAATTAATATTTCAATCTTTTTGTACATATGTCCCTAATCTTTCAACATTCTGAAATTCAATTAGGGCTGCTAAACAAACTCTAACCTTTGCAGCAATGTGGAGGTTTTAGACTTCACAAGACATGATCCTGACATGGTCCTGATCTTCTCCATGCAGTTAATAAAACACGCATTTTGGGAAAGGTCTGTGTGCATGTGTCAATTAAAGCCTAGGAATTTAACTGACGACTGCAAAAGGTTAGCTGAGGTTTTTATTTCATGCTAAAACGTGCACCAAAATAGCTCTGTGTCACCTTAGCAGCATAATCACAATCTTATCATCTCCTCTACTCTCACCTCAGAGGAAACTGTGTGGTGTCAGGAAGTAGCATGTGTTTAATCAACTGCACACAAAATATCTGACATCCTACAAGTTGTTGTAGGAAACTTACTCATCAAACAGAATATCAGTATTGACTTTTCTCTGGGTTACGGCAGATATTTCCTCACATTAAATATTGTTTTGCGATATTTTTGAGGGATCACAACTGGTGTAGCTTGATGCAGAAGCCAAGGGCATCTAAAGGCACAAAGGCTACCAATCACTGAAGGAGAAATGAAAGTTTCTATGATATACTTCACTGTCTAACTAGGCAGCCTAGTAAGACAGTGAAGGTTATGATTTTATTGTGGATGGTGTTATATGTGCTGGCAGGCCATTTTATATCACAGCAAGGTATATTTGATATTCAAAAAGGCCCATGTAACTGCTTTTCTATTTGGAGAGCTGACTTAGATGTGGATGAATGGTGTTTTACTGGGTTCGTAACTATGCTTCTTATTTTTGATTACATACATGTATTTTATATTATATTTTCACCTGTAGAAATTAGGAAGAGCAGCTGTGAAAATGAATTTGGATCCAAACAACGCAAGATAACTGAGTAACTGGTTTCAAAGTACAGAGTGGTGTCGTATGTTGATTCCTTATTTTACTCTTAAAAAAGAGAACATAAACTGCTGACTGAGCAGTAAAAAAAATCCGGTTTCTCGTAACTGGTGTGAAATACTTGTTCTCCAAAACGGGTCATTATCAGCTTAACAGGTTTGCAAATTGTCATTTTGATGTTGTTTGTTCTCTCACTTATTCATAATTTACCACAGCTCCCCCCCCTATTTTATCTGTCCACCCTTTTAACTCCCTAGACACTAGACAGATGCACACAGACAGACAGACAGACAGACAGACAGACACAGACAGACACAGACAGACAGACAGACAGACACAGACAGACACACACACACACACACACACACACACACACACACACACACACACACACACACACACACACACACACACACACACACACACACACACACACACACACACACACACACACAGCGAGTTGAACCCTTCCCAATCACCTTGGAATCTCTAGAACAGTCTTTAATCTATTGCTTTCTACTGTTTTTACTTTGACAGGTTAGATAAAAGTGAATGGTACAATAACACGAATAAGCTATGACAGATTTATCTATTTCCTTCGAAATATGTGCATGTCAAGATGAACCAGAGTTGAACTTTATGCGGAACATTTGTGTAGATTGGACCTAAAGTGGAACCTTTGATCCCGAGTCAATTGGGAGAATTGATTGTGCTACAAATGGTTTCCCCTTTCCTGATGTGACCAATCTTACTTGAATCAACTAGTTACAGGAAACAAGAAGTAGTTGTTCGCCTTCCTCAAGCTCAGCAATTTAGAGCTGACGTTAAGATCTCAATTTCCTTCAGTATGATCAGGAACAAACATTCACACAATGGCATTAATAACAATCAATTCATTTTAAATGAATAAAATACCTAACAAATATATAATTTATGTAATATTATGCCTTTTTAACTACAGAGCAGTTTTGCCTATTTTACATTAAAGAATGTTTCTAATGTGTTTTATAGTTATTCACGATGACCTTTAAGTGTTTCTATCATATCTTTTATAACGTTTAACTTTTACTTTACATCAAAGCAGAAACCTGCATTTCTGCAGCTTTACATTAATAAGAAGACTGGAAAGTTAGACACATCTATGACAAACTATTAAGAATTTGTTTTCATGTGATGATTAATTTCAGTAATTTGTAAGAGGTTAAAAGTTTAGTTTACGACTAGTGCTATTTGATCTGATAAAAAATCCCCATGTAAAGACACTCTTTATCCTCACCATGCGTATGAAATATAATAAAGACCATAAATATGCCAGTTTCAAACCAGAATGTACCAGCAAAGTATGCATATATACAATTCATAAAGAAGAATCTAGTGTTAAATACAGATTATTGTGAAATTAATTAAGCACACAAGAAAAGCTCTTGATATGACTGTGGTGAAGGCTGGTTGAACTCACCAGGCAGCTGTGTGGTAGTGCAGTGGGAGGGTGAATGAGGAAGGAGTGAATGACTCCGGGACATTCACTGCAATGAGAAAGCTCAAGAGTTTTAGTGATAAAGAGGCATCTGCAAAGGGGCAGTCCTACTACAGACAAACATGTAAGAGTATAACATAAAAGATTTACACTGAGGACACTCAAAATATATCAATGGAGGAGCAGTAGTAGTCCTTTGGGATCATGTTCTCCTACAACATGTGCTCTCTCAATTTCAATGAGTTTAAGGAGAATTATGAGATGTTCAATGAACAATTTTTTTGCCATGATCTTGATGTCTGAGCATAATTCTGTTTTAGGTATGCCTTCAATGATAATATTGCTTCTCCTGACCTAAGAAGCTTCCGGAGATGGCTTTGATTTCCTCTGTAATTTGCACGTTGGTGGTTTTCATGTGATCTGGGTCAACTGCAGACTGATTTTAGGTCCATGTTGCCCATGTTTAACCATGTGTGCAACATCCCAAACAAGGTTTTACACTCAAGCAATGGAAAAAAAAACTGGTAGTACATACAAACTGGTAGACATGACTTAAAGGTTCAATGTGTATGATTTAGGGAGATCTCTGATCAGAAATGGAATATAGTATTCATAAGTATGTTTTGATAATTGTATAATTGCAGTAAACTAAGAATCGTGGCTTTTTTGTAAGCTTGGAATGAGCCCTTCCTATTCTCCTAGGAGCTACATTTGGACATTTTGAAGAAAGAAAGTTGTTGTCATCAGTCATGACCTGTGTTCCCATGCATAATGTTGAGAGAGGATATGAAATGACTATCAGGGTGCGCCCATTTGACCTAATTTCTAACAAGTTGCAATAACACTGAAAATCACATCACTTTTGAAATCATTTTCAACAAGCTGGATAAACAGATTCAGCTAATATACAGTCCCTGACAAAAGTCTTGTCACTTATCCATTTTGTAGAAACAACAGCTTATAACCTGACTTTTAATTTATCCATTGGTTTTAGAAATGGCTCATATGAAAGCTAAAACCCTCCCAAATTATGTTTAATATACTAAAATAAATTTGCTTCACTGAAGAAAGATTGATCATTTAATGAACACAGAAAGGTCAGATTTTGGCAAGACAAAAGTTTTGTCGCCTACAGAGAGTAATGTGAAAATTGAACAAATAATTTACTTCAAATACAAAAATATGTTGCATAACATCAGTGAATTAAGTAGTGGTGCTGTGAGATCCATATTTAATATCTTGTATGACTTCCATGAGCTTGAAGGACTGCATCCATGCGGTTCGACAATGATTCATACAATTTATTGATGAAGTCATCAGGAATAGCAAAGAAAGCAGTCTTACATGCCTCCCAGAGTTCATCAAGATTCTTTGGTTTCGTCTTCCATGCTTCCTCTTTCATTCTACCCCAGACATGCTCAATGATGTTCATGTCTGGTGACTGGGCTGGCCAGTCCTGGAGCACCTTGATCTTCTTCGCCTTGAGGAACTTTGATGTAGAGATGGAAGTATGCGATGAAGCACCATCCTGCTGCAAAATTTGACCCCTTGTATGGTTGGGAATGTAAGAGGTAGCTAATACTTCTTGATATTTTAGGCTATTGATATTGCCTTCCACCCTGGAAATCTCTCGCACACCCCCATACTGGATGTAACTCCAGACCATGATTTTTCCGCCACCAAACTTAACTGTTTTCTGGGTGAATCTCGGATCCATGCGGGCTCCAGTAGGTCTCCTGCAATATTTGCGGCGGCTGTGATGTAATTCAACCGAAGATTCATCTGAGAAATCCACCTTCTGCCACTTTTCCAGCGTCCATCCTTTTAGCAGGCTATGGGCCTTGGCAAATGCCACACGTTTTTTTTTAATTGCCTTTTGTTTAGTGATGGTTTCTGGGCACTGATTCGACCATGAAAGACAGAATTCTACAAACTGTCCTGGTTGACACGGGGACTTGAGGTGACCAGGCCTGGTGGAGCTCTGCTGCAGTGGAAAAGGGGCTGGCCTTGGATTTTCGAGCCAACAAACGGTCCTCCCGAGCAGTTGTCTTGCGGGGTCTGCCGGACCTGGGCTTGTCAAAAACATCTCCAGTCTCTTCAAATCTTTTTCTTATTCTTTGTACTTGACGCTGAGACACATTGAAGGTGTCAGCCACCTCAGCAGTGGATCTGGTCTTCAGCCTCTTGATAATCAACGCTTTGGTCTCAGGGTGAATCTTAGGCATGTTGTCAGAGGTCAAGTTGCAGTTGATGTGAAGGTCTGGTGTGCTGGGGTTCTTTTTATACACACCCACTAATTGATTGATCAATTATTGATCACAGGTAAGGCTGTAATCTAGGATTGGGTGCATCATATGACAAGGCGACAAGACTTTTGTCTTTGCAAAAACTGACTCAGTGGGCTTTACCAAGCTGTGAACGTTAGAATGCTTTTCAGCAGTTTCGTTTGGCACCAAAACATTATTTCAAAAGCTGTTGGGATTGAAATTAGCCATTTCTTGTAAAAAAAAAATTGATTACAAATATATTTGAGGGGCACTTAAGGTCAACTTGTACCCAAGCGACAAGACTTTTGTCAGGGACTGTAGTAGGTAAAGACACCATTAGTGAATTTATGTCAACCTCTTCTTTGAGCTGGGAAAGATAAAGTTGTTTACAAATACATTTTTCATGGTGAGAGTTTAACCCAACCAAAAAAGCCATAGTGTGAATTCTAATACACCAGCAAGTATTTATTCCGTGTTAGCAACAAGGCTGGAAACTTTGTGCAGAACACACCACTATAATCCAAAGGGCTGTTGGAATCCAAATCTCTATACCTTTATTTATCAATAAAGGTATAGAGAGTATCAAAATATTCAGTTCATACTAGTCAAACTGTAAAAAAGTGCAAATGATGGACACATTCAGGTGTTCCGTGCAAAACTAAAAGTCAACGTCAGTCATGCGAGTCACATGACTACTGACGTGGTTAGTCAGTCAAAACCTAAACCTCTAAATCTAACAAAGTGGTTTTGGTTTCTTTGAAAGGGCACTATGCATGTAAAGAGCTTATATTGATATGTCATTCCTGTCCAATCTGACACTAGAGGGTACATGTAGCGTCATAGTTTGAAGCTTAGGACCACTGACCTAAGTTTAGGGGGAGAATGACTTTCCCCCAGTTTAGTTTTTTTATTTTGTTTTATTTCAACATACAATGCCCTAAGACAATGTGGTAGTCAGACTGTCTGAGATCAGCAGAGAGGTTATTCCAGAGGAAGGGGATTTGATACAGGATAAGACCTAGCAGGCTGCTGACCTCTTTTTAACTCTGGGGACAGACACGAGCCCTGTATTCTGAGAGCAGAGAACACAGGATGGAAAATAAGGTTAAAGGTCAGACAGAAAGGGTGGTGACCATTAACATTTTGTCATCAGAAACAAATTAAAGTCAGATCTGACATGGACCATAGGGAGCTAAAAATGCTGTAATAAAGTCAAATCTTCTACTTTTATTTAGGATTCTAGCTTTTTGCATTTTGACCATTTGAAGACTGTTAGTACAAGCATGCGGCAGGCCTGACAACAAAACTTCACAACAATCAAGTCTGGATGAAAGAAAGAGAAATAGGATCTCTGAATCACCCACACGTCCGTGCCAGCTAGCCTGAAGAATGGTAGCGTTTTAGGTACAAATGACCCTTCATGATGATATGCATTTGGTTCATTAACTGTATGTTAACCTTTTAATATCATTATTCTATGCAATATCAATACAATTCAATTCCATAAGGCTTGATTGGTCATAACCATAACATGACATAGTAATGCCAAAGGACTGTGTACTGTACAAGGCGGTACAAACATGGGAAAGCACAGTACCCAAGATGCAAACAACAAATCACCATGTCAAAACTCAACACCTGCCCTGCGACAGACTGGCGACCTGTCCAGGGCGAACCCTGACTTCGCCCATTGACAGCTGAGATCGGCTCCAGCACCCCTGCGACCCTTAACTGGTTATAAGCAGGTTACGGAAAATGAATAAATGAAAACTCAACACAGTGCAAAAAACAACAACTATGTCAACCATAGTTTACGACGCAGATAAAAATAACTGAATCAGCAACATGAAAATAATAATAATAATTCACAGTATGTGTGTCAGTGTGTGGTAATATGATTTGATGATATCAATGTTGCATATATATCCTTTTTCAAATGTGCTATGTGAACTCAACCATTTAGTCTGCGTACGATTATATCCAATTTTATATAGATCTTACAGTTTACTCATTTATTATATATTTGACAATAGGAATAATATAATAGCCAAGACTTCACTTATATATATATACATATATATATTGCTTTATTTGTAGTTGGCCTACATCCAGGTAGTATCAGTTGCCTGTCACCTGGCAACGTGATTCCTAGGTCTGGTAAAATCCTGTGTTTTTATTTTGGCTCTCTTTTTTTAAAGGGTTTCTGGAAAACATATTTTCTTCAATAGATCTTGTTAACGGTATGAAAAGTTTCAAGAACACAAAACACACAGAACATGCTCTAGCTGGTTTGCAAATGTTTAAGTAAAACTGATACCAGGAGAAGAAGTTCAACACAGAAACGGAGCCTTCCATCACCAAGACTAACCTGCTTTTTGAAAAAAACAAGTTTACAGGAAAGTCTTTATCTAATTGATCACAAACATTTGCAGGAAGAGGAAGTAGGGGGGAAATGAAGTCAGTGGACTAAAGGTTTGTCTGCTGTCTGAAACTAGAGTTGAGGATTTGCCTTTTGGTAAATGTACTATTATTTGGGTCACTGCTCAACCCCTGTTGAAGCAGGGCGACTTCCACTGTCACTGTTCTCTATAGCACATGGAGCTGGTCAGTGCCAGCGGTCGGTGTCCAGCCCCTCTGTGAGCTCTGTTGAAGCTGGGGGAGGAGGATCTAGCAGGTCGATGGTATGTCCTTCTCGGAGCTTCAGAACTGCCTGCTTCAGACTCCACCTGCAGGGAGAGGAAAACACAGGTCAGGAATTGTGGCTACAAAGCTCTTACAATGATAAATGGACATTGTGACACAAACTTTGATCTTTAAAAGAAAAAAAGTACAAGATAGACAAAAGTAGTTTCTGATAATATCCCACTAAATGTTTCTGCATAAAATGATCCAATAGAGCTGTTGCTGGATAGATTCTTTTTTGTTTCATACGACCTACAGGTTTTGTGCAATCAAATATGCAGAGAAAATAACTTTACAAGCATCATGACAGCTTGCAGGATTCCCCTTATGTCACCACGTTTGTCTTCACAGGTATATTAGTGAGAAATGATGGACAGAGCCCAGTGAAGAAGAAATCAAATGATATGAGGAGATAAGTTATTTTTATAGTTATCTGTAAAGAATATGAATACTATATATAGTATATTATACAATATTGTATGATTCATATTGTAGTAAAAAATTTTGACTCAAAGATAAATGTGTTGCTCACAGTCAGTATTTAACCTGGGGTAAAGGATTACATTTTTGGACCATGGTTTTTTTTAACTGTTTTCATATCACCTGTTAAATAGAGTAATTACATAAAACTGTGAAGTATTTTTTTTTTGTGTTGTATTTTTTCGAATACAAATACAAGATTGTTAAAGTAAATAAGATAAAAGATGACAAAAACTTCCTTAAATATAAAAGCTGTTTATTCATAGACTGACATTTAAATATACATTGGGGACACATAATGCCCAATGTAGCAGAGCCATAATTTGTATGTAAACTGTCCTGGGGTCTCATTTATAACCGTTGCGTACACCACTTCCCATGCAAACGTTGTGATCTATAAACAATAAACTTGACAGAAGAATGTGCGTACCTGTACGGAAACGCTGACCCATGCGTATAAAAACATTTTGGATTACCGACGCAGACGGGGAGTGGTGATGTGAAGCCAGACTGTAGGAATGAAATGTGCGAAAGGCATCATTACAGGTATAATGATGCCTTTCACACATTTCATTTCACTTCACATAACATGTTACTTTGCACTTATATAATCTCTTTATCATAAACAGTGTAACCAGCAGTGTATTTGTGCATGTACTAGTGAGCCATAACTATAAGCACATATTAATTGTAAAAAGATATAAACCATCTCAAACCTCAAATCAAATGTTGCTTAATATTTCATCAGTGGTGTCTGCAGCCCGGAGTACAGAGGAGAGACCGAAACTACCGACACTCATGGTCATCTGTGGAGCAGCTGATGAAATTATCATCAGCTGTTAGGTAACATCAATTAGTGTCAAAGAACTGCAGAACAGAGCGTAAATAGTTTTTAAATAATCTTCTCTTACTAGGCATAAATCACCAAGTACAATCTGAGTTTTCATTAGGTGTCAAAAGGGACCCATATACTGTACACAGACAAACTGTAAACAGCTTTCTGATGCCAGTATCAGAGCTCACTGGAGCAGTCACCATGGTGACTCTTGCACACCTCTCTTGTCACCTCACCTTCATCTTCACCACCTGCACTTAAGTATTGTGTAATTAAGCAAAGTGTGGAAATAAGTTGTGTTTACTTCTGGCTCTCTTAGGACTTTGTAAATGGAAGAAATGGGAGGAAACCGGTGTTCTTCCTCTCGGTAGTTAATGCGATTCCCCGTAAAGACCGATTGATCAGCAGGCTCATTTCTATGCATAAACATTCATGAGGTGCTTTGCATTGACCATTTATGGCTGAATGCGGGCGTGTGGAGGGCAGGATGTGAGGCTGAACCAGCTGGGCACATTTACAGGTTGATTTGGGATTTATAAAAAGGATATTGCACACTGGCAGGCGTTCGCAAAGTTATATAAATCTTAATAATTTTTTCTGGCGTACCTGCATTTCCTCCTGTAAACATACGCAAACAATTAGTGTGGATCCTACGCACTGTTTTATAAATGAGACCCCAGATCATGTGCTCCATCAGTAGAGGGTTTCTTGTTTAATGAAGTTGTGTCAGATGCTAACAGAGCCCTCGAGTCAGAGGTCATCCTGAGGCCTCTTTTCCTCTGATGGTTATTCATTCTGTGAGAGGAGTCTGCTGGGTTCAGGAACACCTCATCAGACAGGAGCTACAGGACAGAGCATCAGGTCCCTCAGACCACCTGTAAAAACATGACAGATTCACAGTTCAACATCAAGGTGTATGACAGTAAGTGTGACAGGAGTAAAGTTATAGTTTACGACACCATCCTCATCTTACATGTGTAGCTACAGCACAGCTACAAACTTTGTAGATAAGGATACATCAGTTGTATCAGGTATGAAGGAAGAAATTAATTACACAGAGCATTTGACTAGGAGTGTAACTGGCATTGTGTTTACCAAAGGCTTGTAAACTCAGTACAAGCTGAAAATAGCGACAGTGTGAGATTCAGTGAGATTGACCAAGAACTGCTACAGTGGAAAATATTATAATTCAGTTTTACCAAATATGGAGGCAGAAATGAATTACACAGACTGGTTGACTGTGGGTTGTAACTGGTGTTGTGTAAAAGAGACATTGCCCCGGAGAGACAGGTCTGCTGACAGTATCTCAATATGAATATTACACTGAAACTGCTGCGGTGAGTCACTATAGTGTGTCAGAGTGTCAAGTTGCTATGATTTTTTGCTAGATCATAGCAACTTGACACTCTGTTCAGCTGGTTGCTACAGACACTCTTATTACACTTTGATGTATTATTTAGCCTGAGACAACATTAATGCTGAAACAAGTATTCATGTTGTATTTGTATTGGCTCTCTGTGGTTGGAAAGCGACGATAAGACGTTAACAATCTTTATGAATCATTTCTCCTCTGCTCTGATCAACAGCTGTCTCCTCTAACCTCCCCCACAGCTGTGTCTCTTCCTCTGCCTACTCACCCATTCACTCGCCCGGTTTGATCGTTTATTAGCCAAGAAAACATTCACATACTTCATATATGTCTTGGTGAATTGCTGCTTAACAATAACCACACTGCAAAAGTCTAAAGACATAATATAAATGAGGTTATTTTAGCTTGTGTCTCTTCCTCCGTACCACTGGCTTGAGTGAGTTAATGACTGGTGCTAACGAATCAAAGCTAACAGTACACAACCTGTTGCGTAGGTTTTACTTCCAAATATTTCCTTTTCTTTTACAGAGTAAGTCCGTTCAGCCCTGTTTATTGTTTAACTTGAATTAGCAAGAACTTCTTTGACTCCTTTTCTCGTTCTCTTGGTCAACACAGCTCCAAGACCTGTATCACTTGCGTCTGTATCGACTAGGAATGGTCTAGGAATGATTTGGGTGACGCAAGATAGGTGGAGAGGTCAAACTGGACTTTAATTGGTCAAAGGCCTGCTGACATGCTTGACTCACAAGTGGGTGACTCACCCACTTTTTTTTTTTTGTTAATTCAGGGGCTGCGCAATTTTCCAGAAGTCTGGTGAACATTTGTGACACTATCCAGCAAGGCCATTTGCAAGGCCACTTTGCCTTTAAACTTCCTTTAGATTCGTCGGAACTGGATATGTTGTATTGCCTCGACTTTGTCGGGATCAGCACTGACTCCTTTACCAGAGACAATCTGTCCAAGAAATCTGATTTCTTGCATGCATAACCTAGACTTCTTGAGGTTGATTGTCAGATTAGTTTTGCAGAGCTGATCCATTACAATCCTGAAAGAAAAAAAAAATGCTGAGTAACAGATGACGAATAAACAATTATGTAATCTACATAGACTAGATAGATTTCTAACATCAGGCCATCCTAGACTCTTTCAATGAGCCTTTGGAAGGTGGCCGGCGCATTCTTGAGCCTAAAGGGCATGATATTAAAATTATATAATCCAGACTGAGTAACATTTTTCTTTCTTTGCTATCTGGATCCATGGGTTCTTGCCATGATCCAAGTCAACTGTGGAGAAATGGGCAGCTCCAGAAAGGGATTCAAGGATTTCATTGATTGGAAAGGGTGTATATGCGTCGGCTTCAGTGACAGCATTAATTGGCCTAAATCGAAACCAAATGGTTTTTCTGTAAGGATTAGGGGAAGTGCCAGGTGAACTGTACTGTGGGCAGGAACCAGTACATCTCAAGCACAAAACTGAGGGTCAGGGTCTATCAACAGGTTGACCTGAGGTGGTATTTTTTGGAAATGGGTTCACATTTTCAATACCCAGTCTCTGGTTTTATTGAAGCTGCTGATCATGGTCCGTTTCTAGTTATGAACAAGGCAAACTAAATCTTCAACACTGTCAACTCGACTGCTGAGCTGACTAGTAAGAAGTGGTTTAATGTTTTTCAGAATCGCTTCATTCGCGCCAGAAGTGCCGGAGAGGGGGAGTGGCTTATCTCCCTGGAAACCGTCGTCAACTAAGCCATTTGTTTCCGCAATCAACCATGCAAGAAATAACTACTATTTCTGCTTTGTGCTTGTTGTGGTGGTTCCAGATATTCCGGGAAACTAGACGCCGTCTTGTCTGGGTTCATAACATCATCCGGAGGCGCTTGGTGGATTTCATCGAGCTGTATTCACTGTATCTAGCAAGCCACACGTCGGCTGGTTTACTATAGCTGTATGAACCGAAGATAAACAATTTTGCTGTGATTTACTTGCAATAAACGTACAAAAAGGATGCCGAAATAACTACATAATGATGCAGATTTGTAAAAAGTCAGAATTCATGTTTTGTTAGTTCTCTCTGCAAGACAACAAGCTCAGATCAATTGGTGCTGGACTTGGCTTCCATTGTAGCTGCTCCGTCAACTCTTAAAATAACATCACACAGGCGTGTATATGCGAGGTTGTTTGTACCATATGGTTTATACGTATACATTTATACACATAATTTCGTCCAGTCTCTAATAATATGAGGTATCGTAGAGACACCGAGAGGACAGGAAGTCAGTGGTGACAGGAGGAGAATATCTACGCTGATTGGCTTTCGCGACACAGCAAATTTCGCGCCATTCGCGTTATTTGAGTCATTCACGCCGCCTGGCTCGAATTTGCAACTACTCGATCAGCATCAGATAAGGATGTAGGGCAAGAAGTGAGTCAGGATCATAATTTGTCTTCCATAGGTGGGGGAAGGTTATCCTTATATGGTCACTTTTGATTACAGCTGTGGTTGTATCTTCAGTTGTGGACAACTAATCCACTGGACAAGCACTAGGGGTTGAAGAAGATAGGATTGATTTAGCTTCCACCATAAGAGATTCCAAGAGGTTTTCTGTTCAAGACTTTGTAACTCTTCTTTATTTTCCACTTCCAGTTTTCCAATGTTTGAAGTATATTTTGTTATATATATTTATATTTATTTACTTCAATGTTTTTGATAACCTACAGATACTACACAATACAGCGTCTGTGTGAAAACCTAAGAGATCATGTTGTATTTCCATTTGAACTTGCTCTGTCAAAAAGCGGATGTCTGATAGAAGGGAGGCTCAGAATGTTTCAGTTCCTTTTACACAATCATTTAGATTTCTTGTTAGACAACAACAACTAGTGTGAAATAACTGCAGAACAGAGCATGAATAGTTATATGAAGCATAAATCACCATTGTTTTTTGGATTTTTTACATCTGTGACTCCAGGGCAGTCTGTCAAGTGAATCTACACACACACAGCACACACACACACACACACACACACACACACACACACACACACACACACACACACACACACACACACACACACACACACACACACACACACACACACACACACACACACACACACACACACACACACACGTTTTAGCTGCATGCAGTAATGTGCTTCACAAAAAGCCAAACATACTACTGTCATTATTTAACTGACTTCATATGAGACTTATTGTCCACACAGTCTCTGTCTGTATTACCTAAAGTTAGTACATAACTCAAGCCTGTGGACATCAAAGCTAACCATATTAGCAATGCAGCATGTTAACGTTAACACGCAAACAGTCTGCTAGATACATAAAATACATAAAAATGGCACAACTTACATCTTCCAAGTTTGAAGTTAGGTCACAGTCAGCCGCTACAGATCCATCCAGAGCTTCAGTTTTAAAATGTTGGTACCGACGCTCATTGAGAAACAGGTTTCCTTTGTTGTGATTGTGAGGACATTTAAAAACACCAAAAATACCTAAACATAAAGTTAATCCACTGGGTGTTCACGTTCTCAGTGATGGAAGTAAGTAACATGACTTTTCTGTTAGTTCATGCAGCCAACAACAGATCATTATTTGCTTGAGATGTGTTAGCAGGTCCATGACAGTAAACCACAGTGGATTCTGCAGAGCTCTGTGTAATGGGTCACCTAGCGGAAGGTGGTTCTGCAGTACCACCAGGAAACACAGAAATGGCTTGGGACCTCTTTAACGGGTCCATAGTTTGATCAGCTCTTTTTTTACACAGGTTTTCAGATGGATGGAGCAGGAGAAAGAGAGAGTGGGTGTTCTTTTCTGACACGCTGGGGGTCCAAAGACACACTGGGGACACATGTTTATGTTTAAAAGCCAAGAAAACGTGCATTTTGCATTTA
This sequence comes from Anoplopoma fimbria, assembly GCF_027596085.1. Classification (NCBI taxonomy): domain Eukaryota; kingdom Metazoa; phylum Chordata; class Actinopteri; order Perciformes; family Anoplopomatidae; genus Anoplopoma; species Anoplopoma fimbria. The sequence continues at coordinate 8,815,692 of NC_072451.1, read as the reverse complement.
AGGTGACCTTTGATTGTCACCATCATTTGCATTTAACTCTGAATTGAACAGAATGTACTCACCTATTAGTGTCAGGGTCTCGAATTGAAGCAGTATACAGATAACCTCCAGTTTCTGAACCCGTCACAGGGATCTTTATCTGCAACACAAAGCAAATTCAAATGAATCTGCACATGTGTAGACAGGTACCAGAGCTCTTCACATAATGATTGTGGGGTAAAGCTGCCCATCATCTGAATCCAAAACCAATCGCATGTTTGATTGCTAGATAGACAGATAAGTTTATCAATCCCTAGAGTAGAAACTAGTTTGGTCACCCACGCACAATAACAAAAGCTCACAGTGGACAACATATGAAAGACTTGCTCTCACAATACTAGTAAAACTAACACATATTCCAAAAGGATATTAGTGTAAATCAGGAGCCTGCCTAGGCATTTAGTTAAAAAGTAATAAAATGAGTGACTTAGTCCAAACATCATGACCCGTGTTCTTATGTAATAATGATCCAACTTGGACGTTTAGGACCATAGCAAGGACAAGATTGCCAAACAAACAGAACAGGAGAAAGCATCAGCCACACTGGTGTGGCGACTGTTTTGTTGCAACAGACAGAACACAGATTAACAACGTTTGATGACTTACTAAAGCACAGTACCTTTGCAGTGTGCTGATCTATGCGGTTGTTTCTGTCAGTCAGATGGATGTTGTGGACTTTTAAAGGTGGAGCCCCCAGGCTTTCCATGGCAACTGGACATGCTTCCAACTTCTGCAGAGCCAGTCGGTGGTAGTCGGACTCAACAAATTTCTCTAATTGGATAGTAGACAGAAAGGTACAAAAAAGTGGACAGAAATTAAGAGGATTATAAAATAATAATTAAAGTGCTGAAAACACAGTGTAATGACAGTAGCGGTTGAACTGCTTTCAACTAGTACTTGAAGAGTAAGCCCCTTTTTATCCACACTCAAACACCAGATGCACAAGATTTGTCATTCACTGTGAAAAGAAGCTCCAAATAGTAGCCTGGCACCTCCCCCATTGATTCACGTCTCCCTGCGGTGGGACATGGACAAGTTGAGAAAGGTTCAACTTCAGGCAAATATGCTCTGCCATGGGACAATCTGGAAATGAGTGTTTAAATCCTATTTGTGTTTACCTGGGGAAACAGAAGCACAGCTGCTAGTTGAGTGTATGTGAGCCGGTCGTAAGAAGTTAAAGCAGTCGATGTTTTATTTAAAGTAAAAGCAACACATGCAGCTAAAGGCAGGGTTGTTAAACTTGAGAAACAAGCGAGAGTACGCTAGATAAAAAAAAATGATCCAACTGAAAAACCCAGCCCAGTGTAGCCAACTCTTTTCCAACAAAAGTAGCTAGCAGCACTAGCTCCAAAAGTTGCCAAATCTAGCAAGAAGGTCGCCAAGTTGGCAACACTGACAGCTCGATCCTTCAGGCTTCCCTCGAAAGCAACTCCCCCCAAATGATTATAATGAACATAAATATGTCATTATGAAGGTAAACAACGAATATGGCTATTGTTAGTACTCAATGTTGTTAAGTCAGCAGCCTGTGGAAGTCTCCAGAGATGAGCATGAGTGCACGGGTAGAATACATGCAGGTAGGCAACACGTCCAATCATTACATCTGGGCCAAATTACAGGGCCTGATTACAATCCTACAACAGCCACAGATACTGGATTCTTATATCAAAATGTGATCGAATATTATTACCAACCCTGCCTTTAAGTGTCTGCTGATGTGGGACCCAGGAGGCGTTTCAGATAGTCATGTTGTCGATTTTCTCATGTGCATTCAATGGAACAGCGGGATTGGGCATTTGTGTTGCATTCATGAAGTTTATGAATCAGCGGAATATTTTTTTTTCCCCGAATGAGAAAAGTCATGTGAACGGGACCTCAGGTCTGAACGACAACTCAAACAAACAGCTAGCATGTTGTTTAAATTACAACACGTCTTCTTTGTAAATTAAACACATTCACACACTGATGACAGGGGCTACCATGCAAGGTGCCACCTGCCCATCAGGACCAACTAACATTCATACAACATTCACACACAGCGCACCTACGGGAGCAACTGGGGGTTAAGTGTCTTGTCCATATGTCCTTCTTGCCCAAAGACTTATGGACTAGCGGAGCAATCCGCCGATCCTCTGATTGAAGGTAGACCCGCTCTACCACTGAGCCACAGTTGCAGTGTAGCATCCATGTTGTTTGCATGGTAGCAAGTACAACTCCATTGTGTTAACCACAGACCTTATTTTAGGCTGAAATAAGGTCTGTGGTTAACTTAAATCGAACATGGGGTTCTGAAATAGGTTGGTAGACCAATCAGGTTGCCTTAATCGCATGACACAAGTTATTAAAACATTATTAATACATTCCCCTGCATGGGACCGGTTCATAAGAATGGGCCATCACTCTGTTTGTCACAGTTATCAGGGAATCCAGCCTGCAGTGTGGTTTAAACACTTCTCTGAGGATTGTACTGTTAACATTGGGCTTCAAGAAGGTTTTTGTATCCGGGCTTAGCGTTGCCACTCAACCTTTAAAGACGGTAGCGTAGCTAAGTAGTTTCTTTTCGACAGTCCCAATACAGCAGTTTAGAGCAGTTTAAATATTTGGCAGTTTGCAAATAATAAAATATATTCCCATATTGATATTTTGTCCAACCTCTACTTAATACACACACATACACACAGCTCCTTTGTACTCACTCTGCAGCAGATAGTACATAGTGCCGATCCCACCCCCCGTCAGCAGGGTGGTGAAGATGGTGAGCTGTTGCAGATGACTGGTGGAAACCCTCATCTTTTCTTCCTGAAACCTGTAAAGATGCACAGGTCTGGTCAGTTTAATGGCAATCATTTTTCTTATGATTCTTTTGAGAAGGAAATGGGAATCGTTTGCAATGAAACGGTTTTCATACTGAAAGAGAAATTCTTGTGAGAGGGAATTGTAATTATTTTATACATATTGAGTTTGTGACATTAAAAATCAACTCAAGGCTCAGTGGGAGTCACGTCAAACAATTAGGGGAGAATAAACGGTGTCCTAACTGTGTCATACCGCATGATAATTTTAGCTGAGGTCACTTATAGATGGACCAAGGTCCGGGTCCGGACCCAGACACCATTTTATCCAGACCCGGAACTGTAACTAATAAATGATTGAGAATTATTTGAACTGAGCTGCTTTTCTAGCCTAAACTGACAAACCAATTGCATGCGTAGTAAATAATATCACGTGATGCTCCTCAGCCAAATGCAGCAATTAGTTACCTTTTGTTCATAAATCTCCCACTTTGTTGTGAATGTTGATGTACAAGGTGGGCTAATGTGGATAAGCAGTTGGGAGATATGGACAAAACAATGTCCTGTCCCTATGTTGGAGAAGTTGGAGAAGTGATTATGTCATTGAATGACACATTGTAAACCATCCCAGAGAGTCAGCATAGCGCTGGTTTCTTTGACAAAAAACTATTGGTATTTTTCCATTGGATTTTGGCAGATATTGATCTCTGTGGCAGACGTTTATAATACTTACATGTTTTGTCTCATTGAGCCCAGCTGTTTTGTTAATAAAAACACTATACAAGTACAACTCCATTTAAATATTACGCTTGAATTAACCCCACTTTATTTTAGGCTGAAAAAGGTCTGTGGTTAACACAAGCGTAAATAGAAAAAAAACACAGACTTGTAGTTAAGGGAACAGGAAGTGCTGATTCCTGCGGCGCTCCATCATGCTCACTTTACTCTAGTTATGTTGTCAATAGCTAGCGGTTTTATTTTATTTTACAGTGTTGCCCAGTGACTTGCTAAATATTCAAGCTATACTGTAAAAAAGTATACTGCTGGCAAGTGACAACAGCAAGGGGAAAGTGAACTGCAACACATGAGAACTTTTTTTATACTTTCTAACCGTGTTGTACCGTGTAAAGGTGTACTGGAGAGCCAATGGGGGTGATTAAAACACCCTTGTCCAGAGACTAACACCCTGTATGATTGAACACCACTTCAACAATTGCGCAATTAATTGCGATATCCAGAACAATCCCTCCCCGAACCTTTAAACACTCTTTCCACTGCGTCTGTGTGTTGCTTGGTGAAAAGTCTGCTAAATGTCGCTGAAGAACTACATTGCTTTGCAGAAAAATGATTTTCTGGTGCAATAAATTACAGATTTTTTGTTGCTGTATTTATTTTATGAAACATTGCCAGGTACATGTAGTAACATTTTTAAAAAAGCAGCAAACCACTTTAGGCTGTTGATTTACAGTGATTTTACAACAGATCCACGTCAAGCCTAACATCACGGTAAACCAGAGCCTTGTGGCTTATTGCTCAGATCATTTCTATCCGATGGAGGGAATTCTCCATTCAGAATTTATGCTGACAGATAATATTAGCTTCATTAGCGTCTCAGTCTTATAAGCTAACATCCCATTTCTGTATAACAAACAAACACAGCACAAAGCAGCATTTGTGATATTTTTGTGTGAGAAGTGATTTGTGGAGAATGTCTACTTTAACTAAACCTTTGGTAAAATGTAAAAGGGTGCTAATTATTTATTCACTTTTCATGCAGTAACTCAAGGCTAACCCAGCTATCAAGGCAAGCTCACATTAACAAAAACACAAACAAAAGCCTATTTATTTCAGATCAAAATTCTTTTACCATGACAATAAAATTTGCCCTGCATTAATTTGATGGAAGAAAAAAACACTGTTGTCCTGTCTGGGAGTTTTTCTTAGAACTTTATTCCATTGACAGTTCTCTGTTAGTTCATGAAAGTGAATTGTAACATTTTGGTGACCTAAAAATGTCTTAACTTAAAAAACAAGATGGCAACATCCAAAATACCAAACTTGGACATGCCAATAACTCCACTTTGCAGAACATTAACATGGCATACATGGCATTTTACTTATCATTCAGCATAAATGAGTAGATTTGTTACAAATGTGGCATGCCCTTTTCTACCAGCATGAAAAGACGGCGTTCTTTTCTTAAGATCTATTATCCGATAGTGTAAAATGACATGTTTGTGTAAATGTATTAATGTCCAGTGGTGGAAAGTAAATAAGTACATTGACTGAAGTACTATCATTTTAAACATACTTGTACTTTATTTGAGTGTTTCCATTTCATGCTACTTTATACAAGCCCCAGTAAATAGAGGGAAACATTGTACTTTTTACTGCACTGATATCTTTATTTCTGGATAGTAGCATGTCAGTATTGAACTCATGACTGCTACACCCTGAGCACAATTTCTTTGATTTCACTAAATTCTAAATCAACCAGGAATGAAATCTTTCACTTTAAGTTAAATTTTGAACAAATAATTTTTATTTGTATACACTGTGATATTGCTGCTTTTCTGCTTAAGACCTGAGTTCTTCCTCCACGACTGTTTATTACACCTGATATGATTTTACTGTAAATTCCAAAATGGTTTGAGTGTGCAGCTCTAGGCAGGTTCCTGTGTCTACTAGGATGGGGCACTATTAGTCAGTCTGTATTATTTTTTTAAGGAACTGTTGGATATTGTGTACTTTTCCATTTAAATCTTGCATAACTATTTTAGCAAGGGCCCCGATTACGCCATTTTACACTGATCCAGCTGCATCCTGTTAGTACTGCGGCAAACCATTCTGCTTCAGCTGTCCATGCGGTTTGGCTACTGCCAAAACTTAATCATTTTACCAAGGGAAACTGAATGTGATGACTCAATATGTATTCCAGCACCGTTCTCTGCACCATTGCACTATTGTCTTCTCTCTGCAATTTTCAATGTGTTGTTTATAGCCTATAAATCATTTTTCACATGTTTACATCTGTAAAGGCAATTTTCATGTTTGCCTTGTTCAGCTCTGTTATCCTTGTTTTAGTTTTCAGGCCAAGTCTATTTCTGTGCATATTGAGAACAAAAGTAACAAAACACACACACACTTACTTAGCCCATTTAGCTGCATACTTGTTAGTGTTATGACTGAAAAATGACAGTCAAGCTGCAGTTTATGTGTCAGTTTTGTGTTCTCACACACCAAGTTGTCAGGCTGAGTTACCAATCATGGCACATACTGCATGGTAAATGGACTTGCATTAATTTATGCCTTTCTAATCTTCCAACCACTCAAAGCACTTTACACTATTTGTCACCATTCACCCAATTTCATACACCCATACATCCACTATGCAAACACAAATTCACACACCTATGAGATAGCCTCCTGGAGCAATTTGGGGCTCAGTGTTTTGCCCAAGGACACTTCGACATGGGGACTTGGGGATCGAACCGTCAATCTTTCGATTGGAAAATGACCCTGACTACCTCCGAGCCCTGCAACTGCACTGTTTATGATGCTAGAGCAAAGAGGTATTCCACCGTCCACAATCAGACTGTGTCAAAATGTTGACACTTCTGGGTTCAGTGGCTGTTAGTTCTGTTAAGGGGAAAGTTACCAAATGTCTTCGGCAGTCGATGTGTCCTTGGGCAAGACACTTAACCCCAAGTTGCTCCCGAAGGCTTGCCATCGGTGTGGACTGGATGTTGCATGAATGTTAGTTAGAGTCTGATGGTGGCACCTTGCATGGTAGCCTGTCATCAGTGTGTGAATGGGTGAATGATATGTAATATACTACTGATTGTAAGTCGCTTTGGATAAAAGCGTCTGCTAAATGACTGTAATGTAATGTAATGTAATGTAATGTAATGTCTGTAGTGCCCCCTCCTGGCAGATAAAGGAACCAGCCAATACAGACTCCATTCATGTAATCAATACAAACATTGTCCTAACAGACAATCCAAAGGTAGATCATGGAGAAATACTTAAGTCTTAACAAATAACATCTGTCTTGTTAGAAAACGGCTTGTTGACCATGGGTACATCCCAAGTCTCTTATTTGTCATTTCCTCGCTCCTCGATCCTCACTTGAACCGGAAGTCTGCAGCCGATCGTACTGATCTGATATAGATCATCATCAATGGAGTTTAATACCAGAGTGATGACAGATCACAGATCGAACAGTCAGAGAGAGTTGGAGAGTTTGTCTGTCTGTCAGTAGAAACACTTTTACATCATTTATCTTAATTTCCATTCATTCATATGAGGCTGATCATTCATAAATAAGACAAACGCATTTCGCCGGTACAAATCGGTCCTGCGCTTATTAATATTAGTACAGTGATGATTACTTTGTGTCTTTATTAATATTAGTACAGTGATGATTACTTTGTGTCTTTATTAATATTAGTACAGTCATGATTACTTTGTGTCTTTATTAATATTAGTACAGTCATGATTACTTTGTGTCATTATTAATGTTAGTACAGTCATGATTACTTTGTGTCATTATTAATATTAGTACAGTGATGATTACTTTGTGTCATTATTAATATTAGTACAGTGATGATTACTTTGTGTCTTTATTAATATTAGTACAGTCATGATTACTTTGTGTCATTATTAATATTAGTACAGTGATGATTACTTTGTGTCTTTATTAATATTAGTACAGTGATGATTACTTTGTGTCATTATTAATATTAGTACAGTGATGATTACTTTGTGTCTTTATTAATATTAGTACAGTGATGATTACTTTGTGTCTTTATTAATATTAGTACAGTGATGATTACTTTGTGTCATTATTAATATTAGTACAGTGATGATTACTTTGTGTCTTTATTAATATTAGTACAGTGATGATTACTTTGTGTCATTATTAATATTAGTACAGTGATCATGTGATCAGCGGTCGTCGTCATCAGAAACAGACGTCGCTTCAAGTGACGCTACAGAGGAAAGGACGTCTCATGTCTCTTGAAACACATTTCCTCGTTTCCTCTCTCCTCGATTTATTTCGACGCAAGTGAGGGAATCGAGGAGGCAATTTAAGAGACTTGGGATGTACCCAAAAAGTAGGGAAAGTAGTTATCTGTCTGAATGAAGACGGGCAGCTCGGATGTGACACAAAGCTGAACTCCGTCAGACTGCTCGGTGTTAGCAGAGGTAGCCTACCTGCTGTCCTTCTCTCTAGGTTTGGTGTCCTAACGGGTTTTCAACAAATGCTGCTGCTCCCTTAAAACTAAATATGGAAACATGCTCACCTTGTTCTACACAGGCAGGACGATTCTGCTCCGTTTACATCCGTAAACGTCACACGGATTGTCGCCAATGGGATGTGGGTGCGCTTCGTTAATACTCTGCGTGTGCCGCTCATGTTCGAGCAGGCGGCGTCTGCACTACTATACAGAGATTAGGCTATATTATAGGCTATATATAAGTTTAATTTTACATGAACACAACAAATGATATCGCACATACAGCGGACAATTAATCAGTTTACACTCAGAGGGCGGAATAGAAAAGCAAAGAAAATTATGACAAAAAATATATACAGGTCTTTGGAAGGGCCCGTGAATGAAGTTTCATTGATCTGCCATTGTTCCCTTTGTATGATGAACAATGTAATATTAGAGGTATTGATTTATTTCACTGGTCTACTTGTGTTAGTGTTAATGTATTCTGATACGTGTGAGTTTGTTTTTGGATAGCTTCGATGCTGCTTTAACGTGGTTAATGCTGTGTCTGTGTTATTGTGGCATTGAATGAACATGTGCACCACTACCTCAGCTTGTTAAATTATCCAATTTGGATACAGCAAATTGAGTAACGAAAGTCGAGAGCCAGAAACAAGAGACAGCTTGCCTTCAAAGTTAAAGTTGCGCGTCAATTTAAGAAGAGCTAAATTAAATAGCTTTAATAATGAACATTATATATAACTGTTTTTAAGTCATATTTCTGCCACTTTCCCACAGCTGATCGTGAATATACTGCTAATGAGCAAACAATGGAATTATATTTTAATGATTCATACATTTATCAATTTATTTATGTTTTAAAGGCTTCTTAAACTATTCGGCTGAATGTTACAGGATAAAGTGTTGAGACATGTGATGAGTCTGACTGTAGAAAGAGTTGATTACCTTGAACTTTGATTTTATGCTGGCTCTGTTGTCATGACAATAACACCACTAAGCTCTCCGATACACCTTTAATTTACTTTAAATTAATTTACTGTTTGCACTTCTAACTATTCTACATAAAATAGATTAAATTAACAATGTTTTGCTGAATATCCTCTGGCTGTATAAAACAAAAGTGAGTCTACTGTTATTTATAGAGTACTACCATTACAACCCTTTTCTCCATATGAAAGGAATGGGAACAAACATGTGACGAATACTTAGTAGATTTTTATATAAATAAAGTTTTCAATTCGACACTCTCCTACAGGGTGCACATGTGTAATCTGCTCACAACACGGGCCTGTAATGCAATGCCTATGTATAAAAGTAATAAGATGTAAAACATGTTTTCAATTTACAATTTGCTTTACGTTTAAGAAAGTGCAGACTTTTTCAGAATACATTTGCATTAGCACAAGAATGCCAATGAGATTAGGCAATACCCCTAATCTGACATTGTTCATCATACACCGTGAACAACCAGAGGGGCAGTTAGCTCATCTTTCTTATCAGTGGTCTACGTTCCAGTGAACTCCATGGGAGGGTCTCAAACTGACTCTTCGTGTATTTAGAAGAAGCAAGCATGAGTTCACTGCATGTGTTTTTTCTTAATATGTAGTTTCTGGTTAAACAAATCCATCTAAAGGTTGTGGAAAAACGTTCATATATGTAACAAGACATATTCACAATCAGAATCAGCTTGGTCAGGTATGCTTCAAGCAGCTGGATAAACAATAAAGTACATTCACAATTATTACAGTACATCTTTTGGTAGTTTTACAGGGTTATTGTTTTATTTCGGTAATGCCCTTTGTTGAATTCATAAATTAAACTGATTATTCATTGAGGCCTATGAGTGTGAAGAGGCGCCTAAAAAAAAAACACAGCTCCGCCCCTTTCCCAGCAATAGGCCGGTCTCACCACTGCAACACAGCGAGCGCGCCTTTAAGTTTAGCTGAAGCTCGCTGTAGTGAGCTGCATGTTATGTCACCTCCAGCTAAGACACATCTACACACGGACATCAGTGACAACCAGGCTCCTTCTCGTGAGACACGAACGAGCTACATTGAAGCAGGTAAGCACGGGGACACGGGGACACATGCACGGTGAACTGAAGGCATCAGTAGGCTCTACCCGGTAGAGCCTACTGATGCCTTCAGGCTCTACCGCAGGGGTGGGCAATTATTTTTCCCAGGGGGCCAAATGAGCAACTGAAAATATTTTGGAGGGCCGGGCCAAAATGCCGAACTCAATTCTGCATAATATACATTTTATTTCTATATAAAAAGCAGTAAATGGCATTGTTTTGACCGCTGGTAAGAGTGTATGTTATTATTTGGCAATTAAAAGGTGAGGTTAGCTTTCAAAAATATCATTTATTCAAATAGAATTTCCAAAATGATAAACAAAATGTGAAACATTTGACTCATTTTCAGTCACATTAATAACAAAGGGCATTTTGAGTTTCATATACTATTGAAACAAGGATTTTCCTAGCTTTCTAAAGACATCACATCATCTTTGTAGCCAAAATAAACAAGACATGTCACTGAACTGTGTAACTGTGTAAAGAAAAGTGTCCCAGTTTTGTAGCCTTTTTGACTTTACATGCCTATATTAAACATTTAATGTTTTCAGAACTGTGCAAAAAAAAGAAAGAAAAGAAAATTGTCCTCTTTAAACACGGCGACATGCTCCCCACAAACCAAACACACAGGTTTACCCTGGACTTCAGTAAAGAAAAAAATAGTAGTCCATATTTGTTTGAAAGTTCTGCTTTCGGCACCACTTTTCTCTTTTTGGCATGAGCCGATATTTTCGCATTTTTCAGGGGTGACAAGGAAGGAAGACAGGTTGTCAATCACACGCATTTCACGTGCACAGTTGACGTGCACGATTGCGTGCACTGTGAGAATAAATGGGCTTCAAAATAAAAGCAATGCGGTTTTAGTCCACCCATAAGATAATTAGAAAATATGTTTTATTTTCTAATTATCATGTAATCTTTCGCGGGCCGGTCAGAATCACCGGGATGCAGGTCACTAACCATGTCCTCATTCATCATTGGTACCGAGTCCGAACGGAACCGTAGTCCGCTGGCTGTTCTAGATTTCTGATTCAAATTGTTCACAGGAGAGGAAACCAGCTGGGCTCTAATATTGACATTAATATCTACATTATGATATCATCAATTGTTATTGTAGATTGCTTACCTAACAGCTGCAGTCCCCCAGTGACTTTTTTTTTTTAAATTAAAAAAAAAAAAAAAAAAAAGCTGACCAGCACCACCACTTTTAAAGTGAAGCATCCATAGTTTGGTAACCACGTATGAGCCACCGGCAGACTCCATTACTCAGTGTGTAATGTGTTATTTTGTAGCAGGGCAAGGTTCCATCACTTCCTGCATACTCAGCTAAATGTAGCTGAACAGGTCATTTACATGTGACACTGGATGATCACTACTACACAAAGAGTTTATAAGAAGTGGTAGAAGTACCTTACCCAATAGTAGTGCACATCTAGAAGAGGCTTTGCATAAACTGCATGTGTCTCTTGTGACCTGAAGAGCACTTTATCATTTAAGGTTTTTTGATTTAAGTTGGATACCAGAACTTTTTAGACGTGTTATCTTGTGCCTCTGAAGTGTGTGCCATTTGTTTGTGAATTTTCGAGCATCCCAAGCCCCTGAAAAATAAGATTGCAAAGCAGAATAATGATACAATATTATATATATATATATATATATATATATATATATATAATATATATATATATATATAAATAAACATAAAAGTGTGAACCTTTTTTTTAATATATATATAAAAAGGTTCACACTTAAATTGTTTACCAGGGCATGAGCACAAAGATCTTCAGAGATATATAATTTAATTTTGCTCCCAAAGTGCACCAGGTTGATGCATTTAACTTTCAAATGTATAAAATGTCTTCCGGGGGCGTGCCCCGTAGAGGGTCCGCGGTCCACCCACCCCACTCTCACACAGTCCATATTTATATTTTTGATATCCGGGACACCCGATTTAACCCACTTTACCCTTTTATTTCTTGTCTCTGTTTCTCAGTCAGAATGTTGGGGGCTGTGGTTGTTGGCATTGGCACAGCAGGTTGGGTGAGAATCCGAGACATGTTGGCTCCTGAACCTGGCAGTCTTGCAGAGAAACTCAATGTCAGAGGATTCATATCCAGGTAACCCACACAAGCTTGCCAGCATGCACAGATAAACACAAGCAAGCTAGCCATGCGGGGCCGGTCTTCTCATGAGTATATCCACTATCGGGCAGCCAGAGTGAGCTGCAGTCAATGGGCTGAGGCCGTAAAGGCCGGCTGCAGACGTCGTGCTCCATCATTCTACAGAGCCCTGAATCCCTGATGTTTGACAGAGCGCTATCGCTTGTCTTTTTAAAGTTTATATTGAACATGTCCTGTGTCAAAATGGCACCAACTTCGACGCTGCATGTCCTTGTGTGCCCAGCAATACCCCATCCAAGTGTGAAATAGAGCAGATGACATTTTTCTAGATATGAGCAGGACACATTACAGAGACTCCGTACTATATAGTTGGATACTAAACTAACTTGATGGAAACAAAGATAGAAACAGAGGTCAGCAAGACAGAAGTACAGACTTTAAATATTGAGAGTACAGCCTATATTTATACAGGGCTGTGTGATTAGACTGCATTATTTTCATCCCAAATAAACTGCCAACTGTGTGTTTCCATCTTTGTAGTCTAGAGTCCAAAGGAGTCTTAGAACTAGTACTTAAAACACATACAGTGTATTGTAATAACCAAGACCCACTATTTTATTTATACAGTATGGTTAATATGGAAAAACCCATCTGGCTTTTTCAAAATGGAGCTATTTTACCTCATAGTGTTTGTGAAATGGTAGGAGCAGTTTTTTTAAATGCATAGTTGGATGAAGTCCACTATATCTATAACTATATCATCTTGGAAGACACTGTCTTTGATGAAAGCAGCATTCCAGTCATAATCAAGCTGACAGATGTTTTTGTGAACAGGAGAAGCCTGGACCCTCAGCAGGGAGTGAGTCAGATCTCCATAGAAGAGGCTGTGAGTAGAGATGACATTCATGTGGCGTTCATCTGCACTGAGAATGTGTTGCACGAGGACAACGTCAGGTAATGTACAAGTCTGCAAAAAGTCTCTACACCTGATCTGTGTCGCATTCAATAGTTCTGTACAGTTAGTCAACGTTCAATAATCTCTGGTGTTTAGTTGGGTTAAGATCTGCTGAAAAAAAGTAGATGATTTACATCATTCTTGTAACAATCAACCCATTTGGTTGTCCTTTGTACCGATGTATGCTTAATAGAGCCAGAATGATCAGTCAGTCAACTCCACCGTGTTTGAGTCGACTCATTTGTCTGGCAGCGTTACATGAAACAGCTGTTTCTCCAGGGGCCAAAACTGAAGCTGATGTGGAAGTGTCTTACATTTTGAATCCTCTCTAATGCCCAGCAGGGGGCGACTCCTCTGGTTGTATAGAAGTCTAAGAGAAAATGACTCTCCTTCTCTCTTGATTTATTCCCTCAGTAAAAATTGTAAACATGAGTTTATGGTCTCAATCTCTAGTTTCAAGTCTTCTTCAATACACTTCAAATAGACCATAAAGGAGGGTATGCCTTAGGGCAGGCCTACTGTGATTGACAGGTCGCTGCCACTACCAGAGCTGTATCTCATGTCACTATATGTACTTGTATACAGTCTATGGGTTTCTCAATTAAAATGTTATCGACCAAGGTTCAGCAACTAGCCATCAGCGCCAGGGGCAGGATTAACACCAAGCTGTTAACACATTGTTGTCAGCTGTGTGCCAGAACCAAGGAGTACTAGTAACAAGAATGGAGACCGCTACAGACGACATGACGCTGGTTTCGAGGCTGAGAGGCTCTCTGAGGCGGCTAGCGTTCACAATATAAAACTTAAGCCCTGATTTTCCACTATCTTAAGGCTACCACTAACAATTACTTTTTTTTTATCAATAAGTCTCACAATTGTTTTTTGGATTACGTGATTAATGTAATGACTTTATGTATTAAATATTCTTATGACAATTTTTTAATTCTGGATTAATAAAAACTTGAATTTACCCAAAATAAATATAAAAAAATGTTGTGGATTCGATCTGTCTGAACCATTTTACAATCCAATAGAGAAACAGAATGCACAGCTTACTGTTTCTAATCAATATTCAGTAGTTTTTTTTTCATTACAAATTCTGATAAAGACAACTCCCTCCCCCTGTCTCATCAGCGCTTTTCTGCAGGCAGGAAAACACGTCTGTGTGGAGTACCCCATGACCACGAACTACAAGGCTGCTGTGGAGCTCTGGGATTTAGCCCAGAAAAAAGGTGATGCCAATATATATATATATATATATATATATATATATATATAACAATATATACGCTCTCACATGTACTCATGCAGAACTATGTCCAGTGCTACAATAAGAAATAGAGAAAGAGTTTTTACTTTTTCTCATTTTATGGGCCAGGTGCGACTAAAAACAAACACACCTTGGGTCAAGATTCTGTGCTCATGATTTCCCTTCATTAATGACTACATTCTCAGATCAGTGCTTGGCACTGTGGGTTCAATGACAGATTTGCAAATACACACACAGGCCCAGCTAACAGTGAATGCATCTCAGTCAACATTTGTGTGTGTGTGTATGTGTGTGTGTATCAGGAGTGATTCTCCATGAAGAACACATTGAGCTGCTGACAGAAGACTACAAAGCACTGAGGAGAGAGGTAGAGGGTAAAATCCTGCAGGAAGGAACTCTTCATTTTACAGGTAAGAGACAGGAATGTACGTCTCTTTGACACAGCTTTGACCAAAAAATTCATCTCAGTTTTGAAATTGGAATTGAAAGTCATTTCTAGTTTTACTTTAAGAATATGGTTCAAGTGCTGGACTGTTATCCAGTTAATCATCGCCGCGCTGTGCTGAGAACGCTCTTGACAGGTCGAATATGAAGGTTGTCCAGAGAGAGCAAAAAAACAAGCACATTTTTGGGGTTTGGAACTCCAGGAACACCCCCATAAGGACATGTAATCATGTGTGTATACTGTCATTTGTTGAAGGTGGAGCTCTGAAGCCCGGATTTGGTTTCCCAGCATTCAGTGGCATTGCTCGCCTCACCTGGTTGGTTGAGTTGTTCGGTGAGCTGTCAGTTACTGTAGCAACCATGGAGGAAGACCCTGCTAACAACTACAGCAAGATGACTGCAAAGCTGCTCACTTCTGACAACAGGTGAGAGAGGATACATCTGTATGTCTACCACACTGATGGAGTTCATAGTGAAAAGACTAAAACCAACAATGTGTGAGTCCGTCTCTCAACACTGTCTTCCCTACTCCGTCTGTGCCTCTCCGTCACCTGTCAATGGGCTCCAACTCTCAAATTTATATAGTTTCCCTTTTGTCACTTTATTTTTTAACAAATTCTACTCAAACAAGGGGAAATAGTGTATTTGTTGGGGACTATTTTCAGCAGGAGATTAATCCATATTTGGTGGATTAACTTGTTATCATGTAGATGATGTTTTCTTAAAAAAATAAATAAAGCACTAACAGTGTTGTGGACTGATTTTAAATGTTTTCTGAATCAGTTTCTCTTGAGGTTACAGACAGTATGACTTCAAAGTCCACTAATCGGTCTTTCAGAAAAAACAGATATGCAAAAAACAAGTATGCAGCTAAATGGGCTGTGTGTGTGTGCTGTGCGCGCGCGCGTGATCTGCTGCTAATTTGCAGGCTAGGGTAAGTGCAGAGCTCCAGGCCCAGACATAGCAACGATACAAAAGTCCCTTTAATGAGAGCACAGCTGTGGAGACAGGTTTAATCATTCATTTCTTCTGTGTCCCTTGTAGACCTCTGACGTGGATTGAGGAACGTGGGCCAGGCCTCCCCAGGGCCAAGAACATCAACTTTCACTTTGACTCCTGCACTCTGACCCAGATCCCACCTGCACCTAGAGGGAATGTGGGCCTCTTCATGCAGGACCTCATCCACTTCTCTGCCAAGCTGGAGGGCCAAGTGAGTGTTGAGGAGCTCCGCAGAGAGAAAATCCGGGTCCTTCACTGCTTGCAGTTGGCAGAGAGGATACAACAACTTTGCTAAAGTTAAATGGGGACTGTCCATGAAATACACATAAAACTTTATTTAAACATTCACTTATTATATGTTATCTTCATATTTCATCACCATGCCCTTAAGTTTTTGTATTTTGTTGTTAAAATCTTTCAAAGTATTACTTGATATTATTACATTCAGAGAATAATGAGTAAATGAATTGAACACTTCCTAACATGATCTGCACATATTTGGACATGGGTGCCTAAAAGTAGAATATTTGGATGACTGGAAATATCATATAGACCAGTTCTCTAGAATCCAGCAAAGATTTAGTATCCTACATTTAGTGTCTATGCTTCTGTATCTGCCTCTCACACAAACACACACACAGTAGAGTGGTTTTACAAAAGATGTTGACAGCTTCATATTAAGCTTTGAATATATACCTGTTTAATAAAAATTTTGAACAAAGACGCAATTGGAAAATGTCTTAAACACCAAACCAAAATGGTAAATTTTAAGAGAGGGAGGAACATTAAGGACAGAGTTGACAACATGTCCACCGTAAAAGTAAAAATGTAAATTAGGCAACAGGGTTTATAACTGTATAACTCTTATCCATGTGTGAATGATGTACAGAAAACATCACATGTAAAAGCATACAATGTTCTTAATGATCTTGCTAAATAATTTGATGTAAAAATCAATTCAATGAACAATCCATCAAAGTGAAAAAATAAAGAACTACAATATTGTGTCTTCACAACCTATGATGTTTTTCATAATTTTCTTTCGATTGACATGTGAATGTGGAGATCTGTGACAACAGATTGCTAGACTGAGGGAAAGATTTGGTTTACCATCCAGGTGTTAGGACTGATATACTTAAACTGGAATATTTATTATCTAAGTGAACAATCTCCCCAGTACACCCCTTAACTGAAATGTCAGTTTACAAAAAGTAGTCTTTTTAAAAAAAAAACATTAAAATGTGTTTCAGTATCATCTGACCTCAAGAGATAAATAATGTAGGTACATCGAAATCTAAAACTTTGAACTACAGTAAACCATATCTCATTAAGTAGAAAAAAAAATGCAGCTTACTTGAAACTTTACAGATCTTATACAACACACAGTCTCAGCAAGAACTGGGCTCTGAAGACCCCTGGTGATCTCTTTGTTGGTGTGGGCTAGTTTGGGTTAGGTCACTACAATATTACAACAGGAACGCCTTTGGAGTTTGGAATATGTGTCCTTAGCAAGTTACTAGTTTTAAGTTCCTTTAAAATCTGAAGTATAGCTCAATATTTGAACTCTAACAGTTATTACAAACAATGAATATTCATTACTATCCATATCCTCATAAGCACCTATACAGCTCCTGAACATAACACACTAACAAACAGAGGCGTGATTAAGTAGAGTCAGACCAAAATCACACAGCCAATGTTTAGGTGAGGAGTTTGTTTTTCAAGCTGATGTACTTGGACGTTGGTTTTGGCTGCATCATATCAAGTCCTACAAACAGTCTTTGGAAGACTTCAAAAGTTTTGGCAAGTTTGGGAGGATAGTCCAGATTTAAGGCATAGGTTAGGCCAAGGAGAAGGCAGCAGGCTCTGGACAGGTTATCCAGACCGGTCAGCACCGGCGTCCCATCGATGACGATCCCCACTGCATCCGGCTGCTGACAAACATAGATCCTCATACTCTGGGTTTTAAGGTCCTGATGCACTTGATCCTCTTCTGTTCTCTGTAAATCATTCACATTTGACATATTTCATCAACACTGATTCTATGGGGCTCTAACATGTTGGATATTAAAGTTACTGAGAAGAACTTTTAACTTGTTATGAAACGGTCTCAATTTAATCCTAATGACCTAATATGGTGTGAGATTCTCCTCCCTGCTCTGCCGGTCCCGTGGGAGCCAACACAGACGGCTTCTGGCCCAGGCTATACTGCTGGGCCCGCAGAGGGAAGTGAGACACGGGAGGACCAGGACCAGGACCGAGCAGGGTAGCCTGTCAGACCCTGCTGCAGTAAAACTAGGTTTGCTAAAGGGACTCTGGCACTAGTAAACACTACCACTTTCATCCACGGGGGCCGCAAAAAAACAGAAAAAAAAAAATGGTTCCTTGTGGTAACTTTTGTAAGTTCAAATAAATAAATGTGAAATAAATAATCACATGAATGGATTGCTAAAAGTATAAAAATTAAACAATGATTTGTAAATATTAAAAGTTATTAAAACTTCTCATTATTACAAAATGTAATTTCACAATTATTTCTCTAATAAAAGACATGTCTGCTTTTATTTAAAAATGTGACTTTCTTCGTAAGATTTTCTCAAATATCTTTTAATTATTTGGTAGTGAACATTTTGGTGTTCCGTATGAATCAAATCAAAGTCATTCTTTCTCCATCTTGGTTTACAACTATTTGCATACAAACTAAATTTTGTAATAAATTAAATAGAGAGAGGATTATTACCTGTTTAACTTCCTAATAATGAATAGTATGGAAACAGTGCAAAGTTTTAGTGCGTGGTACTTGTGGTTTTACTTTAGCTTCTTACTGTGGTATTGAATTGGTAATGAGAATTGTGGAAAATTCACTGGTACTGGTATCGACTACTAACTACTAATACTTTACTCTATGAATACACAGTTATTAGGACAGTACTTACAAAGTATTCAGAGATGAGCTCATTCACATTCTCCCCCAAGTACTGAATGAGGCACCTCAGAGTCACGTCCCTCTTCTTCTCCACTGAGGCATGTGGGTCCTGAGGTTAATCATTGGATCATAAATAAAACTAAATCAATACTTCTCTTGTCTGTCACCTCTTCAACAGAAGCTAGTTTCACTCTCTCAGCTCACAATTCTAGCTTAGCTCTTCTAAGATAGAATTGAAACTGTGAAACGAGAAGGACATGTAACAACCATATGTCTTGAAAAGTTTTTTTGTTTTTTTTAAACCTATTTTAACCTCCTCTACTCCTTGCAGTAGCCAGCGTCCCTGGCCAACTTCACTATCTTTTAGCAGCTGTAGCTTGTGAAGGCGTACCTTCACTCTATTTTAGAGTGAAGGTACGGCTATCATATGAAATTATAAAATGCTATAAAAATGTTTTATATTTTTGGGCTGTTCTAAATATGTTTTTTTTGCATTTTCCTAAACAGTCAGCAACTGAATTGTAAAATTCTGGTATGTCTGGAAAGCTTGTGGACAAAAAAAAGAGACAGAAATTGGTCTACGGTAAAAAGAGATGGAGTAGAAGAGGTTAAAACAAAACAAATCTAGACTGACCCTATTGCTCCAGTTTACTTTATTATTTGACCATGTTTTTTAAGACCACTTAAACCTCACCTTTATCAGTTCAATAAACACATTCTTCATGCGCTGTCCAACAGCACCTCCCTTTGAGCTGAATAATTCCAGGAATTTAGGAGTGTACCTGTCCAGCTGGGAGATAAAGGTTGACTCCAGGGGAATAGTGTTGCACCTACGGAACTCTTCATTTATCTGGAAGACAGGATTTTGACAGGACTATAAAGTGACACAGGCACATTTCCATATAATGGAACACAATGCTCCAGCAGTAGGAACAAACTTAGTTGAGCATTAAACCCTATTATGCTATTTTCCAGGTGCATATTTTTATCTCAAGTTACAGTTACAACATGTTTACATGCGTTAATGCTCATAATCCGCCTTGTTTTTCTCATCCTGGCTGTCCTGCAGCACCTCCTCTGACCCTCTCTCTGAAATGCTCCGTTGTAGCGTTTGCTCCTCCCTCCAGAAAGCAAAGTCTGCCCTGATTGGTCAGCTAGCCCGCTCTGTTGTGATTGGTCAACGTTTCACATTTCAAAAAACTCTTCCTCCGGAGCTTCAGAGTCGTCTCTCTCTTTTGTTGTTTGAGGGCCTAGCTCGCCAGAAGGAGTTTTACATCACTTCCGTAACATTATGACCTCATAAAGTTACGGAAGTGAAGGAGAGAATTCAATGGAGCCGTTTCAGGCAGCTCAGGAGCAGTGATTCTGAGGGGGAGGGTAACTCCTTTTAGGCGTGGACTTCAGGTATTACACTCTACGTACCTTTTACATGTAAAATTTTACATGTAAAATAATATATATATATATATATATATATATATATATATATATACATATATATATATAAATAAATAAATAAAACACTAAAGAAGAGGGAAAAAGTGGAAAAGCATAATAGGGCCACTTTAAGTATCATTGAAACCGTTTGTTGGGACAGCTTGGGAGTAAGTTGACCTGATCCCCGCTAAGCCCAGGCAGGCTTGACCCACAACAGGCCAGCTACCTCCTAGTAAGTGTTAAGTAAACTGAATAAATACGTAAATAATGAATACAATTATGCCATGACCCGCCCCTGTGCCTCTTTGTCCTTAGAGCCCAACCAGAGCATTGTAGTTATTACATCGCTCTTCTGATTTCTCTACTTTGTGCCTCCTTGTCTCCTCTCTCTCCTCCTGTAGACCAACTTTAAAAAAAAAAGAAAGACAAACCATCACAACCCAATTCAAGAAAGGTAAATCACAAGTTTGTTTTTTACCTTAGATAAGCTGTTTATATCTACATATGGAGCAGGTGGGTCCTCTTCACGGGGACGGCTACCGTAGTTCTACAAACACTTGACACACACAGAAGTTTCATTCGGGTTTCAATCAGCAACCTCAGCACTAGATGATTTTAAATGCTTCATTTATTACGTTGATTTAACCGGCTCTCCTTTTCCCCCCTCTCATCAGTAAAACAAAAAGAATGTGCCCTAGCTTAAATTTTAGATTCCTTGTTATAAGTAGGCTACAATTATCAGAACAGTTGGAACATGCAGGCTCCCTCATGTGGCTCAAGGGTGTTACTTCGATATGAAAGACAATGGGAGAATTTTAATGGGAGAAATTCTGCAAATCTTTTAGGGACCCTTAGAAAATCTCCTGCAACAGACTTGTGCATTGCTACCCAGTCCTTAGGAATGACTGATCTACAGCATCCTGTAACTGCACAGCTTCACTTGTCACAAACCTCTTTTTTTTTGGGACTCTATGGATGCCAGGACAGTTGTAGCCCATTTGTAACACAAGAAAAACATGTCAAACAAAACATAACAAAACCAGAAGTACTTTCCTGTAGTACATTTTATGAGTTAGCATCGTAAGGAATGTAAATAGCAGCAAAAAAAAATGATGTCCCTCTCCTTTCGTCCTGCCCAAGTCCTGCTCTCTGTCCTGAAGTCCTGCTCTCTGTCCTGAAGTCCGCCCATCAAGTGCAGCTTGATCCGGGATGAACGATGGAGCCAGGTCTATCAGACAGCCAGGAGCATGCTGGGTAGTGGAGTAGCCTCAGGTCCTAGCTGGGTTAGCTTAGCTTTCATCTCGGCTCTCCTCCCTGGGTTGGTTTGGCGGCGTTTGGTCCGGCAGGTCAGGCTGGTTGGTCGGCTGTGGAGCGCTAATCGTCTCCAAGTGCTTCTTATTCCGATGTTGATGAATCTATTATGTCATATGCCATTAGTGCTCCAGTGATAAACACAACAAAAACAACTAAGTAAGACAAAAAAATTTGCAAAATTCATGGGAGCTACCAGGATTTACATGTGCCGACGTTTCTATAGCTCTCAACCAACAGTTGCCAACTTCATTAGCTGCTGCTATCACTTTGGATTTTTGATGTGTAGCTGTTAACTCAATGTTTTGTAAAATGTGTAATTCTGTTTCCCTTTGTCAATCTCTCACCAACAAAGTTTTCTCTTGTGTGGACAGTCATGTGTTGTGTCAGATTTCCTTTTTGTGCAAATCTTTCGCCACAGACAGGACAACTGCATGGTTTCTCCCTTGTGTGGACTGTCATGTGTTGTGTCAGATTTCCCTTCTGACTAAATCTTTTATCACAAAGAGAACAACTAAAGGGTTTCTCTCCAGTATGGCATCTCATGTGTGTCTGAAGATGGTGCTTCTGTCCAAATCTTTTACCACATTTTGAGCAGCTAAAGGATTTAGGTCCCATATCACTTACAGGAACTTTATTTTTCAAAATATTTAAATCTGTCTGAGGTTTCCTGATCTCCTTCCAACAATCATTGCTGTCTTCAGCCACAGCACCAGAACACTGTGAAGTCTTGTCATCAGATGCAGATAGACATTTAAAACCAGGTACTAAAACTCTGTCTGGTTCTGATCCTCCACAGTTCTCTCCATCAGCCTCGGTTTTCATCTGTTCAGCTGAGCTGCTGGCTGGAGGCTCTGCCTCTCTGTCTTCATCAGTTTGTCTTTGATGAAGCAGTAAGAACTGAGGTTTCTCTTCCTCATCCTCACTCTTCACAAGGACAGGAGTGAATGTGAACTCCCCCTCCTGCGGTCCTGGTAGCTGGGTTCTAACCTCCTGACTGGTCCAGAAAACCTCCTGTTCCTCTTTAATGTGTGTGCGCACTGGGTCTTCTTCGTCCAGGCCGGGGCTCCACTCCTGCTGCTCTTCTTTAATCAGCAAATGAAGCTGGACATCTGCAGAAAACAGTGAATTACAGACTGACATCCAAGTTCAAATAAACCCAAACTCCACATCATTAATTATGTATATTAATAAGCTCTGTCTTCTTTATTACTTTTATTTATTGTATTTATTACTCTATCGTGTTATATACATGTCTCTTTTTAGCTATTTCCTATGTGACTTCTTTTAACGGTGTCTCACCTATTATTTATTTGAATATATTACATATATTTTTTTATTATATTAGTAAAACTGATCAAGAGGAGCTTGTGATAATCGGGAGTTATGTTGGTGGTTATGTCATTGTGATGGCAGGGGCTACCATGCAAGGTGCCACATGTCCATCAGGACTTACTGACATTCATACCCGTTCATACACTGATGGCTCAGCCATGTGCTGATGGATGCTTGTTGCCTGCTTATTTGTGCAAGCATAGATTAACTGCAGATGAAAATTTGTGTATTTGGTACGATAACATAACTGACCGAAGAGCTCATGTTAATTAATGTGCATTGTCAACACATTCAGACCAATAATAACTGTTCTGAATGTGTTGACAGCAACATTTAATGAAATCCTCAGTTGGCCTTAGTGATGTCTGTGATCATGATCACCCTTTTTCATTTTTATCTACATCTAAAAACAAGTGTAATGTCATGTAATTATGGCTTCAACTTAATACTGAGGTTGTAAAGCATTAGAATACTGTAGCCTGGATCACAACACACAGAGGGAGCGTTGATCAACTAACGTCACATCTTTATGTAGCAATCAGTTCTCACATTCTACTGATTCTCTTAATAGCCTATGTAGAAGTAGCCTGAGCTGTCACGTGAATCGGTGCAGCACCACCAACGCAGGAGATGTGTTTTCATACTGACCTGCTCTTTGCAGCTTCTCCTCGGGCTTGGACACCGTGTCTAGCAGCAGTTTGCGATAGCGGCACTCCATCTCCTCTTCATACTCGGTCAGTGTTGACTCTAAGTGGCCGATTATCTCGTCGACAGCTGCAGTCAGCCGCTGTCTGACGAACACCGTCACAGTCTGGAGTCCGGACATGTTCTACAGGGGGGGGGGCTATCCGAAACAGAGGGAAGACACAGCTAGGTAATGATCACCTGGTGATACTTTGATACTTTCCTTTTTCTTCTTCTTCTTTTGGGGTTTTAACGGCAGCTTGCATCCTTAGAGTTGCACTACTGCCATCTTCTGGAACTCCTACCGCGTCCGGAATGCTATATTTTACTCATCAGACCTGTTCTTCTTATGTTCTTCTTTTATCCAAAGCGACTTACAATCAGTAGCATATATCACATATCATTCACACACTGATGACAGGCTACCATGCAAGGTGCCAAGAAGTTTGCCCAAGCATATTCTGCCTTGCCCACTTCCACCACACTCCAGTATATTCTTTACACCTATTCCTGTCAGTCCAACATGTCCTTTCTCTGTACATCATATCTCCTGCATCCAACCATCACATGCTGTATAGTTTCTGGTACATGACAATGATCACAAAAGCCGGTTGAGTGCTTCCCTATAATATGGAGTGTACTGTTCAGATTGCTGTGCCCTATTCTTATCCTTGTAATGACCGTCCCATGTTTTCTGTTTCCTCCCCTATTTCTCACAATACCAACGCTATTCTGAATTGAGTGTAAATGTCTTCCTTTTGTCTCCTGATCCCAGTGCTGCTATTGGTTTCCTTCTGAACAATGCTCTTTCCTTCTGATTTTGATAGATTTATTTGTGTATCAATGATCCCTTTGTGAACAGCTTTTTTGGCTAGTTTGCCCACTCTTTCGTTTCCCAGAATGCCTATGATAGATAGATATTTTTTTATTTTCGTGTCATGCACAAAAACGTGCCCAACCCTCATGGGTTTACAAGACACCAACAATACAGCTGCAGTGGATCCACATCTCATCAGGTCACATTTGATTACAAAATAACATGTTGCTTCACCGCTCCATCTTAAACAAAACATTCTGTCTTCTCTCCCAGGCCTGGCAAATAAAATCTGCTATAAAGAAGGTTCCTTTCCTAAAACCCAACTCAAGTTTTTCATAGTCATCCAGCCAAAAGAAATCAACATAAATGGAAGTCATTTTACTGAAGAGGCAGGAACCCAGATTAATGCAACCTCAGCACCTTGTTTCCTTATTCTTGCATGACCTGAAATTATTTCATAGGTTAAATCCTGACGATTGCTAGCTGTACCTGGCATGAGACTGTACAGAGCAGAGAGTGAATCACTACATATTAACACTTTGTTTGATTTGTTTAGTTCTACCCATTCTAAAGCCATCAGGATGGCGTACAGCTCAACAGTGAATACACTAAGGAAATTTGAAATCCGTCTGTATACCTCACCTCTGTAGCTAAGAAATGCTACTGCAGAACCTGTGTGGCCTGTTATTGGATCCTTGGATCCATCTGTGTAAACCTGCACAAAGTCTTTATATTTACATTCCACATACCCATAAAACTCACTCACCAGATCTGCACTTTTATTGTTTTCCTTAATTTAAAGTAGTTGCACCGACTCTAAGTCTCAAGGCTTTGTTTTAAACTCTGTCAATTTGATTTCAGTTAGACTAGCTGCTGCCCCACAAACAGAAGACCCATAGTCAATTGCTGATCAATGCCCTATATATTTGCTGCTGCAAAGGAGAGGGACTGGGAGGCCCTTAGGCTGTGGAGGCTGGCCATCATCCACCACTGGACAGCCGCTTCCACTCCTAATGGAGATTCAGAAGTGATGAGGTGGCAAAGCACGGTGAATCATGTTCAGGACATCCTTAAATACGACGGTATTGCATTTCCCTGCTCTGTACATTTACCTCTGGAGGGAGAAGCATGTAACAATGAGTGGCTGTGTGAACATGTGGATAAAACCTTTGTTGGTTCCGGAGCACTCCATCAATAAATAATCCAGAGTGTGCCATCACATGACCAAGGCGTTATACACATCACACCTGGTAGTCATCACATAATCATCCTTTATCAGCCTATGTAATAAATGCATATGTTGACACTTTGAGTTTTAACTTTGAGTACCTAATTAACTGGGATGGCTTTTTGCACTATTTATCCTCTAGGTGGTAGCATTGTTCTTCTCAATACTGAACAATAAAAAATAGTTATTACAAATATAAAAGTAATTTTTACTTCTGGGTTTATTCACAAATGTACAACTTGTGAACTGCACAATCTGCCTTTTTACAGGCTTCTCTTGGCAGCCCTGCATTTGATCCATAATGGCAGCAGAGAGGTTGCTTTAACCATTGATGGTGAGTTCTGTTATGCAGTTCTCAACCCAAGGTTCTGCAAAGTTGGCTGGGTTTCCACCCTATCAAGGAAAAAACATCATATTTATTATGTGAATGTTAATCAATGAGAATCCAACAAATGTTTTGTTTTTTTATCGTTCCAAAAGTATTGTGCCGAGTGTGGGTTTTACTTTGTTACTTTGTTCCAATTTGTGCAGGGACATTTTAAGGAGACCCATGCTTGTCAGCCAGCTGATGATGAAAGTGTAGGGGGTTAGCTCGTCCCACTTTTATAGTTTTTAACCTTGTTACCATATAGGCTTAGCTCTGGAGGATGCATTGGTGTCTCAGTGGTAGAGAAAGGTCGTCCTTTAATTAGAGGTTCAGCGGTTCGATCCCGGGCTCCAATAGTCCATGTTGATGTTTCCTTGGGTAAGACACTTGCACCCAAATTGCTCATTCATACAGGCTGTGCCTGCGGTGTATGATCGGGTATGAATGATTAGTTAGAGTCATGATGGTCAGGGTCACACCCTGCATGGTAGCCCCTGTCATCAGTGTATGAATGGGTGTAAATGGGTGGGTGATGACATGTAGCGTTAAAGCACTTTGAGTGGTCGGAAGACTAGAAAAGCGCGATACAAGTACAGTCCTTTTACCATTTGATGAACACTAAGTCAGTGTCTTTTTCTCCAGCTCCTGGTATGTCATGTCAACGTGAGATGATTTGATGAAATAGGAAAAACAGCAGTCATCGTTCTGCAGCATCTTCAGGAGGCCAGATGCCCTCCCTCAGTATTGCTATCAAATTAGATGTATGTTCTGATGGATTCAAAACCCTCTATGACGTTATCTAGGTTCTCATAGACTGTGTTCCAATTCTGCTGGTTAAGTTCCATCTTGCGGATGATGATGAGCAGCCTGTGTGCAACAATCTTTTAAAAGAAGAAAAGAAAAAGGTGACAGTCACAACTTGCATCTCTGTGACATTGAGAAACACAACAAATAAAAAGGGTATCGCCCAATTTACTGGTTGTTTTATTAGTAAAGTAACGCAAAGCACAATTCTTTTTCAATTAAATTCAATTTATTTTGTATAGCCCAAAATCACAAATTACAAATTTGCCTCAGAGGGCTTTACAATCTGTACACATGCAGCATCCTCTGTCCCGGAACCCTCACATCGGCACAGGAAAAACTCCCCTAAAAAAACGCTTTAACAGGGAGAAAAAAGGAAGAAATCTATGGGAGAGCGACAGAGGAGGGATCCTTCTCCCAGGATGGACAGAATGCAATAGATGTCATGTGTACAGAGTGAACAACATAACAGAGATACAACACATTCAATGTATATGACATAAACTATTCATATAATCACAGTAGTAAGCAAAGTAACGAAGGAGAAAATTAAGACTACTTATAATAAAAACAGCAATGACAATAGTAGAATTAAAATATTATTGAAATTTGTTTTATATAAGAGTTAAAAGACAGATCTTGATCAAACATAACTCCGAGGTTCTTTACGATAGTGCTGGATGCCATAGCAATGCCATCTAGAGAAACTATATCGTTAGATAGTTGATTTCGAAGGTGATCTGGGCCTAGTAGAATAACTTCAGTTTTGTCGGAGTTTAACATCAAGAAGTTGCAGGTCAACCTGGATGACAAAGTTAGCCATTAGCCCATTTACAAGATATTATAAATGGGCTAATGGCTAACTTCCAAGCTACACTAGCTATATTTTTGGCCCTGGTGAAGAGGCTATCATTCTCCCCCCTCAGCTTGATAAACTGAGCCGTTTGCTCCTTGCGTCCTAAAACAAAACTGTATAGTTAGTTTTGCTTCACAACACATAAGTAGAGTTTTAAAATAACCAAGTTCAGTTGTGTAGTTAATCCCAACATTTGTAACATTACTGGACTTGAAAGAGATATTTCAGGTTCACAACATGTCTACTTGTGCTCACGTTGGTCAATTTATGACCATCAGCTTGTGCTTCTTTTGCTAAAAGAGAGAGATAAGACAGAGGAGAAAGGTTTACACTCACCTTTATAGGTGTGGATGGGACATTGACTCTGTGACATAAGGGGGGGGGGGAACTTTGTTTCCCAAGTTATTAACTCATTAATTGTGATCATAGTTGAACAAAGTATGACAAATATGAATTTGTATAAAGTTGTCTCATGTTATTGGTCGCTTGCTGTTCAGCAGTGAGTGTGTAGTAGTATGAAGTTTTCCGAATACGGTCAACCACGATGGGATAGGTATTTGGGTAGACAAAGCTGAGTTGTTGTGCGTGGTAAGTCAACTCGATTCATCACTGCAGTATGCTTCCTTAAAATGATTAGCCTACTTACAATACATTTTGCATATGAGGGATGATTACTTATATAATAAACATAAAATGTTAATTATGAGCCCTTATAAAATACGGCAGTACAATACACCCTTAGTATGATTCCTTATTGCTGGACTATTTAAAAAACTTAGCTTGTCATCTTTTAAATGTCTCCATGGTCAACTCAATACTCCTGACCTCCAGCTGATCACTGTTGTTCACCACACAGCACACAGTGTTTCTAAAGTAGGTTACTAATATGTATAACTATGATAATACATTTATTATGTGTAATGTACTAACAATATAACTTGTATAAATACCTGCCCTAGTTTAGACTTACCCTGTGTTTTTCAATCACACAACGTTAGGTCCTTCGACTTCTTTCTCCTATTGCCATCAACCTATATCACCTGAGCTAACAAAGTCGAAAGCATTTAACCAATAAATCACTTTTTTGATTACTGTTTAGAAGTCTCAAATATACATTCTAATTCCATATCAACAGCGATGTATAGCTCTTTTTATTATTGTTATATCAGTGTTATATTTAACTTATTATACAAGCTCTGTAATGTAGCTCATAATGGAAATCCTCATTCCACCACCTCCATCCACCACTCTACGATCTCATGCCCTGATGTAATAATTAACTAACTGCTCTCATCCAGGGAGCCATTTTCTCTAATTTCACAGTATTGAATATAGAAAGTCAGCTGTCAGTCAAATGATAAAGTAACACATTGAAAATGTACTAATTTTAAACTCTTGCAAGTTAAATAAATAAATGTTTTCCTTCAGAGGTTTGCTGAAAGTTTTTTAAATTTATCAACAGTGAAAATCACCTCAAAATACACTGTAACACGGACAAAGTCTCTATCATGCTAGACTAAACCAAAAAGTTGTCAGCCCTGCACTGTTCATTTCAAACTAACGTTAGTGAAATTTGTTTTGGAATCGAGCACCAGAATTTAAATTGATATTTCCTTATGATATCTTTCGCATCAGAATTTTGGAACCGGTTCTAATTTGGAATCTGGTTCTTTATGCCCAACCCATACAACCAACTTCTGATGAAACTATCTGGTTCTTCAGCTGCTAAATGCTCCACTATGTTCACCAACTTGTCTCTAACGGTGTCTCTCTACTGCTTGATGTTGAATAGGTTGTGTACACCGACTCTTTGGAGCTTTCTCAATTAAAAGAAAAACAGCTGCCTGCCATGTCCAAAAATGAGCAAAGAACATTAACTAACTGAACAGCTAAACCAGTGGTTCTTCCACTTCTTTCAATAATGTACCCCTTTTGAAATATTTGAGCCATTGCAAAACATATTTGGTAGAAAAAGAAAATGCTTTTATGGTGCAGTTGACAATTTTACGGCAGGTAACGATTGCATTGAAAATAGGAATATTAAATATATAATCCTTATCAAACTTACATTATTATAAAATATATTGCATGAGTGATGCTTAATAAATAAATAAGAACCCAGACACATTTTTCCTTAAAAAGAAATTATAGGGGGTATAAAACAGAGCAAGGAACACATTTCTGATATACCGTATATGGATACATATTTTTTTAAACTATCCCCTAGAGCCAAAGATCTGAATGATACATATATTTCACAATGTTAATTGCTTAGTAACACGGAATCGAATTTCATTGGCATTTCCACAATAAATATCAAAATTAAAACTTTGCTTAACAAATTATTTTTCAGATTTTTCAGATTTGTTTGACCTCCTAAACCTCGATGTATAACTTGTACTTGCGACACATGCATTAATGAGGTATAAATGAAAGTGTTGTACTCCTTCACAATGTGTGGCTGGTTGACCTCCACAAATGCTTTGTCTGATTTGCTCCAGCATCAAGCTTTGTCTAGAGGCTTAGTTGCACAGTAGGATGATATCAACGAATCAGATTAGTTGTTGTACCACTTGTTAATGACCATACTTTCCTCTTTTTCCGCCATGCATCGACAGATCCATCTTCAAGCCAACAACCAGCCAACCGATTGCCATTGAGTGCTCCTACAAAGTATATCTGTAGCAGCACCAGTGACGCTGAAGGGAAAAAATGGTACGCAGGGTCCAAGGGTGGGGCTTTCCCTTCACATACTGCCTTATTGGGCTGTGTGTCATTCTGAAGGACACCATTTGCTCATTATTAGAGCTATGCTTCTCTGGGTGATATCCAGGCAGCTTTGCAAACAAATCAAGCCATGGACAGATCTTCTTACACTTATCCTCAACTTCATTGTTTGACAAAGCAGTGTTATAAAATGGAGAAATGCCAGCAGGGACTGAAAACGCGTGACATGTTGTCAGCCACCATGAACACCTTGTGTCAGTATTCAAGACTTCTCGGCAGTTGGCAAAGACCCATTCGCAGATATAAGCCAGTCAGTATTTGAAGTTCTTTGACAGTGATGTTCACATTGCTGCCGTGTTCAGCGTTGGAACTTTCTGAAATACTCCAAGGGAGTATGAAGATTGTCTGTAGGTGTGTCACTCTCTCCTTTGAATTCGCTCTTTGGGTCTTTAAAGGGTTACTTTCGCAAAGATTTTTCTTTTCCTTGGACAGTATTTTGCTGCTCAGAGTTGATGTTTGGTTGCGGTACTTCATCTAAATCACTTGATACACTACTGTCTGAATCAGCACAACCACTTGACTCATCACTCTCCATGTCCGTTTTTCTGGGAGTGTAATCAGGGTCTTCAAGGTCTTCATCCAAATATCTTCATGTCCCTCAAACTCACTGTCATCTCCTTGGATGATCTTATCCATATAATGAAAAATAATAAACATATGATTGTCAGTGTATTCATTTCTTTACCAATTGCTTTACTTATTATTTTGTTTACAATTATCTTCATATTTTTCTAATCCTATATTAAAGAAAAATCCTGTTTGACTTTACAGTTTCCTCTTCAACAAGTGATTTATGAATAATCCTAAAAGACAATCCAGAAATCCAGTTAAATTCAAAATGGCTGTCACCCCCATACTGACAACAATGATATCAGGGTAGAATCAAACCGGAACTGGGTAGAATAGTATCGATCTGTGTAGAATAGGACCAGATCCTAGGAGAATAGAACCAGATCGGGCTAAAATGGCGCTTTGCAGCGTTTTTCCAAACTTTCCCTTCATACAATTACTTCAGACTCTCGTTCAGAACATCTTTGAGGTTGACCAACATTTTCTGGGTCTTTGATCTGTTGCTTTCAAAACATAATCTCTCTTCTCAGATTACCCATTTTTCCAGTTATTAATCAGAAATAGACAACTACAAGAGGCAATTTACCCATGGTAAATTCCTTCCTTGAGGCCATTCGAAAGTCCTTCTCCATGGCCTTGCCGAACTCCTCACACACCCGGGTTTTTGCCTCAGCAACTGCCGCAGCTGCAGCCCTTCTGGCCAACCAGTACCTGCCTGCTGATTCAGGAGACGCCTGGGCCAGCCAAGCCCGAAAGGTCTCCTTCTTCAGCTTGACGGCCTCCTTCACCGCTGGTGTCCACCAGCGGGTTCTCGGATTGCCGCCACGACAGGCACCGATCGCCTTCCGACCACAACTTCTAGCAGCAGCTTCCACAATGGAGGATTTGAACATGGCCCACTCGGATTCCATGTCCCCAGCCTCCCCTGGGATGCACAAGAAATTATTCCGGAGGTGGGAGTTGAAGACCTTGCGGACAGGATCCTCAGCCAGACGTTCCCAGTTCACCCTCACTACACGTTTGGGTTTACCCGGTCTGTCCGGCAGCCTCCCCCGCCACCTGATCCAACTCACCACCAGGTGGTGATCAGTTGACAGCTCTGCTCCTCTCTTCACCCGAGTGTCCAAGACATACGGCCGCAGGTCTGATGACACAACTACAAAGTCGATCATAGACCTTTGGCCTAGGGTGTTCTGGTAACCAAGTACACTTATGAACCTCCCTATGCTCAAACATGGTGTTTGTTATGGACAGTCCATGACTAGCACAGAAGTCCAACAACAAAGCACCACTTCAGATCGGGCAGGCCGTTCCTCCCAATCACACCCCTCCAGGTTTCTCCGTCGTTACCCCTATAGAGACTGTGTCTGCCCCACGGCCACTTCAATTATTTAAAGTCAACAGAAGAGGAGTTATACTAAATAACTTAATAAAAGTTAAGGCAACCAATGCAACAGTGCATCAAAACAGGACAATTAAATGTGGACTCTTAAATATTAGATCTCTGTCATCTAAGGGTGTACTTGTAAATGATTTAATATCAGATAATCATATTGATTTATTTTGTCTTACTGAAACCTGGCTGTGTCATGAAGAGTACGTTAGCCTTAATGAATCAACTCCTCCAAGTTATATTAATACTCATATTCCTCGAGGCACAGGCCGAGGAGGTGGAGTAGCAGCTATCTTTGACTCAAGCCTATTAATAAACCCTAAACCTAAATTAAATTACAACTCATTTGAAAGCCTTGTTCTTAGTCTTTCAAACCCGAGCGGGAAAGCATTAAAGTCAATTTTATTTGTTATAGTGTATCGTGCACCAGGTGCGTATTCTGAATTCCTATCTGAATTCTCAGAGTTTTTATCTAGTTTAGTCCTTAAGACAGATAAAGTTATTATTGTAGGGGATTTTAATATTCATGTGGATGTGTATAATGATAGCCTTAGTACTGCGTTTAGTTCATTATTAGATTCTATTGGCTTCTGTCAGTGTGTACATAAACCGACTCACTGTTTTAACCATACCCTCGACCTTGTTCTGGTATATGGTATTGAAATAGAAAATATGGTATAATTTTTTCTACCAGAGTGTACGCCATTAGGCAAAAGTTTCTACACTAGATGTCTATCTGATAATGCTGTAGCTAAATTTAAAGAAGCGATTTCTTCAGGGTTTTATTCAGTACCATTGCTCAATATAACAGAGGACTCCTACGCTAGCTTTAGTCCGTCTCAGATTGACCATCTTGTTGATAGTGCTGCATTTTCACTGTGAATGACACTAGACTCTATAGCTCCTCTAAAAAAGAAGCTAATAAAAGAAAGAAGTTTTGCTCGATGGTATAACCCTCAAACCTGCGAATTAAAGCGATAGCTTGAAAGGATATGGCGTTCCACCAATGTGGAAGAAGCGCGGTTAGTCTGGCGAGACAGTCTTAAAATATATAAGAAGGCACTCCGTAATGCTAGAGCAGCCTATTACTCAGCATTAATAGAGAAAAATAAGAACAACCCTAGGGTTCTCTTCAGCACTGTAGCCAGGCTGACAGAGAGTCACAGCTCTGTTGAGCCGTGTATTCCTATAAACCTCAGTAGTAGTGACTTCATGAACTTCTTTAATGATAAGATTCTAACTATTAGAGAAAAAAATTATAATCTACTGCCCTCAACCAGTACCGATCGATCCATAGCTGTAGAACCTGAAATATATTTAGATGGCTTTTCTCCCATCGACCTTCAGCAATTGACTTTAACTATTTCTAAGTCTAAACCTTCCACCTGTCTCTTAGAGCCGATTCCGACTAGGCTTCTTTATTAGAAATTATCAATCTGTCTTTACTAACGGGCCATGTACCACAGGCCTTCAAACTAGCTGTAATTAAACCTCTTCTTAAGAAACCTACTCTTGATCCAGAGGTGTTGGCTAACTATAGACCTATCTAACCTTCCGTTCCTCTCTAAGATCCTTGAGAAAGCAGTAGCAAATCAGCTCTGTGACTTTATGCATAACAATAGTTTATTTGAGGATTTTCAGTCAGGATTTAGAGTGAATCATAGCACAGAGACGGCACTGGTGAAAATTACCAATGACCTTCTAATAGCTTCAGACAAAGGACTTGTCTCTGTACTTGTATTGCTAGACCTTAGTGCTGCATTTGATACCATTGATCACCAAATCCTATTACAGAGATTGGAGCATCTTATAGGCATTAAAGGAACCGCACTTAGCTGGTTTAAGTCGTATTTATCAGACCGATCTCAGTTTGTATATGTAAACAATGAAAGCTCGATGAAAACCAGGGTTAGTCACGGAGTTCCACAGGGGTCTGTTCTTGGACATATTTTATTTACCTTATATATGCTTCCCTTGGGGAATATTATCAGAAAACACTCAGTAAACTTTCATTGTTATGCAGATGATACCCAGTTATATCTATCAATTAAGCCAGACGAAACTAACCAGTTCTCTAAACTTCAAGCATGTCTTACGGACATAAAAACCTGGATGACCTGTAACTTTTTAATGTTAAACTCTGAAAAACAGAAGTTATCCTACTAGGCCCAGATCACCTTCGAATTCAATTATCTAACGATATAGTTTCTCTAGATGGCATTGCTCTAGCATCCAGCACTACCGTTAAGAACCTTGGAGTTATCTTTGACCAGGATCTGTCTTTTAACTCTTATATAAAACAGATTTCAAGGACAGCCTTTTTTCATTTACGTAACATTGCGAAAATCAGGCAAATCCTGTCTCAAAGCGATGCAGAAAAACTAGTTCATGCATTTGTTACCTCTAGACTAGATTACTGTAACTCCTTATTATCAGGCTGCTCTAATAGGTCTCTTAGATCTTTACAGTTGATCCAGAATGCTGCAGCACGTGTTCTAACAAAAACTAAGAAAAGAGATCATATTACTCCAGTATTAGCTTCTCTGCACTGGCTCCCTGTTAAATCAAGAATAGAATTTAAAATTCTTTTACTTACCTACAAAGCTCTAACTGGCCAGGCACCGTCTTATCTTAAGGAACTTATAGTTCCATATTACCCAACTAGAGAGCTGCGCTCAATCAATGCAGGGTTACTTGTGGTTCCTAGAGTATATAAAAGTAGGATGGGAGCCAGAGCCTTCAGTTATCAGGCTCCTCTTCTGTGGAACCAGGTTCCAGTTTCAGTCCGGGGGGCAGACACACTCACCACTTTCAAGAGCAGGCTTAAGACCTTCCTTTTTGATAGCGCTTATAGTTAGGGCTGGTTCAGGTTCGCCTTGGTCCAGCCCCTAGATATGCTGCTATATGCCTAGACAGCCGGGGACTACCTAGGATACGCTGAGCTCCTCTCTCCTCTTCTCTCCCTCCATCTTTATGTATTAATCTCCTATTTATGCACCTTGCTGATTTTGCTTCTTCCCCGGAGTTCTTGTGCTTTCTCGCCTCGCAGGTTCCCAGGAATCGGGGTTATATTTGGACTGTCTTCGTGCCACCTACTGAGGCCCTGCTGTCACCCACTACTACTACCACTATTATTATTAGTCACATTACTATTATTATTGCCTGTACTATTACGCTTATTGACTTGCTTCTACCCTGGAGTCTTTGTGCTTTCTCGCTTCGCAGGCTTCTATAAATCGTGGCTGTACGTGGACCGTGGTCGTGCATCCTGCTACGGCCCTGCTGACACCGACTGCTACCACCATTATTATTACTAGTCACATTACTATTACTATTACCTGTACCATTAAGCATTTTAGCTTTA
Source organism: Anoplopoma fimbria (assembly GCF_027596085.1). NCBI lineage: Eukaryota > Metazoa > Chordata > Actinopteri > Perciformes > Anoplopomatidae > Anoplopoma > Anoplopoma fimbria. The sequence goes on along the minus strand of NC_072451.1, from coordinate 8,779,880 downwards.
CTTCCACCCTGAAGCCCTTTTGCTTTCTCGTTCTGCAGGTTTCCATGAATCGTTGTGGTACCTGGACCGTAGTCGTGCCTCCTGCTGTGAGCCGACTGACACCCACTGCTACTTCGATTATTATTATTAATCACATTACTATCCCTATTTTCATAACTATAATTCTACTGTAATAATTGCTGCTGTTATTATAAGTAGTCTTATTATATGAATCATTTATGTCATATACATTGAATGTGTTGTATCTCTGTTATGCTGTTCATTCTGTACACATGACATCTATTGCATTCTGTCCATCCTGGGAGAAGGATCCCTCCTCTGTCGTTCTCCCATAGGTTTCTTCCTTTTTTCTCCCTGTTAAAGGGGTTTTTTAGGGGAGTTTTTCCTGTGCCGATGTGAGGGAAGGACAGAGGATGTCGCATGTGCACAGATTGTAAAGCCCTCTGAGGCAAATTTGTAATTTGTGATTCTGGGCAATACAAAATAAACTGAATTGAATTGAATTGAATTGAACGTGAGCGTTGAAGTCTCCCAGAAGAACTATGGAGTCCCCAGTCGGTGCCCAAGGACTCCAAGAAGGCTGCGTACTCCGAACTGCCGTTTGGTGCATAGGCACAAATGACAGTCAGAGACTTCCCCCCTGCGATTCGCAGTCGCAGGGAGGCGACCCTCTTGTTCTCCGGGGAGAACTCCAAAACAGCGGCGCTCATCCGGGGGCTTGTGAGTATCCCCACACCCGCCCGGCGCCTCTCACCCTGGGCAACTCCGGAAAAGGAAAAAGTCCAGCCCCTCTCCAGGAGTTTGGTTCCAGAACCAGTGCTATGCGTGGAGGTGAGTCCAACTATATCTAGTTGGTACCGCTCCACCTCCCGCACTAACTCCGGTTCCTTCACCGCCAGAGAGGTGACATTCCACGTCACTAGAGCTAGTCTGTGATGCCGGGGGTCAGCACGCCCAAGTTCCCGCCCCAGCCTGCCGCCCAGCTCACACTGCACCCCAGGCATTGGGGTCGGGTAATTGTCTTGCTGACTCATATTGTCATGGTTTCACCTGCAGTAACCTCTCATCAAGTTACCTCAGGTCAGGGCCTAAATGTTATCAGTGTTTATCCCTGTCCCTGATGCCTGGCCACAGGCCTTTGATTTGTGTCAACAGCCGAAAGATTTATGTCCAGAATTTAACATGCAGTGGCAGAATCATTCCTTTTTGAAAAGGTCAAATTAATAATAAAAATGAGCTGTGTGGAACTGAAAGCCTATAAGCTACTGATATCATTATCTTTAGTAATAGGTAAACAACAATCATAATATATACAAATATGAACATAAAATACTGGTGGTGCAGAATGTCCCCATTAACAGGTAAACAAAGGTTTCTGGTCAACCCACATTTGGCATGACGGATCTTTAACACCTGGTAATCTTGGTACATTATTTACCACTGTGAAAGGAACAAAGTCCCAAATGACTTTAGCATCTTTGATACTTAAAGGTTCTATTTGGGATTCAGATCATAATTATAGCAGCAAACAGTCATTTGCGGACCACATAGACCAGACCGACGACAAATCCTCACATGAATAATTTAATACTCATGAATTTTTTAATAACTGTAAATGTTCTCTTACAGATGGGGACATTCTGCACTACCAGCATTTTATGTTCATATTTGTATATATAATACTTTTTTAAGTTTTGTTAACATATTCTTTTTATATATATATATTTAAATGATGAATCATTCCCTTTCACTATTAATGGGAAATGTCTACTCCATCAAGATATTTGAATACATTTTAATTATATTTAATTATTTATTTATTGTAATTTATTTCTATTTTATTAACCCAGTGGGGGGCACTCTTTGATCTGATGACCTGTATCTTCCCTGAGGCTCCATTGCTCACACACATGAACTCTTATCTTGTTTTATGTTCTTTTGAAGTTTGAGTGTCCATGAGATATGTCATCACAATGTGACTGTGAAATAACATTCTCCACAGTGTAATGAATAGCATGCATACACGTGTCTGGACAGCTGGCCTTGACTTGACAATGGTGGGTTTGTTATCAGCAACACACATCTCAGTAATTCAGTTTGTTGTTGCATAACTCTACATCCTTCTTGTTCACTCTGGAGTCAGCTGTCTGAACTGCAGAGGTTACTTCAGGCCAATGGGGTTATTGCTGGATAAATATGGTTACGCTAAAGTAGTTCTGAGGCAGTTCCTTTCATTTTTTAAAATTGTACTGGTCAGAGTAGTTTTAGCATGCTTTTTACTTTTACTTGAAAGGATTCTTAGAGAAATATCCTTATTTTATTCTGTTAAATCTGGATACATTACTCACGCTACTTCTATTTATTATTGTATACATCATGATCCGTTAAGAGGCAGGTGGTCCAGGTCTGCTGGCATTCCTACTGCAGCCACGCTGCAACATGACTCTCTGTACAAAGCAGTATGGATGAAGCTACAGCAAGTGAGGATGAAAGCAGTAGCCTACAACGAAGAATGGAAGGGGAGCAGGGGTATATTTAATGCAGAGCTGATTCAATGATTGGTGTGCTGAGTGATGATTGCAGGCAGGAGAATGAGCAGAGTGAAGCTGGAAGCCAGGGAGGTGAAGACAGGGGACCATGCCCAAGCCAGCTGAAAAGAGACAAACACAGGGAGAGAGACAGGAACACTAAGGATGGGAACACAGGGAAAACACTATGGAAGCTAGAGTTATGGTGTGGCCACAATACTATTCAATGGGTATGCAAGTAGTGTGCATTAACTAGTCATGCTTTGTGTAGCCTGATGAAGAGAGACAGAAAAGTAGAGACCACCACACACCTTTATTTAACAGGGAATTAATGATGAAACATGACATCATTATCTCCTAATTTGGTTAAACGAGTCATCCAATGTGAGATATTTTCAGAAAGATAAGAGAACGATATGTCACCTTCTCTAATCTTAGTGTCTTCATGTGACTGGAGAGACATGGTTGTGATTTGTGACTGTGATGATCAAAGGTATGGACACTAATATGTTGACATTTTTTATATCTACTTTTTGACATAACAGACTAACAGGCTAATTTATCTGACAAAAAATAATAATATAATATTGGAGACAACAGCAAATAATATAATTGAATATAAGAAAAATCTATACTTCCTTTTGTACTCTCACTCAAGTACTGTAGTTATCCTAATGAATAGTTTTACTTCTTCTTGAATGCTTTTCTTTGCAAAATAACAGTACTTTTACAGTTTTTAGTTACTCTAAATACCACAGGTCCCATAGCCAGAGGAAACATCTTGGACAGGCATCTGATTTCACCAGACTGGCCTTGATTTTGTCAGCGTTCATTAATCATTAAACCTGCAAGCACTGTTCTTTTTGGCCACATGGGGTCAACACAAACAATCTGTTAACAGACACTAACTGATATAACCAACTTTTAAGTTGATATAGTAAACTTGTTAGCATAAAGTTACTTAGTTACATGTCCAGCAATTATGGAACAACCTTAATATTCAATTGGAGTCCTGTTTCTGATGATCAAGTCCAATATTTCACATGTTTTGGTCTTTATAATTCTTGAGTACTTTATCTGTCTGTATCTTTAGCTGCTGAATGCTGCACTATGTTCTCATGTCAGTCTGCTGCGACTGAAAACTACAGTGTGAGAGAGTGAACCAAAACACTTGGTTAGCTAGCATGGATTTCCAAATCAATTCCTTTTTTTCAAGGCTGAATGAATTTGAACTGAGAAAACATGCCAACTGCCCACGGACTGTAGAAATCCAGTGCTCTTCAGAACTTCAGACTTACTGTGTGAAATGTTATGAGCTAATTTGTGCACAATATTCACTGACATGATGAGGGCCCTTGTTTACTTCCAGACCCTGTCTTGAGCAGGGTATCTGATGACAAAAAGTAGCTTTAAGAACTTTCTGCCTATCGTCCAGCAAAGAGAATGTATACATTTCATCAGGAAGTGGGATTCAAGGAACATAGATTAATGGGGGGCCAGCAGATCAGGGTCCTGGTGGTTTATTCCTGGCAGGTTTTTTCTATATGAACAGGGCTGCAGTGGTAAAATAAAACCTGGCCTTACCTCAGCTACTCTATTGCAGGCCACTAGGGCAGTTATGATTGAAAGATGGACCTATCAGTTTCTATGTCAACAACCAATATCAAATAAACCCCAATCTATACTGTTTTTATTATAGATCTATGTTTGGATTATAACATAAAAATCAACAAATTGATTGATTTGGAGACAGCAAGCTCACATACAGAAAGGAAAAAGGAATAGTTTGTGTTTCTCAACTGATGAAAACTAAAACTATATGGCAATTGTACCACTGTTGACAAAAAATACTGATAAAAACAGCTCTTAAAAGTGTAATAAAGCACAAAAAAAATTGTAGGTATTGTGAAGTGTTGCTCCTTGTTGGAAATAATCTGTCACTCATTTGGCAGGTTTAAATCTTGTGTTTTAAATTTTGTTTCTGTCTTTTGTTACATCCTGAGTTTACTTTTTCCTCATCCGTTCATATAGTCAAAAATAAAAGCCCTCAATTGAAATATATGACAGCTCATCAAGCTGTATTCAAATTGTATAGAGTTAATTACAACAGTTGTGGATTAACTTAATGTGGGAACATAGGTTATGGAGTTAAATACAAGCTTACATAAACTATACAAGCTAATAAGCCCTGTTGGAGCAGAGTAAAGTATTTGCAAATGCTCCTCATATATATATATATATATATATATATATTATTTTTTTATTATTATTTTTTTTTTTTTTCTGCCTTATACATGTTTGTTGAGCATTATGTTGTTGTAAAGCAAGGCCACAGTAAATCTTGTAAGGAAGAGTAGCATTGCTGCAATGACCTTTGTGGGTTGAAAGGTGGTCATGTGTGTTTTGTTGTACATGTGACCACACCCAGCTGTGAGTACCAAAAGCATTGCACAATGCATTGTGAACACTGCACTGAATAGGGTGTGAACAGAGCATGCAGTGCTCTTAGAGAAAAAAAAAATATATATACATACATACACTTATAACCTGCTTCCTTGTTATCAACTAAGCAGACCACAATTAAATCTGGTTAAAACAGCATTCAGCCTGGAAGCTATTAAAGGTTGGCACCTACACTATTTTCTTTATAGCATGTAATTAGTTGTGAATGTGTTTTCATGCTGCAAGCCGTATTCATGTTAAAACTTACTTTCTACCTTTAAATTGCTTTTGTAGACTGAGCTCCAAACATAATCTTGAATTTGTTAATCTTTTGTATTAATTGTTACATTTGACACAGTTATCACTATACATTGGTTCATTTTTTTTTTATTTTGAACTGTTTCTACAACAAACAAAGACCTTAACCCTAGGTATATTTATTGGATTTCTTCTGGAGCTTTTAGCCACAGTAACCTTGTATCTTCATTATTACTTTTTTACATTATTAGTATATGTAAAGAGAGAAAGCGAGAGAGGTAGACATACTGTATTAGGACGAGAAAGCTTTACTGTTGTATTTGCACTGAGTTTAACACAGACATCTGAAAATGGCAAAACAGACAAGTGTACAAATGTATTGATTTATTTTCTGTTTGTACAGCATGTACACATCAACATATGCATGTATGTTGCACTTTTGTTCAGTGACTAAGCTTGAGACTGGCAAGGAAATATAAGTAAAACAGCTGTGCATGTTTACAATGGAGTTCTGACCTCGCCTCCAGGTTCATCCCATTCTGCTCCTAAGAATATTTGGGTCTCAGACTCTTTGCTGTTTTCACTCATTGTCTAAATATTGTGTCTAGAATTTTATATATCCTATTCAACCCTCATAATTTTAATATTTTTTAATAGTTTACAGTCACATAATTGATCAGTTTTAATGTGTTACTATTAATGTTTTACCCTTTATGTGAAGCACTTGATTACCTGCTTTGCAATTATTGTACTGAAAGGGTGGATGGCACTGACAGTATTGGCAAACAATCAGAAGCATCTTTAGAGGCAGCAGTGCTTGAGAGTGAGACAGCCAGAGAGAGCAAACTCCAAGGTTGATTGAATCTCTATCTTCAGTAAGTGATAGTGCACTGATTACAGTAATACATCCATTGATAAAAAAGGAGTTTGGTCATGCAGCAATTTCACCTCACACAATAAATTAGCTGACGTGAAATATCAAAGTATCAAACAAGTGTTGATAGAGCAGAATAGATGAACCAATGTGTTTGCACAGATTTTCTACAAGCTATGATAAATACACAGATAGAAAATGAACATGTTTCATTGCAGAACATGTTCTGTGATAGTATGCTCACACACGTTAAAGTAGTACATTTTAAAAGTGTAGAAACGTTAACTCCCGGTAGCTCTAGGGATTAATGGAACACCAGTGTTTTTGGTTTTTGTGTGTAAAGTCCATTTACTAAAAGTCATGTACAATAAACGTTACTGAAGAGATTTTTCCAGAACAATCCATTTTTAAATTATACTGTTGGTTCTGTTGACGTAAAAATCATCTTTCAAAAACTTGAAAAATGCCTTACCACTGAGTCATGGTCATGTACATTTTTACAGGAGAAGACATTAAAACAGCAATTAAATCTTCCCCTTGATGTAAAATATACATTAAAAAAATATACAGTATCAGTCCTTGAATATGATTGAATTAACAAAATGTCAGACTTTGCTGGGAATTTGAATGTACTGGATGGGCTAAGCCTATAGCCGTGTAGTTGGATGAGATGAACAGGATAGAGAGGAAAGAAAAAAAGATAGGAAATAAGCTAAAACTGAAGAGAGAAATTGAACAGCTGGAAAAGTCAAGAAATGAGGTTGGGTCTTTTTTCAGTCTTTTTTCAGAGAGCTGGCCATTGCTTTTAAAACAATCACCAAAATAGAACGGGCTCTCCATCAGTCTTATACCACTGGGAAAAATGGAATAAGTAAACCCTATGGTTTCAGTAGTTACAATATGTTGGTCTATGTGCAAGAGAAAATGCTGTCCTTGCGCTGCAGAACAAAAACACACCTATCCAGAGTTAAACATGCCTGTCCCGCACAGACAAGTGCTAACAAGAAAACAGTAAAGAGGCTGTTAATATTCTATGTTCTGCTGTAGCTGTCTTTTCTCATGTAATGCTAATTGTAGTATGATTGGAGTTTAGTCTACACTGAATAACCATGCCACTATAATAGGGCATAGTGAAATATATTAAAATCAATGGCTGCCTGCAAGGTACAAACACTCTGCCACTTGATTTGAAGAACAACGCAATAATGTCACTGTACAATATTTGGGGGAAATTGGCCAATCGTGCAGTAACACATTTATTTAATAAATGAGTTTGGCTCTAGGTCCGTCCTCAGGAATTGTAGATGCAACTCAGCACTTTTACTCTGAGATGCCAGATGTCTGCCTGTCCAACTGAGACAGGAAGTTCTTGTCACAACACTACCAGATAGACAGAAGGTTTTTAACAGTTTCTAAGGGCTCCACTCATATGGGAACAATACATTATTTAGCAGAAAATTAAAGCAACAAAAATATATAATTCAGTCTATTTATATACAGCAAGGCATCTTCATTAACATTGTTGAATATACACTATGTACAATATGTACTTCTACCACTCTGCCTGGCGGATAGCTTATTGGTTCGATTTCAGCTTGTACCTGAAGTCCACATCATAGGTAGGCTGGAGGATTCCCAGACCAGCACGGGATTGGTCAAGAGCTGGGGCTTTGATAGCAGGGTCCAATAGTTCCATGTCAAAGTAGGACAGCACCAGAGTCAGGAATTGCTTGATCTCATACCCAGCAAAAAATCTGCCAGGGCATTTGGTGACCCCAGAGCCGAAGGGCATGTTGAAGTAACGCAGCCGCCGGCCATTGCGGTAAAATGTAGTTTTCTCATGACCCTTCTCATCCAGGAAACGGTCAAACTTGTACTCCTGCGGGGGGTTAAGGAGAGAGGGAGAGAGGAAGATGAGATGTAGTAGGGCAACACAAATTATAGTGATTTCCTGAAGAATATAGTTTCCTCATTGATTAAGTAGTAGGTGTACAGGAGTCTTACATATGGATCCTCATAGATTTCTGGATCGTAGTGGAGCATGGGTGGATATAGAGCAATGACGTCATCTTTCCTAATACGATAAGCTTCTTGGTTGTCAAGGTGAAGCAGGAAGTCCTCCTTGGCAACACGTACATTCATAGAAGCACTCGAAAGACGCATGGCTTCTTTAATGATGCTGTCTGTAGACAGAAAGTAGACAGAAATATGAAAAAAATGAATAAGTTTCATAACATTTCTTTACTGCATTTTAAAATTAAAACACGCTACAATTTCTGAAGGTAGACCGCAATGGTATGTTGTATACCGTGTATGCAATTAATTAGCTAGTTGTATTACAAGTTCCTTTTATTTTCTAGTAATCTTGCTGGTAATCTTACCCATAACAGGCATGTTGTCCAGCTGCTCCCTGGTCAGGTTCAGTGTGGGGTTGCTCGGGTCAGCCGTCTGCCCTGAATCCTCTAGAACTTTCTGCACCTCCTTACGAACTCCTTTCATAGCATCTGGGCTCCTGAGCACGGATAGAGGAGCCTGTTACTGTCACTGTTAAATATTATTATTAGTGTCTTCTTTATGCAACATAAAGTACATGGACATGTGTGAACATGATCTCATTCAATATTTGGTTTCAAATCCTTTGCCTTCAAATACTATCTGAAGTCTTTTTCCCATAATGCTCTACACCCTCAACATCCCCCTTAAAACTGGAAGTCATCACTTTGAATCCAGTCACTGTTTCATTTCAAATCCAATGTGATGGACTACAGGCAAAAAACTATGAAAAATAATCAAACAGTCAATTGGTTGTACCATGCAAATTAAATAATTTAAAAAATCATGTCACAATTGCAGCATATTGAATTAAAATGCTAGTCTCATGTTTGCCTACTTTGTCTTCATCAGTCAACAATTTAGTCTGCTGTGTTAGGCCAGTCAGTTACAATAGATTGGTCTGATTGGTCTTCAAATAGACATAAATATACATATGACTAATTCTAAGCCAGTAACGTCAGCCACCCTAGCCCCAAGCTGTGAACCAATACATGTGTTTTCATGATAACAATTTAACACACCTGACATTTAACTGACAAGAAAAAGAAAGCTTAAATTGAGATTTACTAATAACAATAAAGAGCCATTAGAGATTGCAAATATTTTCCTCTGTTTAAACAGAGCAGAACTTGCAACCACTACTGCCCGTTGAGTTGACCAATCCATTATGGCTGCCTTCTGTCCTTTTGCCTGTGAGAAAAGAGAACTATCAACATACCTGATCATATAAAAGAGACTCCAGAAGGTAGCAGGCAGGGTGTTAGCCTGGGAAGCCCAGAGCAGTGCGACATGGGTTCTGGCTTTGCTCAAGTCATTGAAGGTAGATAAGGAATCGTTCAGTATCATCCTCATAGAGATCAGATCAGACACGTTCTCCCTCTTGGACAGGTTTTCAGCATGCATGGTTTTTGCAAGATTCTAGACATTTAAAAAAAAAAGAAATACTTGAGTTTGTACTGCTTAAGTTGTTAGAAATAACAGCACATAGGCATTGTAGCTTCAGGTCATGGCAATTCATTTGTCATTGCTTCCTTTGATAGTGTTTGGAAAGGTTCACTGACCTCTCTGGCACTGTGGGCACTCTTGAAGACATGGATGGGCAGGCCAGCCACCAATGCCGGGAAGATCTTGTCAAACTCTTTGAAGTTCTCCAAAGCGTTGAGCACCAAGGCTTTCTGAGCCGCTTCCCTAGCCTGGCGTTTGTCTTCACCAAGCTCTTTTCCAAACAGGGTCAAGTATCCAGACTCAAACATCACCTTGGGGACAGCAGGACAGAAAGAAGCCTGTTAGGACTGTTGGGAACATTGTTTTCAAGTCCAAATTAAGCGCATAGAGGCTTTGGAGTGTAAAAAATAAATAAAAATGTATTCAGTTTTGTCGGTCAATTTAATCCAGACTGTCCACTATAAATTGTTGAACCTTAGGCCTGATTGCATACTACCTCTTGCAGTGTCTTAAAGTATCTTGTGTGCTTCCAGTCTAAAGTAAATTGCTGACCTTGTAGCAGAAAGCAAAGATGCCATCAACCTCCCAGTGGTCCTTGCTCGGGCTGAGTGTGTCCGACCTCAGCATGACGTCTTGTAGGTGGCCCATCATGGACTCTATCAGGGAGGGCAAAGCCTCACCCTGCAGGGTCTTCAGGAAGGTTTGGTGTAGGTTCTCGGTGGTGTGGCCATGTCGAGGGTCAAAGCTGTCATGGCCAAAGGCCTGGTGAGGACAGGAAAAAGAGGTTTAGGATCACTGGACAAGGACTTACTGGCATCATCAAAAAGTCCTTTATTGAGGAAGAAAACATTTTGTGACATAACATGGTATGCAGATTAGAGGATGAACACTAATAAATTAACCTTAACAGACGTAGCAAAGTGGAACTTCCTCCAATCCAGGTGTCTCCCCTGTCTGATGACTGAATGGTAAGAGAAGGGGTCACACAGGAAGTGGATGTACTGGCCTGCGATCTTGCAGGTGAAGATATGACCGTACTTCTTCTGGCGGCTGCGGAGGAACTGAAGAGGATTGGCCCCAAACTGCAGAGCACAACCCAGGTAGGGGATGAAGCCATTCTCAACTTCAGGCTCACCAGGTTGCCTATGGGCATTGACAAGAAGATAGCAGACAATATTCAGTGAAAGCCCAAACAAATAACCAGTGATGGAAGGTCACAGTGTTTTCTATATAAGGGCTCAGTTGTTTGTCTAGACAGAGGGGGTTTATGATGACTGTATGAATTCAAAAGTATAATACCTGACATTTATATATATATATTATTATTATTTTTTTTTTTTTTTCCTATTAAGGACTAATTCAACCTATAGCCAGCTCATGGACTCTTTTTACATTTTGTCCAATGCAAACCATGTATGTCCCAAACCAAAAAACATCTTGGTTAAGAAATAGGAGAATTGAAGGACGATAACCCGATATGGTTATACAATGTTTGCACTGAACAGCAGCTCCACTGACAAAATTACAGTTCTTAATATTAAACATCAATTTGAAAAATAAGATTGGTGCACCCTGGTGATCTTTTTTCAAATCAGTTGCACACCAAGGACGTCGTGGTTCATGGTCTGTGCCTTAACCCCTACGCCACCAGGGTGCCCCATGTCCCAGGGTTTAAGGGTGCTTACTATGTAATTGCAACCACTTTTTGTCACAACTCCACTATCAACTGTGAAATCATAGCGTAAAATGCTTCCCAGAATACTTAAAAGATTTATTACCCACTGCACATTTGTTTTTCATTGACTAAAAATGTATGCTTTCCTGATAATAAAAACTCATTCAGATCTCGTCAATGAGCCAAGTGTCTTTGAAGATGAACCTGATCCTCCCAACAACGACAGCATTTTCCAAAACAGTTACCATTGTTGTTATGTTTAAATGCCGCCCTAAATGTCATTATGATGCTCCGAAAACAAAATTCTTTGTAACATATATTTTACATTAGACACCATGGTTTGACCACAGCAGATAAGCACTGACAGCACACTGGTAAATCAACAGCATACACACAAACAGATTCTAACATCTTTACAAAAGCTTTTGTTTTATTAACTCACACTGCATGCATACCTATGTCACTCACAATGTGTAACTGGATACATACACTTCCAAATGCATCATGTTGATGTTCCAGACACACTGTATAAGTAAAATACAACAACTATAAGAAATGCATAATACATTGAATCCTACATGTCCTATGTCTAGTCTTACCTGCGTCGTATCCCCACAGCAAGCCATAAAAGGCAGCAGAATCCCACCACTACTGCCCAGATCAGCGCAATGCTTATTATCATGGTAATGTTGTTGTTGTTGATGATGATGAGAGGAAGACCCAGCACCTCAGGAGGCTAACTATCGACTACTACTGCTTCACACAGATCACTCTGACAGGAATGTAGGTGTAAAGATGCTGCCCTAGGTGCCTGGAGTTTTCCAACCCAGAGACTATGAACGCAAAGTGACACTGCAGATTATGCAAGCAGCCTGTGTGTGTTGATTCAACCAAGTATGATGACAGGCAGTGTGTGACAGGTTTTTATACCTGCTCTGTTCCTTAGGGTGGGCCCAAGGGCTGATTCAGGGGAGTGGTATGATAACATCACTTGAGTCAGCACCAGTTGCAAAAGTTTTTTTTTTTATTATTTGTTGTGCAACATAATGAGCTTTATCCTATCTGCAATGGTTTTCTTTGAGATAACCCTGCATGCATTTTTGAATAAAGGAAGTTGGGGTCGATTTTCTTCAGCATTTCTTTGCGTTTTTTAAATAATTCCCATTCAGATAATTTGACAGCAAAAAACTCTGCTTTAGCATAAACAGAATAATCTTTTTTCAAGTGTCATATAAAAAGTCATCTTCATTCCAAATTTTGTATCAAGTTATTTTTGTAGAATAATTGTGATAATTGCTTGTGAATTTCGTTTAAAACGATGGTTTATGCTTTTAGATGCTTGTTTAAGAAAGGAGATGCACTTATGACTTCTGGTGACTAGTAGTTCTCTTGAATACCTATGTTGAATACACTTATTGTAAGTCGCTTTGGATAAAAGCGTCTGCCAAATGACTGTAATGTAAAGTAATGTAAAATCTTGAAAGCTTATCTAACTGGGATTTCTCTAGAAAATAGGATTCCATGAATGGTTTGTGTTTTTGTGTTTGTGCGTGTGTGTGTGTGTGTGTGTGTGTGTGTGTGTGTGTGTGTGTGTGTGTGTGTGTGTGTGTGTGTGTGTGTGTGTGTGTGTGTGTGTGTGTGAGAATGTGTGTGTGTGTGATGACCTTGACCAGAGTCCATGGACAGTGTTACCTGAAAAACTGCACTGTGATAGTGCTCTGGGTTGGTAAATAGATTCAAGGTCCCTGCTGTGCTCCTGTGTGCGTGTGCATATGTGCATATTGTGTTTGAGTACAAGCTGGAGTGGAAATTAACATCATTATTGTATGGTATGTGACAACAGACAAGTATTACCTGTTAAAACCTGTCATTGTGCCAGTTGAGATCAAATCAAGTTCATCGAGAAAAACAACATTAGAAAAGGATAACAAATTACATAAATGAAAAACACCTCACAGTTTGTGTGATGATGAGTCATCCATCTACCTAGATACAATTATAAACACAAAATATATGTAGATATAAAATGCCTGCATGATAGCAGTGATAGAGGTGTAGGCAGAAGTGAAACACTAGTCAAGGAAGTGGCGTAAGTACAATGGGCCCCAGTGAATGTTATGATGACGGTCCCTAGTGCACCTACTGTCTGAAATGTATGACTGCGTGCTCAGCTCTGCTTGTCAGTCTTGACAGATTTTGCACCTAAACTAGCCACCATATATCGTATCGTCTTGTCACATGATGGTCTCTTCACCCGTACTATGGCATGAGACTATCAGATTCCCCATAGTTCCACTCCTAATTTACATTTTCGCAAGGCATTAGTTATGTCTATAAAACATGGCATAACAGAGGATTGTTGTGCAGAAAGAATAAGATTTTTTTGTTTTAGAGTAAAAGCATGAAGCCTTGCATAGCGTGTGGTCCTACACCTACTAAGCATTAATCTACGCACAGCGTTTCCACGCCCCCTCTGGCATTTATTTGGTCGTTTGTAGTTCAAGAATATAATTGCAATCAGAACGGTTAATCCTGCCATGCTTCAAACTATGTACCTCGTATGGAGGTGCCGCATTTATATGTGACTCCACTTAACAAATAACTTGCCCATATAAAAAAGAAAAAACACCTGTGTTTCATCAACCATTAGTTGCCAGATTGCCAATTTGAAGCTCAAGCTCTACATTTTGGCTGTGCCATCTTGGTATTTAGCCAAGTAGGTGGAGCTAACTACAACCAAATGGTGAATATGACATTTTCAGGCGACCAAACGGTTACAATTATAACGAACCCCACCAGTGCAGCGAAACTTGAGGTGTTAGTTAATGCAACTGTTTGGAGTTTTTTCCATACTAAAACATGCATCCAATAAAACTGTAGTACTCCTAGTCAGAGTAAGGTCTGGCAAAGAGATATTATTGAGATAGCTGGCTAGCAATCTCACATGGTGGTTGGGTCAGAAAAGTTACATAACTCAGTGTATTCAAACAAACTTCTTTCAAGGGACATGTCTTTCACAACACTCTCTTGTCATTAGTATTGACGAGTTCATGTGGAAGGCAGACAGTGGAGGTTTATGGTCTGTTGTTTAACACTTTAACACATGGTTCTGTCTATTTGGTTATAAAGCATGCGGTTCAATGCAAGCAACTCTTTTAAACATGTAAATATTTTATTCACTAGTTGATTTTTGTAAGTGACCTACAGAGTCCTCCGATCCTTGATCAGTGATTTAATTGTTGTGTTATTAATGCTGAACAAGAGATTTACAAGGACAATGCAGCTTACTGACTGTGTCAAGGTCAAGGTTTAGGTTGACTGAGCAGCTCTTGTATTAGTTTCTCAATTTTCAGTTTCTTATCTGGTAATTATAAAGTAGTCCGACCTTTGCACCTTTGTCAGGAAACTCCTGGGTATACCTGGGTAACCTTGAAAATTGGCTTTGCATGCATCATTTAGTGATGACGGGCTGTATGGTTCATACCTCTAAAATGAAAATAAACTTAGCAGCTGGGCAGACAGTCGAAGAAGAACCCTGGGATGCTATATTACTTTAATGCTATTCTGTGTACTGACATTTAAAGCAGGTTTCAACCTTGTGTCTGAAGCTTTGGTCATATGCTGCTGTGTGTTGTGTCTGTTATTCAGATTCTAAATCTTAGTCACAGTAACAAAACCCCATTTTAAAAATATTTCATTAAAATTAGTAGTGATTAGTAAGCATTAGTAGTGTCTAGGCTGATTAGGATTTTGCCATTAAATCACTAAATCTTCTGCTCTTCATTTAAATGAATAGGTAGGGTAAAGGTTCAAATATATTTTTTGAGTATGGATGGTGTGATGTAATTTAATGATAATAATTGTTTAATCTGGCTGACTGACCTCTAGTATCCAGTCAGTTGTTGTCCAGTTCAAATGATGGTGTTCTACAGTAACCTGGAACTCCCCGCCACTTTTCAGGTCACTACTGGCTAAATGACATAGTATGAGGACGCGGCCTACGTCTGCCGGGTTCATTGCATACAGCGAAGGCTGGACCGAGCGGTCCCCGAAATGAGACGGTCTGGTCTACAGAGGATTTCCTGTTTGCGTCACCAGCTTTTCGCGACCCCACCCTTTTGCCGCTCCCATCTCCAAGCAACCAGTTGTCATAAAAGAGGTAAAGCTAAGTTAAAATATTATAATGGAGAGCTGGTATAAATAGCACAGCTGGTTAGTTAATAGCGTCACGTAAATTAACTGATCATTTTAACATAAGTGTGATCTGATCAGGTCCTTTGTTTTTAGTTTTAACACTTGTATCTTTAAATATTCACTTGAGTTAAAACCCAATAATTACATTTAAATGTAACCACAAACGACTGTACTTTATGTGTATGCATAAAGACACACAATAACATTTTCAGGATTTCAACATTTCCTCTTTTGGGTTTTGTTTCATGCTCACATCTGCTCTCACAGAAACACATAATAATCTGTTGTAGAAAAAGGAGAGTTTTTTCTATGATACAACTGCTGTAAATCACATTAATGAAAAGATAATAAATGACCACAAAAGGAGATACAGTTGGCCTTCAACATTTACATATTGTCTTAAATCAAACCCTATTTTTTCCCAACTGTTGTTGCTGTGCAGTTCTCTTTTTCAAATGTTCTCTTATTCAAAAAGAAAATACATACATAGACCATGTAATGTTAGAAAAGCTTTCTGAGATAGCAGAGGATAAAGGGAGAAAAATAAAACGTAAAAAGAGAAATTAGATTAAGATATATCTTTTTTAAACAAGCCACATATAGGCTGCCAGTATACTCCACCAGAAATGCTTGTTGAATAGTTGAATAGCTTCAGACCCCGCGTATGAAAAACTTTTCCTAACAATCCATCCAAAAGTCCCCAATTACACAGTTTGTCATATAATCTGACATAAGAAAGCAAGATTATTCAGTGAAACCATTGTGCTTTGCAGCATGAATGAAAGAGGACTCCTAAAATAACAAAGACTAAAAACCATTAAGGTCCTAGTGTTCCACCTCCCAAAATAGTAAAAATCTAAAATGAAATATTTTACTATTGTTTTCCGAAAATCTCTAAACCTGACCCCTTTTGCACGATTAACGTTAATGTGGTTCTGTAAAAGTAGCCCTTGTTTAAACCTGCACAAATTGATTTGTATTTGCAACTTGGGGCAGTACAACAAGCTGTAAACACAGAAAACATAGTCATTATTCTAATGTGGATTGGATTTTATTGGCTCTTGTTGGCAAAAACTTGCCTATTTACACATCTAGCAGACAAAAAACAACATAAGGATTCATTTAGAATTGTGTTTGTGTCCACCTGCTGAACATATGTCCAATATTGATTTACTCTCCTTTTTACTCTTGTTTGGTCTCCCCTCCTCTCCTCTTACAAGTAGTCAAATTGGAAATAAACAATAAAAGAGTCTGCAGATACTTTATGTTAGTGGCTCTGTGAGGCTAAACTTAGGCTCTGAACAAAATGTTAACTTTAGCATGCAACTATTCCCACAATTATGTTATAAAACCAGTAATGATATCAAATCTGGCATGTGGAAAAGGTTCATCCAGCTTTGAACTAGCTCTGTGTTGGCAGGTATAAGTGGGTTGGTATGGCCTTAAACTGGAATCAACTGTGATAGGTGTAGATGAAGTTCAGCAACGGGACAGAGACAGACAGCGAAAGAGAGATAAAAAAAGGTCAATAGAGCAAAGAAACTGATTGATAATCACTAAGCCCCAATAAACAAATACTTACCTATTATCAACTGTTCAGTCTGCACAGCCTTGAAACTCCTGATAAGCTGCAGTAATACGCTTGAGCTTAGTTTAGCTATTCAAGGTAGTAGACAAAAAATACTATTTAATTTCTAAACTATTTAAGAAGTGCATCAGTGGACACCTCAAGACCTGAGCTCCAGGATCAGTTGACAAGTTTTAATAATGAATTTCTACCATTAGATAAATTCTGCTGTTTTCATACTAATGCCAGCATCCACGTATGTTACAACAGGCCACTGCAGCCACATGGTATTCTGCTGGAAAGACAATATGAATTCTTCTTGGTCACTGTTGTATCAGCCACCTCCTGAAGAAGAATATCTTGCTGAAATGTTGATTCATAAAATTTAAAATGATCCTGCATCAGAGGCTGCATGGGAGTATGCTGCCTACCCATTTTTATGGAATACAGAGAAACAGACACTGTATTCATGCATTCAGTCCAGGCAGTTCTAGATAAAGTCCACTTCCTCTCTGTGGACTGTGTGAGACATGGGCTTGTGTATTTTAAGTGCATTATTACAGCAGTAAAAGTCAACTAAAGAGTTTTTTTTTAATCAATCTTGTATGCTGTGTTAACTCACACTGCACATTTAATCAGCCTCTCTTCACGGCCTGAACCTGCAAATTTTATGCTTACACTGTATGGATCAATAAACTAGCATCTAATAGCACATCATTTTAAGTCAAAAGGGTTAATTCAAACTAGACAACTGCATCCTAAACAATATTTACAAGAAAAGAGAAAGGCTGCATTACTTTGTACAATTTTACTTTGAATGGAATGTAAAAAAAGTAAAATGTGGAACCGCATGTGGCTGTAAGATAATATGGATGAATATATAGGACAATATGGTCTGTTTGTTCTAACTCACACAGGCTCCACCCTCTACTGGCATCTATGGATAATAGAGTCTCTGTAATAAGATTTGATGGTCAATGGTGTCGAACGCAGCACTAAGGTCTAACAATACAAGTACAGAGACAAGTCCTTTGTCTGAAGCTATTAGAAGGTCATTGGTAATTTTCACCAGTGCTGTCTCTGTGCTATGATTCACTCTAAATCCTGACTGAAAATCCTCAAATAAACTATTGTTATGCAGAAAGTCATACAGCTGATTTGCTACTGCTGTCTCGAGGATCTTAGAGAGGAACGGAAGGTTAGATATAGGTCTATAGTTAGCCAACACCTCTGGATCAAGAGTAGGTTTCTTAAGAAGAGGTTTAATTACAGCTAGTTTGAAGGCCTGTGGTACATGGCCCGTTAGTAAAGACAGATTGATCATTTCTAATAAAGAATTGCTAACTAAAGGTAAAAAGCAGCCAAGTCGGAATCGGGTCTAAGAGACAGGTGGAAGGTTTAGACTTAGAAATAGTTAAAGTCAATTGTTGAAGGTCGATGGGTGAAAAGCCATCTAAATATATATCAGGTTCTACAGCTGTTCCTAAGGTTCCTGTGTTTGAGGATCGATCGGTACTGGTTGAGGGCAGTAGATTATTATTTTTTTCTCTAATAGTTAGAATCTTATCATTAAAGAAGTTCATGAAGTCACTACTACTGAGGTTTATAGGAATACATGGCTCAGCAGAGCTGTGACTCTCTGTCAGCCTGGCTACAGTGCTGAAGAGAACCCTAGGGTTGTTCTTATTTTTCTCTATTAATGCTGAATAATAGGCTGCTCTAGCATTACGGAGTGCCTTCTTATATATTTCAAGACTGTCTCGCCAGACTAACCGCGCTTCTTCCACATTGGTGGAACGCCATATCCTTTCAAGCTATCGCGATGTTTGCTTTAATTCGCGGGTTTGAGGGTTATACCATCGAGCAAAACTTCTTTCTTTTATTAGCTTCTTTTTTAGAGGAGCTATAGAGTCTAGTGTCATTCGCAGTGAGCCTGCAGTACTATCGACAAGATGGTCAATCTGAGACGGACTAAAGCTAGCGTAGGAGTCCTCTGTTATATTGAGCAATGGTAATAAATTAAACCCTGATGAAATCGCTTCTTTAAATTTAGCTACAGCATTATCAGATATACATCTAGTGTAGAAACTTTTGCCTAATGGCGTACACACTGGTAGTAAAAATTAAAAAGTTATTAGATAATGGTCTTGTAAAAGAGAGTTCTGTCGTGAGACAATTACATTTTCTATTTGAAAAGGGATTTGGGACTGATATCACAGTTGAGCCTTCCAATCTGTACAGCATACGACATCCTCTGTCTTTGGTCGCTCAACTAAAAGGAAAAACTCATCCCTAAAAATGTTTTAACGGGGGAACAAAAGACAGAAGAAACCTTCGGGAGAACAACAGAGGAGGAATCCCCTCTGCAATAGATGTCATAAGTACAGAATGAACAACATAATAAAAATGACAACGTAGTTGATCCACATTATATAAATGATACAAATAAGCGAAGTAAGCAGCAGTAGCACCAAGGATAGCAGAATAATAATGAAAAAATTATGACTACTAATAACAACAGCAGACGACATATTAGATTGATAAGTATAATAAAAGCAGTAACAGTAACAGGAATATAAATAAATAATAATAATAAACGATAATAACAAAAATTCCCGCCAAAGTTAATCACAGAGTCCCACAAGGTTTTGTGCTTGAACCAAATCTATTCACCTTATAACTGCTTCCTTTAGCATTATTATTAGTAAACACTCTATGAACTTTAACGTTATGCAGATGATACCCAATTATATCTATCCATAAAGCCAAACCAAACTAGTTAGCTAAACTCCAAGTATGCCTTAAGGACATACAAATCTGGATTACCTGCAATTTTCTGATGTTAAGCTCAGACACAACTAATAATATGGCCTTCAACTTCCACATATAACAAACTTCAAGGACGGCCTTTTCTCACCTGCATAACATTGCAAAAATCAAGCACATCCTTTCTCTAAACAATGCAGAAAAATGTGTCAATGCTTTGTTAATACTAGACTAGATTATAAAAACTATAAAAAACAGAATATAATTTAAATTCCTCCACCTCAGATACAAAGCCTTAATGATCAGGCACCTTCATATCTTAATGAGCTTGTGGTACCATATCATCCAACTAGAACACTGCGCTCCCAGAATGCAGGGGTACTTGTGGTTCCTATAGTCTCCAAAAGTAGAATGGGAGCCAGAGCCATCAGCTAACAAGCTGCTCACTGTTGGAACCAGCTTCCAGGTTTACTCTGGGAAGCAGACACTCGCTTCACATTTAAGAGTAGGCTTAAGACCTTCCTCTTTGGGAATGCTCATAATTAGGGATGGCTCAGGTTTGCCTTGCACCAGAACCTAGTTATGCTATAGGCCTGGACTATATACTATACACTGAGATCCTCTCTCCTCCTCTCCCTCTCCATCTATATACATCCATGTCCCACTAATGCATGTTACGAAATTGACTTTTTCCTTTGAGTCTTTTTGCTTTCTTACATTGCAGGTTTCCATGAATCTTGGTTATACCTGGACGGGGGTTTTGGTATGCATTTCCCCAGTTATTTTAACTCAAACAACGATCTTTTTCCTAAACTTTACCAAGTAGTTCCTTTTCAGGAGCATACTTTTCAATTGGCTTACTACTGAAACATCTTTCCATGCTTTATTGTTCTGGAAGGCCTGGTATTGAGAGTAGAGCAGATTTTGAGATTGTTGTAAAAAATTTCAACCAATTCCTAAAAATTGTTAGTATTATTAAATGTCTTGGATGCCATCCTAACTGTAACTGTATATAAGTAATGGGGTCAAGGAGAATTCAGAAGATCCTGATGAATGGTTGTTTAATTTGATATTGAAAAGTGCTCTAAATCTTTATTATTGTTGTTACTATTATTATTATTATGTATTGGACATCTTGTTCATGTACACTCAGGTGGAGACAGTATACACTATATTGTGAATTAATTCACACCCGTTATATTTTAATGGTATAGTTCCACATACAACTAGTTATTATCATGTGTTTTGTGCAACTGTCAGTGTTGTAATGGGATTTGTCCTGAAAACTACATTGTTTGTATTCTCAAAGTGGATGTTGATAGGTTACATTTACAGTTTACCCTTTAATCAGCTACCTCACTCTGCTTGTGAATGGCAATCGGCTGTGGTATGTAAAGTCCTGCCTGCATTGACCTTGAACATTTGTAGGTGTTAGACACAAAATTATCATCCTTATCTACAGTTGTCTACTCCACAAGAGATAAGAAACTAACTGTGTGTGTGTGTGTGTGTGTGTGTGTGTGTGTGTGTGTGTGTGTGTGTGTGTGTGTGTGTGTGTGTGTGTGTGTGTGTGTGTGTGTGTTGTAAGTAAGTAAAAGGGGGCGGGGGGGAGCAGAAGAGAAAGTATAGTTCAGTTTGTCAGGTAGGGATAAGAGAATGGCTTTCTTTCATAAAATCACTGCTTTCTCATAAAATCCAGAATACCTTTGGAAAACAATATAAAACAAAAAACTCCTGCACACTGTCTACTTTACTTGCATTCAGAGATATTTAGACACAACGTTTAGGTACACAGACCTTCATCAGGTTACTTTACAAGACAATGAGAGAGCATGTCTTAAATAGGTTGGTAGACCCACGTAGAATTATCAGGTCACACTACACAATGATTTAATGTTTCAGAGTCTGTCCTTAAACAAGATAAGAGAAGAAATGGTATTAGGGAAAAACATATGTAAAAAGGGTCTCAAGAAGCTTATGAGGACAAAATAAGTCATAAAAAGATTGCATGATAAAATACTAATGTAATCCATTTGGGATGAGAACAAAACAAGCAGAGAACATCTCATAACATTACATTGAGACGTAGCTCTTCATCGTTGGGAGACAAGGTCGTGTAGAGTGAAGAACCAAAAAGCTTCACCTTGCTTTAACAGCAAGTCAAGATCACCACCTCTAGGTGGTAGACAGAATTGTCCAATGCCACACAAAAGTATGTATATTCTTTCATGCTGATGTTGTAGGCCTTTGGTGCCATGATGTGATGGTAATGATTCTTGATTTATAAAGTGATCAAATGTGTAGTGTGACCTGATTGGTCTAAGTGGGTCTACTAACCTATTGAAGACATGCTCTCCTACTGTTTTGTGAAGTAACCTGATGAAGGTCTGTATACCGAAAAGTGGTAAATATCTCTGAATGCCAGTGAAGTAGACAGTGTGCTGGAGTTCTTTGTTCAATAAACCCACTTTTAAATGTGAAGAACATAAAAGATAAAAATATATATAAAAGGAACATGCGTCAATAAATAAGTGCTAGGTGAAAAACATCCAAATGTTAATAATAATAAGTGCTCTAAAGGTAACTCAAACACAAACAAGCAAAACACAACAAATTAAATAAATATATCTACAAATGTTCAAGTCAGGATGGAGGGAATATCTCCTCTAGCTGGACCTTTTTGGTTACGTAAGGTAAGGAAACGGTCGTTTCCAGGGAATTGGCACAGGTCAAGCACAGGTCATTTGTCATTCTAAAATTCACAACCTTATTAAAAAAACATCAATAATACCCACTCAAAAAAGAAGAAGAGTGGAGCATTACAGGTAATCGTAGATCCAAATAAATAAAAAACCAATGAGAGGGGGAATGGTTATGAGACTGAGGCGGAAACCCCAACACAAACCTCAACGGTCTTGTGTTGCAGTTCTGTCTACCGTGTGCAGGAGAACATTTGTAAAAAACGTGAGGTATTATTTAATTTTATTTGGCAGGTTTCCTAGTGGAGTTTAAACTCCAGTTGAGTAAAAGCTTTTAATACGTCTTTCCTTTATGCAGTAGGGAATAGACGTTGGTATACACAGAGTAGTAAATTGATCAGTTTTAAAACATAAAACGTGCTTAACACATAAATTAATGCTGAAGAGGTAAGGAGCATATGCATCTCTCACTCTTTAAGAAACGCAAGTAAAAACCTTTCAAATTTGTAAAAATGATATTCACAGGGTGAATAGTCCCCATCGGTGACCTGTGATCACTTTACCATTAATTAGTTGGTCAGATTGGGTCAACAGCGTAATCCGTTTCCAGCCTTAAGGGTACTCTAGGTGCTTCCTAAGGGAGTCCGTAAACCTCAATAGTGTGAACCACATATTTATTCTCCATCAGCTGCCAAACTGGTTAGACAATTTCTAAAAAGTTAAAGGAACAACTGAGATCTTATTAGATCATAGGCTCGTTGCAGTCTGTCTAATAAGTCAAAGGGGTACATAAAACTAAAATAATAAATGAACAAAACATCTTTATTTCTGCAAAAGTGACTACTGCAGCTGAGTTTATAGAAATGTTGGGTTCAGAACTTGTCTGAATGGTAGCCTCTGCTTCCTAAACATACACGTGTTTCCTGCTGCAGCATAATAAATGTTAATTTGGCATCATACTTCTCCCTAGCGGACTTCTCACGGCTTTCCATCTCTTCAGTGATTCATGAAGAATCAATGGAATTTTGAAGTTTATTCTGTGAGAAATAAGTAGCAAATAATGGGCCTCTCGCTTGCCTCACTTATAATGTTTATTCTAATTATTGCTAATATTATTATTATAACTATTATAAAATGAACATTTTATGATAACGGTCACTTTATTGTTTTTTTAATTATTATTAGGATCTTGCTGTTGAAGCACATATTTATTTATTACAACTGCAACAATTCCACTACATCTTTTGTCTTTCTGCCACACATCTCAGAGACTACTGAGATGTATACTCACGTGGTCACGAGGTCAAATCATCCAACGTCATAATGTCTCTTTTTCATTGCTACGCAGATGACACAAAGATATACCTTCCACTGAAACCCGACGACCCAAGAAGCCTAGCTGCTATTTTAGACTGTCTTAAGGATATCAACTGTTGGATGGCTCAAAACTTTCTTCAACTCAATAATTAAAAATCTGATATCATTTTATTTAGTCCCCCAAACCCCATCACTCCTTTTGTAAATGCACTTGGTCCTCTGTCTTTAAATATAAAATCCACTGCAAGGAACTTAGGAGTTCTATTTGATTATATATATATATGTATATATATATATATATATATATATATATATATATTAGATCACTTTCAGACCCCACATCACAAAGATAGTCCAGTCCTGTTTCCTTCAAATTAGAACCATCTCCAAAATAAAACCTATCCTCACTCCCCCAGACCTGGAATAAATCATTCATGCATTTGTCTTTTCAAGACTGGACTACTGTAACTTCCTCCTCTCTGGCATTAACCACAAGTCACTCTCTCGCCACCAACTGGTTCAGAACTCGGCAGCCGTTTGGCTTCTTACTGGTTGTAACAGACGACATCACATCACCCCAATCCTGGCTTCTCTTCACTGGCTCCCTGTTCGTTTTAGAATTAATTTTAAGATTTTACTGATCACTTTTAAAGCACGTCTGGGTCTGGCCCCGACATACATAGGAGAAATGTTGACCCCGTATGAGGGGTGGGGCCCTTCTGGCTGTTCCGAAGTCGAAACTGAAAACGAAAGGCGACCGTGCTTTCGCCATAAGGGCCCCTCGGCTTTGGAACGACCTGCCGGAGGAGATAAGGCTTGCAGAATCAGTAATCTCTTTTAAATCACTTCTTAAGACACATTTTTACAGAATGGCTTCAATGTTTCCTTTTAATTGGTTTTAGTATTTTATCTTATATTCATTTACTATTTTATGTTTACCTATTTTATTTATTTTGTTCGTTTATTTGATTGTCACTTGTTATTTCATTTTGTTTCTTAGTTTAGTTTTATCCTAACGATTGTTCTTACTGTTTCTTCAATTGCACTGTTTTGCTGCCTTGTCTGCCGAAGCACTTTGTAAACCTTGTTTTTAAAAGGTGCTATATAAATAAAGTTATTATTATTATTATTATTTATTATTATTATTATTATACTGCTGCCTCTTATACAGACATGCACACACACACCCTATGTAACCCAATCTTATTGTAATCTAAACTAAACCCAGACTCTTATCATTTCATTAACTACGTCCTCGTCACTGCTTTATGTTATTGTCTGTACGTCTGTCTTTACCTCTGTCTTTCATGTTTATGTCACAATATGTATTTTTTTTGTCACATTGTTTCACCAATAAGAAAACAGGATCAGTTCCATCCTCTAGTCAATGTCAACATGTCCAAGGCACTTAACCCCAAATTGCTCCCGTACGCTGTTCGTACGGTGTATGAATGGATATTAATGGTTAGTTAGTCCTGATGTGCAGGTGGCATCTTGCATGGCAGCCTATGTTGTTTGATTGTGTGTGTGAGCATGTGTGTATAATGGCTTGTGTTGTAGAGTGCTTTGAATGGTTGCTAAGACTAGAAAAGTAATATACTGTAAATGCAGTCCATATACCATATACCACTGAACTAATAAAGTTGCCACTATTCAAATAGAGCGTTATCAGATTTTACGTTCTTGTAAAGCAAGATACATGTCCATAGAAAGCAGAGAAAACCACCTATAATTTGGGTGAAAGCAGTCACTTCAAAAAGCTAATTTAAATATTACTATTATATAAAAAGTTACATTGCCCACATTGACAATGTTCTTGTTGTCTTGGTGCAGTAGACTTTCAGCCAGATATGAATCTGGAGTAAGTGGCTGAACTTAACATCACAAAAGCAAGGAGGGGGGAGAGGTTCCGAGACGATGTATGGTTTACCTGCAGCTTGCATCACATACATGAGGCAAAGGAAGTCATCTTCCTCAGACTGTTGTGAATTAATGTCGTTGAATCCTACACGTGCAAAGACTGTGGAGATGGAGGGGTGATCCTGCATGCATTTTGTAACAGCACTGGTAATGTCCCGTACTCTGGTTCTTGGGAAGCAGATCTTTTTTGTTAAAGGAAGAGAGAAACAAGCAACAATGGGAGTGATATTTAATAGTTATTAATTAATTAATTTCAAAATATGTTACAATAATTAATTGAAGTTTCTTAATTTCGGGAGCAGGCCCACTCCTAACCCGTGCCTCTTCCGCTTATCCATAAATAACTGCCTAATCTGCTCCTTCTGTTCTGCTCTCGTTTTCAGTGCCAGCTTTCGATCATTTCCAAACCATCAAATATAACTAACACTCATGACAGCATAGTGTGGAAATTTGACTCAGAGAAAGGAGCTACGTAACTTAAACAGGCCCTATTATGCTATTTCCAGGTGCATATTTTTATCTCAAGTTACAGTTACGACATGTTTACATGCATTTATGCTCACAATCGTCCTTGTTTCTCTCATCCTGGCTGTCCTGCAGCACCTCTTCTCAGCCTCTCTCTGAAATGTTCTGTTGTAGCGCTTGCTCCTCCTTCCAGAAAGCAAAGTCTGCCCTGATTGGTCAGCTAGCCCGCTCTGTTGTGATTTGTCAACGTTTCACATCTCAAAAAACTCTTCCTCCGGAGCTTCAGCTCTGTCTCTCTTTTTTGTTGTTTGAGGGCCAAACTAGCCAGAAGGAGTTTTACGTCACTTCCGTAACATTGTGACCTCATAAAGTTACGGAAGTGAAGGAGAGAATTCAATGGAGCTGTTTCAGGCAGCTCAGGAGCAGTGATTCTGAGGGGGGTAACTCCTTTTAGGCGTGGACTTCAGGTTTTACACTCTACGGACCTTTTACATGTATACAAATGTATATAACACACTAAAGAAAAGGGAAAAATTGGAAAAGCATAATGGGCCACTTTAGGTAGATTCAAAATATATATTTAAACTAAAAGGAGTAACTGAAGCATGGGGACTTATGGGGATTATTTATCTCTTGTATTTTTTGTTATATGAATTGAGAATGGCTGAAATAGATTAACTGAAGTAAAACTAGGTGAGCTAAACCAGCTAACCAGAGGAATGTCACCAGTTACCAGGAAGGAAGACAAAACTTAGAGTTTAATCCCTCAAAATTCTATTGTGTTTCTTTTTCCTACTTACTATTTGATAGCTTGAGTGGAAACCTTTCAAATTCAAAAAGTAGTTAATTTGATTTATTGGCACAGACTTTTTTTGCACCACAATAACTGCTTCAAGCAAAGCCTGAGACACTAGTCCCAAAGTCGAAGTGCACAGCACCAACTGTGTCCTGCATTAAAGGCCATTTAACCTTAAACAATACTTCATCATGTAGCTCCTTAGGGTTGTCAAATATAACAAAGGCCCACATTCCCCAATTCTACAAATCTGCATACATAATAAAGGGTAATATATTCATAATCATCACAACCTTTATTTTAAAAATAATCTCTGCAGCAATTACAAAGACATAATATTTCATATTACATTTTTTCTTTATTTTGAATAAGCCGGTGATTAGATAATACATTTCTAAAACAAAACTAGTTGATACGGTCACACATAATCCATGAACATAATTGTAACAGAAGAGTTTAAAACAAACAGAGCAGCATTTGTATTGTACATTAGATACAAATATTCTCAATGCATAAATTTGCTGGTGCAGATAGGAGAAAAATGTTTTAACATAGCTATAAGCACAAACCAAACAATATACCTCTTATATCATTCCCTTATGAATGACTTTCCTTAATAACTTTTTTGGCTGCAAACATTAAAAACCTTGACTCTTTAGACCTTCTGGGAACAGACCTTTCTCTCATGGGGCCACTCAGCCTCTGGGTAGAAGAAATCAAGGCTCATTCTTGTTACACAAACGGCTTGATGGCTGCTGCCATCCCTCGCAGGGTTATGCAGCTTCCATCTAGGTCTGCAAAACAGGGTCCCGCTTGTATGAGTCAGCAGGCCCCTCCAAAGCAGGGGCTCCAAAGGCGTGGAGAGGTGAAATTGCTGAAAACCACGTCAAATGGGGTGAAATAGGAACCAGCCTCACACCCTTCTACCTGAACCCTTTGAGAAGGCAATGTGTCACAATGTGCCTACTCTCAGGAATGAAGGGGCTGCAGGTGTCCTCTACCACCTGGCGATGGAGTCTCCCCTCCCCTTGGTTTGGACCTCTTGACATGATATCTGCTGCCGTTTACAATGGCTCCGGCACATGTACAGCTCTGAGTCAGCAGAGGAGGGCGAGCAAACAGCCACAGTATGCTGGTTTGCATATGATGGGAAGCCTAGCTCTCAGTTTTGGCAGCAACTGTCAGAGTGTAGGGTGAACAACTCATAAACAGATACCTTTGCGAACTGGCCACGTCCGGTGACCCCATAGCCATTGTGGACTGCGACCCAGTTAACCAGGGATGTGTCTCTGTTGACCAGCTGGCAAAAACCACCGGTCCGAGAGCACTCCCCTTTACAACATTGGCGGACTCTAAAGTGAATATCTTGATCTGGTGGGACCACTTTGGACAAAGGTCCAATCTCAGCAGGAACCTTTGGACAGGTCAAATGTACAGGAAGGGAGGGCACTGCCTGTACTGTGGCTGCCATAAAGCCCATGAGACAAAGGTCAACTCCCTAGTTGACCCAATACTGCAGCTGACTCGCCTGCTGTATTGCTGTTATGTTTAAAGGCTACTAGATAATTGAGAAACTTGACCTTCTGGTTGAAGGTCTTGGGAGCCAGTGATATGTCAAAGTCACGCCAACCCTGTTACAGGAGGTCTGCAATCAAATTTTAATCCATAGCCATGGATCATGGTGAACACAAGACACAGGTTCAAAACCTTCCAGCGCCCGACGGGACAGGTAATGAAGGGAGATAAAGGCTCGAGAACTCTGTGCATCTTAGCGAGTACAAACTCCATGAGAATTGAGCCGGAGAGAAAAACCAGCAGAGAGACGGCTTGATAAATCTGGAGAAGTAACCAACAAGCAACCTGCTCTCTACCCTGCAGACCACTTGTGCAAAGCTACCAGTAATTGTATTGAATGCCACAACCCACAAAAGAATGTCCCTGCTGGTTACCGATATTTGACATGGCACTTTGAGTCTTACCACCTCAAGCTTACACCTTCATCCGAGGAAAAGGGATGCCAGCTCGATGGGAAAGTCAAATTATTGCAGGGAAATCATTCCCATGTACCTAGGAAGTATGTAACTAAGTGGAGAGAAATATTTTATAATTGTTATGTTTATTATCATTTGAGGCCCTTTGATCCAACATTTCTTTGTATTGTTTTGTCTGATACATTTGATTTCTATTGACCTACAGAACATGTATATAACTGTTCATACTCAGTGTTCCTTGCTGATCCATTAATATTTACTAATAAAGTTAAGATATTTTTGTCAAAAACATATAGTATATTAAGGTTCCAATAATAAAGTGCCGTTGCAGTTTAGAATCATTAGGCTTTTGTCCCGGAAGATCCTCTAGACCAAAACTTGCAAACAAAATTTACACTGCATAGATGTAAGTGTGTAGTCTTCTTTATCAGCTTGTATTTTTTGATATTTCCAGCACCTTAGTTGAAATATAGCCGGGTGAAGCGGTGGTCATCCTTCATGCTGCCAGTGTAAAGAAATAAGAGTTATATCGTGACATCTATTGCATTCTGTCCATCCTGGGAGAAGGATTCCTCCTTTCATAGGTTTCTTCCTTTTTTCTCCCTGTTAAAGGTTTTTCCTGTGCCGATGTGAGAGTTCCCGGACAGAGGATGTCGCATGTGTACAAAATGTAAAGCCCTCTGAGGCAAATTTGTAATGTGTGATTTTGGGCTATACAAAATAAATTGTATTGAATTGAATTGAGTTTATTTACTTTGAGTTACACTACAAAACTCTTGATTATCCCTGTAGTTACTTTTTTAGAAAAATAACTAAAACATTTGTCAAGCTTGATAAAACGTTTGAGGCCTAGACAACCACAGCATGGTGGTAGTCCGCTTTACGTCTTCATCATCATTTGACTCGAACTGTGACGTCAGTGAATGGCAGCAGGCCTGGTGCTGAACAGACTGAGGCTGAAAGGACTGGGGAGAGGGTAAGAAAGAGAAGAATTTGCTTTATAATTCTTTTATTTCATTGATTCATGCTATCTCTCCTATGTATATTTATCTTGAGGCTGACTTGGAAAGTAATACAAATGTCTGCACAATAGTGTTGTCACAGTCGGTTACCTGTTTCGGCTTATTTTGCTTTTTAGTGCTGTATAGTTTTCATCCACTGCACTCAACATGCAATTTAAATGGTACATGAACATGGACACTCACCTCTTGATCTGCGTGGCGAGGGAGGACGAGCTTCGTACCAGCTTCTTAGAAGAGGAGGAATAGGAGGGGAAGGAGATGGGGCCTTTAGGGGCCTTCGGGGGGGGAAGAATGGAGCAGTGAGAGGCCTTGGACAGGTTTAACCTGAATAAGAAACACGAAGGACAGACAACTGATTAGAACATATGTATGTTTTTGATCATTTCCAAACCATCAAATATAACTAACACTCATGACAGCATAGTGTGGAAATTTGATCGAAAATATAAACAAACAGGAATTAAACAATACATGCATGATTAGTAAATATTGTAGTAAACATTATGGGGACTTATTGGGAAAAAGCCACAGTAAAGCTAGAGAAAGAGCTTTCCTACAAAATAAGATATAACTTACGTTACGTAATTTAACTCTACTACCGCACAAAAGGAATCAATCTTGTGCCGCCTACTTCTGTTTATGAAGAATATGAAAAAATTATTGCTTCAAAATGCAACACTTTTGTTACAATTAGAACAAGAGAGAAATTCTGGCCCTAATTTTGTAAATTCGTAAGTAACCCTATGCACTCTCAGACAACACTGGGCATGCGCATGCCGGTTTAAACAGAGAGCATATTGTCTACTCTGCAGTTGGTTGTTAAGTTACAGAAAATACATGAGAGTATTACTGTATTTCCTATATAAAAGGTCTTGTTTGATATTTAGGATCTTTTTTTCTTTTTATCTTTTTCCCCACACACAAACTCAGTCTAAATGCATAATGATATTATAGTGGCAAATAACAAGTTTTATTGTTTCAAAGTTAGTAACAAGGCTGCTAAGTTTATCTGTTTACAAATAAACTATTGGCACTGTATGTTGATGAAAACCTCCCACTCCCACTTCCATCTGGATCCATCCCAGTTTGTTGTGAAGCACCAAGCCAGATATTTTTCTTTTGGTGGGACAAATCGGAACAGAAAGCCCCTGTAGCGATCTGCTCGGCCCTGGCTCATTCGGAGGTGGGTTGAGTGGTCCAGTATAAAACACTGACAGGGAACATTTTACTGCTCAATCAATACTTTTACTGAACTACTTTAACAAAATTTAGCTGATTGCATACTTCTACTTTTGTAAAATTTAGAATGAAGGACTTTTACTTTTAGTAGAGTAATTTCACATTGTGGCATTAGTGCTTTTACTGCAGAAAAGGATCGGAATACCTCTTCTTCTGCTGAAAGGACAGAATCTCTGATTGTATACATCAAAAGACGGACCAGAACAATTTATGGTGCTGTTAGATAGCTGCTAGACAACCGCGTTAATACATATTTTTTAAACTGCAGTGAAAATTTAGATTTTTTAATAGCTGAATGCCAACAAATATGGATTAAAGCATGTATTTCGCTGGACCAAAAAATATTATGAATCTAATCTAAATGTTCTTTCAATACACTTTTTGACTGAGGCCTGAGATAACTACAGAGAGCCGTTATTTTCCAATGGAGTCTTTTGATCACTTTTAAAGCACGTCTGGGTCTGGCCCCGACATACATAGGAGAAATGTTGACCCCGTATGAGCCAGCTCGCAGCCTTAGATCCTCAGGTGGGGCCCTTCTGGTTGTTCCAAAGTCGAAACTGAAAACCAAAGGCGACCGTGCTTTTGCCATAAGGGCGCCTCTGCTTTGGAATGACCTACCGGAGGAGATAAGGCTTGCAGAATCAGTAATCTCTTTTAAATCACTTCTTAAAACACATTTTTATAGATTGGCTTTTATGTGATGTCGTCGTTTTATTGGTTCATTTTCATTTGGTCTTGGTATTTTATCTTATATTTGTTTACTATATTTTACCATTATCACTTGATTTTATTTATTTTATTTATTTTATTTATTTTATTTATTTTATTTATTTTATTTATTTTATTTATTTTATTTATTTTATTTATTTATTTTATTATCACTTGTTATTTCATTTTGTTTCTTATGCACTGTCTTGCTGGCTGGTCTGTCAAAGCACTTTGTAAACCTTGTTTTTAAGTTATTATTATTATTATTATTTGAGTTTTGAGTTTTACTTGGTGTTCATGTGCACTAGAAAGAACAAAAGACTGCTCCCGGAGATCACACATTAAAAATGAAATTTAAAGACACAGCTTTGGACATGATTTGGATATTATTGGAGAACTACCCAATTGTTTCAAGCAGCGCCATTACAGCTCTGTGGTTTTATGCATTTGTGTGTCTTCTTCTCTCCATATATATATATATATATATATATATATATATATATATATATATATAGAGAGAGAGAGAGAGAGAGAGAGAGAGAGAGAGAGAGAGAGAGTTTTATTCTGAGGGGACATGAGATTTTGCATATCTTTAAGGGTGCCATGACTGAGAACATTTCGAGAAATGCTGGCATGGTCAATAAGGTCATTAGCAGTCATTCTTTTTAAAGGTCTCTGATTCTTCCCATCTAGGATAAAACGCAACCCCCAGTTGTTTTCAAACAATAGGGGCATCAGGGGCATTTGCAAACATTTCGATTTAAAAAAAAGCTGGAGTAGTGTTGGTACTAGGCGTAAACGTAGCGAAAGTTATGTGTTTTAAAACAGTTATATATGAAGCGGCCATTAGCACCCCTGAAGCTCACTAATTAGGGCCTTATATCTTGTTTGTTTAATCCATACAAACAAACAAGATATGACAGGTATCCCTGTTTCCAATCTGTGTGCTAGGCTAAGATAACAGTGTCTCTTATTGAGCTTATCCATATTGTATTTTTTTATTAGCACATTTAACTTCGACACAAGATCAAAACTTCGACACAAGATCTTTCTCAAAATGGCAAATTTACATTAACCATAACAACTGCATATCTTACCCAAACTATAACTGTAATGTTGAAAAAACAAATTATAACCAAGCTGTACCTTGAAGAGGAGGAGGTTGATCTAGGTGGTCGTTTCCCCTTCATTGCTCTCAGTTTGTCTCCCTGAGTGAGATCGCCCTCTACACTCTACACACATACAGTATAGAGGCGGAATGAGTTAGAGAGGTTTATCACTATGAAAAAGAACGTTTTTCACATTATCACGTAGTAAATAAACCACATTGTTTATTGATTTAATTACAACAATCCTCAATTTCAAGGTGCCAGAAATGTTGATACTCACCTCATCCAAGCTGTGTGATTTGTAAAGGGTGGTGTTGATCGATAAGTCGTCCATGCTGGAGAGTAGGTGGGACATAGCTTCCTGTTTCCCTCCCTCAGAGCCTGGGCTGTGATGCTGCTGCTGTTGACGATGTTGCTGTAGCTGCTGCCGTCGACTCAGTCTCTGCTGAATGAGCTTCTGTTTGGAGCGATGGACGTCACCCTGGACCCACAAACTGTGCTGTTTCCTACGAACACACAAGGAACAGACACCACTGTTCATTGGACAGTCAAGTTTTTGTTAATATTATTTCTGATTAAAAGTGTTTTTAGTAATGGAGCTGTGCTGACAAGCTATCAATCATCCTGCAGCTGTCAAAATATAATTCTGAATACCTACTAATCTGTTTTTTCTTCTGTGACAAGTTCACCTAGGTACCAAGTGAAAATACCATAGAGAAAGACTGACGCCTTGGGAGAATTTTACTTCTGAGGTTTAAGAAATAAAAGCTTTTAAAACTTTTTTTCACTAGGATGGAGATGTATAATGACCATGCCATGTACTCTCTCAAGTTCCCAGGAACTTAAACTGCTCAGTTGGTCAACCTCAGCACCATTGTTGTTTGGGTGTGTGTCTTCACGTGGCTCTGCCAAAACAGGGCTTGTCTATCTTACGATGAGGGTGGGAATAAGCAGCTCCTTGGCAGTGCCCCTTCTTCTACAGAGTGTTACACGGGTAGATAGTCCTTTTTTCAGTGCTAGTGTGTGGACAGAGGCCCAGATCCCCCATCATGTCCAGTGCCTTTCATCTTAACTTACCTTACCTTCAAACTATGGTAAATGTAGATTTAGCGCCATTTACAGTTAAATGATATGCTGCAGCCATTTGTCCTGCCAAGAAGGCTTTGGGCAGAGATTGCCTCATCAGAATGAGGCAGAAGAAGTGTTTAACAGACGCAGACACAGCAGCTATTCATTCATTACAGAGGACACTGCAAGGCATGGCTCTGTCAAAACAGGGTTTGTCTACTTGGTTGTGTGACACCATCACACAAGCCTACAGTGCAAAGAAAATGGAGCCTCCACAGGGCGTCTAGATGCACC
The DNA here is from genome assembly GCF_027596085.1 of Anoplopoma fimbria. Classification (NCBI taxonomy): domain Eukaryota; kingdom Metazoa; phylum Chordata; class Actinopteri; order Perciformes; family Anoplopomatidae; genus Anoplopoma; species Anoplopoma fimbria. The sequence goes on along the minus strand of NC_072451.1, from coordinate 8,745,447 downwards.
CCACAAGAGCTTCATCCTCATCCATGGACCTCATGAGAGGGATGACATTGGCAGACATCTATGCAGCGGCATTCTGGGTTTCTCAATGCCTTTTCATCCCTTTCTATCTGTGAGATGTATCTGAGCCCTCCCTGACTCATTCATTGCTAAATGTGCTAGACAGCAGATGAAGCACTGCCCAATCTGGCACTTTAGGCGCGTGTCCAGCGGTGCACCTCTAATCTGATCATCACAGATTAGTGGGCTGCATGGGCTTCATTATGGTACATAATCGACGCCCACTCTTTTGCAGCAACAGTACTTTTTTATTTTCACACAGGGCTGACATGATGTTAACCTCCTTGCCTAATTATGCATGGCACTAACTGTTTGTGAACTGGTTTATGTTGTCTGCTTGTGGACCTTGGTGTCACAGTGGGGGAACATTAGCTTTTCACTTAACACATAAGCGGAAGCTGTTAGAGGGCATATCCTATATGATAAAGTAACTCAAGATTGTTGTCCCCTCTGGCTCCACCTACAACAGCTGAAGGAATGATGGTTTAATTTGGGAGCAGAACTATGGTCGCACCATTGATTAATGTTGCAAACCTAAGAAGATTAACCTTAGCATAACAATCCCCCATTTTAGCAGACATTATATTACATTTGGAATCAATACTTCATATTTAGATACATTTATTATTGATTTGGGTAATTGAAAACACATATCATACAGTATAAAAATTCCTCTTTCAACCTCAGACTGTAGCAGAGGCTGACAGGACTTAATTTTTAATGTATACTATCATAGAGTAAAAATTAAGATCTGTAAAAAAGTATGAAATTACGAAATTCCAGGACAATCAATCCAGCTGCTGTCAATGCACTGAACTATTCAAAATGACTAGTCCAGAATTTTCAAAGTTTATCCTCACAGCCATCTCACCAAAGGGAAAACAAGCAATGGTCGTTTATATCGTGGAACCACAACTGAGACTGAACTCACTCCTCTAAGAAGTTTTGCTGGGGGCCGATGATGGAACCAGGCCGGCAAATTCTGATCCATGCAATGGCCTCAGCTGCAGTGAATCGGAAGTGCTTCATCAGGTAGCAGCCAATCAGAGTGCCTGTACGGCCCAGGCCAGCTGTGATTGGATGAAATATTTAAAAGGAGTTTGGAACAAATGAAGAAAATGTTTAACACCTTGACTTACAACACACTTGTCTACATAAATAGTATTATTTTCTGCTTTAATGCTGGATGAAATGTCTTCTGCTGTGAAAAAAACCAGACATTTTCTCTTACCTTTACAGTGCACAGCCACAGCTCCTTCAGTACTTTCACATATGTGCAGGAAGCGCCTGACAATCAGGTCAGAGGGCGTGGTCCCATCGAGGAAGAAGAGGTCATGGTGGTCAAATCCTGCATGCTCAAACCGCCTACTGTCATACAACTTCCTGTTTAAACGGACCACAGCTGTGACGTCATTTTGCCGAAAGTAATCAAAATACGCCTCCGGGGCGTGGAGAGGATAGCCTGGAAAAAAAACAGTAGTATTTCTTAGAACTATGTAATAGCACCTTTAAGTAATATCATGAGACATTTATAATACTCTGTACCTGACTAATATAACAACCAATAATTTAATAATGGTGAAATGTGGACTTTGCAACCCTGATCAAAATAGACCAATGATATTCTAATGCAGATTTCAAACAATTAATTCAATTAAATACAACTGTATTTTTCTGGGGGCCTTACAAATGAACGGTCACTTCAGTCTGACTTACCACTCTCGATCTTACTTTGAGGGTGAGGACTGCTGAATGCCAGAACTTTTCCTGGAATGATCCAGTTCATATCCCCGTTTTCTACTCGCTAAGACACAGACAGAGAAGAAGGAGATGCAGTGGTTGACTGAGGTACTTCAACTATGTGTAACATAACAGGTAATGAAACAAATGTTTGACTTTGCTCAGGAGGATAATGCACTGGTAACTGTCCTTCACTCTTAAATACAGCGCTGCCAGAAATGTTTGAAGTTTGTCTGTGCTAGAAGAAACAGTACTCTCTTGCTTTTCATGGTTCAGTATAGTAAATCCAGCAGATTACCCTTCAGATCCTTCCTCAGGGCTTTCAGTGTAAAGACGACTTATTTTTATATTATCACTATTTGTATACAGTTTATTTTTTATGAATGTAAGTAAGTACATTTACCCAGGTGCATTACTTAAGTACAAATGTATGCTACTTGAATGTTACTTAAGTATTTCCAGTTCATGCTACTTTATGCTACATTTCAGAGGGAAATATAACTAATATGACTTTTAACTCCACTATGTTTCCCTTTAAGATTTATATATATATTTATATATGTGAAGTAGTTGCACCTTGTCCATCGACAACTTCATAGTACCACTTACATATTACTTTAAAAGATTGATACTAATGATGCCATCCTTAATAATGAATATCATTTTGAAGACAGGATTATTACTTGGAAATGGGGTATTCTATATAGCGTGATACTGCTATTTTATTTAGTAAAAGTCAATTATTTGAATACTTCTTCCCCCCTTGATTTCGCAAAAAACGGCACCACAGTTACAAGGTGGAGTGGCAGAAAGATGAGAAGTGGCAGAAAGATAGAAAAAAAAACAGATAAAGGAATAAAACATTGAAATAGGAAGGTAATAGAAAGATATAGAATAGAATGGAATAGAATGGAATATAAATTGAAAAGTATAAGTCCAGCAATTTCACACATAAAGGTCAGTCTACTTGTCATGAAGATTACTAATCAGCTTGAGAAACCGTTGTATAATGTTCTGTGTGGCCTTAGTGACGTCTTAGTGATGTCTGTCCAGTCCCAAAGCAGGTTGGTTGTGTCTGTCTTTCTAGATCCTACCAAACTAAGTTCTTTTCTCTGACCTCTATGTAGATCACTGAGCAGGAGACGTTATATCCGCCCTGGGCTGCATCCACACTGTCTCAACACATTCAATGCTCCATGTCTTTTACATAAATATGGAGTCTTTTATGGTTACATGGAATGAATGTATCCATAATTTATCATTTATATTAATCTAAGTTGGTCTGTGTGAGTTGATGATAGTTAGTATCTGTGTGCCCTCACCTCATAATGTTCATATTCCTCCAGATCAAACCTTTCAAAGTCAAAGAAACCATGCTGTAATGCCTGGAGGAGAGACATAGGGGTCAGTTGAACTTCAGTGAGAACAGAAATCAATAGTTAGGTCACTCAAATATGATGTAACAAGAAAGGTTTAGAAATATTTCCTCAGGTGATGACTGGATAAACTTATGCTGACACACCTTTGACTAATATCTGATAACGGGTCTGTGTGTATGTGGAGTAAAGTGAGGGCTCTCTAAATTTACTAACTTAAACCACTGAGGTTTAGTGTTGTTGTGGTTGTTTACCTTCCGTATTCCTTGGAAGCAATCAAGGAGAGTTAGGTTAAAGAAGCACTCTCCCACTGCTGCATCCCTGCAGGACACACATGCACATGTGAACACAACAAGGTCAGTTTACTAGTGGTGGTTGCTTTTGTAAAAACTGATATTGATCATGTTCATCGTGCTGTTGTGTTAGAAATATTATTTATACTCTTTGCATTTGTATTTAAGTGCAATGTGGATAAATGTAGTCGTAGCAGTTTATTATAATATTTTAAAGTACAAAAAAAGTTGCAATTATAGACAGTGAATAAGGAGTGGAAGTAAATACCATAGTGGCTCTTTGCAACCACAAACTACACGAAAGGTTAGGGCTTAGTACAACCCAACGCTGAATAAGACATTACTAGGCACTCTAGATTTTACTTTAATAATTCATTTTCATGAACCGAAAACACACTTTGAAAGAGTTGACGCACACCTTGCTTAGTTGTCAATTTTACTCTACATGGGACTATAATAAATAAAAAAAAAATGCAAATTACGCTGTATTGAAGAAAACTTGAAACTAGTGATGGAGAGCATAAACTCGGGTTGACAATGTTTACTAAGGTATTAAATCAAGTTAGAAGTAGTAACTTTCTCATAGACTTCTATACAATTGGACTTCTTTTTGCAACAAGAGGAGTTGCTCCCTCACGGCCATTATAAAGAATGTAAGTTTAAGGCACTAGAATGAGAATTTCATTTAATTTCATCTGGATTTTCCACTCGTATTTTGCAAATGACCAAAATATCAAATCATTTTCATGTCAGTGAGTTTGAGCAGCAGAATATTTGCAAAAACCCTACATATACATGATAGTTTGCACAACACAAATATATGTGTACCGTATTTTCCGCACTATAAGGCGCACTTAAAAACCTTTAATTTTCTCAAAACACGACAGTGCGCCTTATAATCCGGAGCGCTTTATATATGGATTAATTCTGGTTGTGTTTACTGACCTCGAAGCGGTTTTGTGTGGTACACGGCGCTCTGTCATGTTTTAGTACGACTTTGGTAAACTACAAAGCCGCACCGCAGCAGCATTACGGCTACCATAGTCAGGAGCGTCGCGGAGTAATACATACTGTGCTTCACCATAATATTACAGTGTGTGTGTATAAGGACCCCAAAATGGCACCTGTCAAGAGACACGCTTACGACGCGGACTTCAAACTCAAGGCTATCAGTCACGCAGTAGAACATGGGAATAGAGCAGCTGCGAGAGAATTCAACATTAATGAATCAATGGTACGGAAGTGGAGGAAGTTTGACTGACTGACTGTTTTGTTTCGCTTAATGCGCCTTATAGTCCGGTGCGCCTTATATATGAAAAAAGATCGAAAATAGACCATTCATTGACAGTGCGCCTTATAATCCAGTGCGCCCTATAGTGCGGAAAATACGGTATGTATTTTTAAATGTGACGTGAGTTGTGTGTATTCTGCTTATACAGTATTCAACTGTAACGTATATGAGACTCTATGGGATAACAGAAGTTGAATATGAGGTTTGCATTTTTGAAATGTGCTCATTTGCTTTCTTGCTGAGAGTGAAAGAAGAAAGATGATACTGCTCTCATATCTGTGTAAAGGTCCAGTGTGGAATATAGTATTCATAAATATGTTTTAATAAGTGCATAATACCCTGAAACTAAGAACCATTGTGTTTTTGTTATCTTAGAATAACCCTTCATATCTACATGTTGTCCATGTTGCACTGCCATGTTTCTACAGTTTTTACCACTAGATGCAACAAAATCCTACATTCTGCTCCTTTTAATAAGAAGAGACCCCCAGCAGCTGGACAGCATAGAGACTGAACAAAGGGGGAAACAACTAGCCTGGCTCTGATAAAATTCACTTGCCAGCCCCTCTAAAGCTCACTGCTTTAATTGTTATATCTTGTTTTATATGTACACAAACCGAGTGGGAGGGTCTCTGTCTCCTGCCTATAGGCTTGGGAAATGCACTCACACAGCCATTCCATCGGGTGTTTTTTCGGACAGGGCTTTGAGAGTCACACCCTGAAGCACACAAGCAGCTGTTAAGTGTGTCTGATGGGGGCTGTGATTTCAACATAACATGCAAATACACAAACTGTGCGAAGCAGATGTAACTTTGCCTCCAGGTACCTGGCATGGCGTGAAAGACTAAAAGTATGTAGCTGTAGAACCCTTGACCTGAAAGAACTCCTTAAGTTCTTTGGTTTGAGGATAGCCCTGCTACGGTCACCACAAAGAAGCAAGCAAATGGGCTACACCAACAATGCGGTTAGTTCACACACTCTCTAAGCTGAGTTCAGTTATAAATGTTACATAGTAATGGACTGTACTTGTATAGTGCCTTTTTAGTCTTCCAACCACTCACGGTGCTTTAACACTACATGGCATCATTCACCCATTCATACACCGATGGCAGGGGCTACAATGGAAGGTGACACCTGCCCATCAGGGCTAGCTAACCATTCCCACCCATTCACACACCGATGGCACTACTTCAGGAGCAATTTGGGGTTAAGTGTCTTGCCCAAGGACCCATGAGCCACAGACGCCCACCAGTGCAAGCAGCAAAGCTGTCTTGAATGATAACACCCTCAGAGACGAGGGCTCAGGTAGCTCCAAGAGACCCTTTACCAAGGACTGGAGTACTTTCCAACGCTAAGAGATGGAGCGGATTACTGGCGTTCGAGAGGGTGGTCAAAACCCTTGTGGTAGGAAGAAATGGCTGCTTCATTCACTTTAACAGTGGCATGAGACAGCCCTCTATCCACCAAACACTGCAAAAAAAGAGAATATAGACCTAACAGCACAGGGCAGGGGTTGTTGCCTGCAGTGGAGCCGTGCTAAGTCTTTCCTAAGTCCCTCTCAGGAGACAAGCCTATAGAGGATGGCCGGGAGTGGGTGATGTGCCTATTACACCCATCTCCTGAGACAGATCCCCCCCACACTGGAGGATGGTCCACAGCTAGGCTGCCATCCTCTGCATCATGTCTGTATAACACAGAGCGACCAACCTTCTCCAGGGAGGAGAGGGAGGAGGGCCAAGATGACAGCTAAGCTAACCCAGCTAGGACCTGAGGCTACTCCACTACCCAGCATGCTCCTGGCTGTCTGATAGACCTGGCTCCATCGTTCATCCTGGGTCAAGCTAGACTTGACGGGCGGACTTCAGGACAGAGAGCAGGACTCCAGTGGGACCAGAGGAGGTGGACTCTGTGTTTACATCGTGATGCTTGGTGCTCACACACAGTCAAAGTAGATGGACAATGTTTTCCTCATGTTGAATTTTTTATGTGAAGATGTCGGCTATATTCTCTGACCAGAGAATTGTTTTTGTTGCTGCTGTTTACATTCCTTATTATGCAAATTAAAAAATGCACTAGAGGAATGCACTACTGTTTTTAGCTTTGTTTGACATGTTTTTCTTGTGTTGCAAACGGACTACACATGCATTTCGTTGTGCATTCCTGTGTCGCATAATGACAATAAATGATCCTTGACCTGGGGCTACCAGAATGACAATTGTGTGTGTGTCTAGTCCTACCTGAACGGCAGGTAGCCTGTGTTGTTTCCTGAGATCAGGGTCCTGTAGGCTTCTTCTGGGCTTCTTTTCAAATAAATGACCTATAGGGAAGAGGTTTTACTGCTTTATTTATAATGGACATAAAGACAGACAGATAAAGTTCGAGGATGAGTAGAATGATAAATTAACAAATAAAGAGATATTTACAGCATAGGCACCGATGAGAAGAGCAGCATTTGCTCTCTTCTTCTGGTCAGAACTGGTATAGTGGACCAGTTTCTTTCTTGACATTGTAAAGGACTGAAGTGTCAAAAAAGCATAATATCAAATGAAAATCAGTAACAACAACACAAATGCACAAGTTTATATTGCCCAATGTCCACACAATATAGACAATGAATTTACATCACAGAGCTTTATGTCAACTTAAGCAAGGGGTTATTTGTCTGCGGCTGTTACAGGTCTGTGATGAGTTCTGCCCTCCATGTAAAGTGCAGAGCTCTGCCTCTGTTACCTTGAGCTTCATGTTGACTTTGCAGCAGTATCTGTACAGCATGGCCAGGTTGAGCGGCCCAAAGTCTGCATAGAAACTGCAACACAAAGAAACAGATGAATGTGTCATCCACCGTAAATCTGCCCTCAAATCAAACAAAATCAAGTAAAAAAGATTTATAATTTCATGTACGAAAGCCATGAAAGTTTTTTAAGTATAGACCCAAATTCCCCGATGTTCATTTGTGTAAAGGAAACTTATCAGACGTGGTTTAATGGGTATGTGTGTCTAAATTAAACTTCATCTAATGAAACTATTTTACTTTAAAGCTATTACTGCGCTCAGGCGTCATATAATGGTCTATTTTAATCATAGGAAGTCAAGTAATATGTAGAATGTACCAGTGACTAGACAGACTTTGTCTGAAATTTAAGAAATAGCAAATCATTTTTTGTTTTCTACATTTTAATGTCTCTCCAGGAAAAGGGTCAACAATAAAAGCAATCAGGGCACTGAGTTCCTTTGAATTATTTTGGAAAGATAAATTCATTTGGAGTGTTTGATATAACATTGGCGTCAGAATTTATAGCTGAACCACTATGTCACATTTTTTATTTGACCTTATCGACAGATAGTTCAAGGACTGGAAAGTTGCCTTTGTAATACCCCCTTTAAAAGGAGCCGAGCGAGCTGTCTTGCAGTAAACAACTAAAGATCAATCTATGAACTTTGTCTGGGCTGAGTTGCTTGAATCACTGGTCAATGAACAAATAAAAGAATACCTGGCCACCAACTCTATACTAAAAACATAGAATTTTGACTGCTGCCATGAAATTCATAAACGATATAACCAAAGCCCTAGATAACATGCATGAATCTCTCTAAGGCCTTTGCTACTAATGCAGACTAGGGTGGGCAATATATCGTTATATAATACTGAATCCGTAATATTAGACTAGTGGTGGGCTAAAATATATGATATCATAGTATTTTTAAAGGGGTTTGCATTGCTGGTATTATATCATATTACAAAATTATAGGTACAATATTGAATTAAGAATTTAAAAAGGGATACTTCCTACTTAAAAGGGAATTTTCACTCTATGGCAAATTGAACATATCTTAAGAAAGAAAACAATTCTTACAAATGGATGTATTTATCATCTCCAAATAAATTAGAAAATAAGCCCTATATATATGTATATAACATAGGTTAGTATGTGTTTTGAGAGGAGGAGCCTGCCCCACAATGTAAATGTAATGTGAGGCGTTCAGAGTAAGTAGAAACAGTCATGCTGTTGTCTTGAGTTGTAAGGGGACTGTATTGCTGAGCAACCTGGATGTCAGCAATTAAGAATATTTGGAAATAACGCTAATAATGTTTTTACATATGTTACCTGTTGTTTTATTATTAGCAGCGAGCTAATGGTGATTTGCCGCTGACCTGGGGCCTTTTCAGGGAGCTCCAAAAGCTGTGGAAAATCAGGGCTAGATCCTGAGGTCTGAACAAGGAATTACAAAGCTATTCTTGATCAAATTTTAACCTTTTTATATAATTTTAATGTTAAATTGTGGAAATTACAAAGTCCGTTCGCAGTTCAAAAATCAGAACTGAATTGAGATAGAAAGCTTTTAGATTTTCTGCAGCTACTACATGGAACCATCTCCAGACTGATCTTCAACTTGAAAACATAGTGAGCCAAAACGAGTCTTAAATGATGGGTGATATCTTGACCAAGACGTCTGTGTGCAAATGCTATATCTAATCATTTTAATGTTACTGAAACCTATGTGCTTTAATGTTACATGTTGAAACTCTGTAATGCCGGTATCTTGGCCAGGTCTCCGTTGTAAAGGAGATATTTGATCTCAATGGGACAAACCTGGTTAAGAAAAGATTAAATACAACAAATGTAATGTGTGACATGTGCCCTAAACGAGGGTGTGTGTGTATGTGCGTATGGGTGTGTTGTGACAGAAAAAATGTATAACCATAAGTTATTAAATATTAAATAATACGTTTAATCAAAAAAAATGTGTATAACTTTTTGTTGTTGTTTTCAAAGCAACACAAACGTTACAAAAACTTACACACAGAAATGTCAGGCATTAGTAATAGTTTGAGTCATTATACATCCTTTACTGTTTGATGCACTGCCTTGCAATGCATGGGGTTGAGGTGGAATGATCTCTGGAATTGACAGAGTCATTCTAATTTGATCCAGCAGCTCATCACAGAGGCTTACCTCTCATATATGAGCTCCTCATCCATGCTGAAGTAGTGTGTGTTGGCTGTATTCTTTGGTTTGACACCAAGAGTGGAAAAGTACAGCCGGTCTATAGTGTACAACAAACAGACAGACAGACAGACAGACAGACAGGAGGACAAGAAAACAGATAAAAACGGGTTATGATAGGTGTTGTGAGTTCAGGTGTAACACAGACAGTTTGGGTTTTATGTCAGGGACGCAGAATAGACCCAAGCTAGCCATGCTGTTCAGTAAGCCCAGTATCACATAGAGAGAGAGAGAGAAAAGATTTACAGTGAAACTTCTAATAGCACACAGAGATCAAACGGGGCATTTCCAAACTTCCTGTTCATTAAATCGGGGTGGAAGTGTGTTACTGCCACTACTTCTATGTGTCATATTGACCACTGGATGCAAGGATCTCTGCTATGGATCACAGCTTTAAGCCCGTACAGGGAAGAAAACAAAAGTGGGGCCATGTTTTGTAGTTCTGTTTCTGAAGAGCTGGGTACAGTTTGTCAAAATACTTAAGTTTTATACTTTTTGCACTGGGCAAATTTTTTTTATCATTACAGAGAAGCCTGTGTGACCAAGTCAGGAGTGTACAGATTGCCAAGGTCACATATGGGGCTAGGGACCCCAGGTCACAACCTGGCAAGTTCTTCTTATTAATGCCAACAGACCACATCCATGGAATCAGAGAGTTAGCTGAGGGCTTCAACTTGAGCCCGGTTAGTCAGAATATATTTGTAACAATTTCCACAAATCTACACCATTGAATGCAAATGTATCTATAAGCCAGACAGTTTGCAATGTACCCATGGATGTACAGACAATTCCACTGGGTCACTTTAAATGTGATGATTCTCAGGCAAGTTTTAAAGCCATAAGCAAGGTCTTTTTTAATATGATTCTAAGCCGATTTAAGGTTTTTCATAAAAAAATTTAAAAAAAAATGTGGTATCTAAATATAAAACATCATCAATGGAATGGAAGTCTCAATGTTCATGATGACTTAATTTGGTAACCTTAACCTCACCGGATGGATGTAGGTATATTACTGATATATGTCAACAACAAGGTTTACAGTTGATTATATGATTAGAGCTCATTATAAAATACCATTATTGATATGTAACTTACCTTTAATGAATTCTGAAGCACTGTACTGTTCATAATCTTCTGCCATTTTACTCTCTAACATGTGATTCCGTTAAAAATTCCGTTTTAGATGACTTTCATATGGTTGTCTCTTATAAGGACACTTGAGATGTGTCCGGAAAATCACCTCAGCCTACCAGGTTTGTCATTCAGCTTTGATGAGCATGTCACTACTTGGAGTTAATAACCCCCGACTCCAACTCAGATGATGTTTACTCTTCTACAGACAAACTGTTAAAACTACAACACATGTTCGAGATCCACACGCGCAAAAACTCTCCGAAGTCAAATAATCCCCCCCACCATTCATCTCGTCTCCCTCAGATGACTATTTACTGTCTGAACGGAATAGTTCCACTCAAATGATTGATCCGTGTCTTAATTAAAACGTTTCCCAGAATATTCCATCGAACAGTCGCAGATCTGAGGACACGCACCAAACCGCCCAGAGTCAGATTGAGTCCTAATCTCTCTGCTGCTCTGCACATGCTCGGTCACTGGCTTCACACCACGCACACACACACACACACACACACACACACACACACACACACACACACACACACACACACACACACACACACACACACACACACACACACACACACACGCACACATAAACAAACACACTCACACACACATCGGTAGGCTAAAGCCATGGCTGACTCATTATTAGATGAAACAGTGCCCGTATATTGCTGTAGTCCCTGATGTACTTTTATGTATTTTTTTTTATATATATTTTTTATTTCTATATTGTAATCATTTGTTCCATGCCTACCAATGCGGCTTTAGTACTAGTATTTTATGGTATTTAGTACTAAATGAGTCTTTGAATGCGATCCGTCTCCTGTATTTTCTTTAGATTTACTATAATAAATCTGGGGAGGTAGAGCGCTTGTCCCGTAACCACAAGGTTGGTGGTTCAAACCCCTCTACCGGCAACATGCCGAGGTGTCCTTGAGCAAGACACCTAACCCCAAGTTGCTCCCCGGGCGCTTCATTGCAGCCCACTGCTCCTCCGGGATGGGTTAAATGCAGAGAAATAATTTCCCCATTGTGGGACTAATAAAGGCTTGATTATTATAAGAAGTATTATAATAAGTCCTACACACAGGTCACATGATCGCCATTCATTTATAATAGCAAAAAGTGCAGATTGACTTGTCTGGCCTGAGGAATGTAGTTTGCTCCTGTCATTCAAGGGTGCGGAACCAAAGCCTGGGTGCCAAATGTCTAAGCTCCCCGAAAGCCCTGCTGAGCTGTGAGATTCACATGGGGCCAACAAAATCTGAAGTGTTTGAGATGGTGATAATACAGTAGGTGTTTCTGAAACTAGGGCTGTCTTCATCGGAACTCTACACACAAAAAAACATTGACACCCTTGCTATAAAGTACTGTACAAAAGTGAAACTAACTTCTTTCTATTCTTTTGTCATTCTATTGTTTTATTGCTTCCACAAGTGTGGCAGACTTTGACTCATTGTGTCAAAACTGTACACAGAAACCAAAAAAAAACACAAACACTTGGAGATGAACATCTCACGTTTGTGTCAAAATGAAACTCTGCAATCAAAACTCTTTCAAAGCAACGACAACAGACTAATGTACATTACCTATTTCATTTTCTCATACTGACTTCTGTCTGCCCAGAGATTTGTTTTTTGTTGCTGCTGTTTGCTTTCCTCATGATCCAAATAAAAAAAAAAATGCACTACAGGAATGCTCTACTGTTGTTGTTTTTTTTGGTTTGTCATGTCTTTCTTGTGTTGAAAATGTTTTACAAATACATTTTGTTGTGCATTCCTGAGTTGCATAATGACAACAAATGATCCTTGAATCCTTAAAGGTAGATAAGAGGTGAGCTTACCTGAGGTCTACTTGTAGTGCCAAGGCTCTGACTGATTGGACACATGTAATAGTCTTAAGTCAGTGGAAATAGACGGCTCGATGGGTGAGCCATAATGGTCGTACACTGGCTATTTTAGCTCTGTTTGTTGGTCAGTCGGTACACCACTTTTGGTCCATACGGAAATTTCTCACTAACTATTAGATTTAAATTCTATATAGGGTCAGTTATACTCACTGCACTTTCCTCTAGCTCCACCAACAGGTTGACATTTTTACCTTTCTATTGAGTACAGGCATTCATAGTACCCAGAGGATGAATCTTAATTACTTTAGTGTTCCACTGACCCTTACTCTAGCGCCACCATGAGGTTAACATTTGTGGTTTTGAGTGAAATATCTAAACTACTGGATGGATTTCCATAAAATGAAGCCATTATCATTTACATTTATGTCAGGATGAATTGTGACCTCATTGGTAATCTCTGATTCTCTTTCCAACTTGTGCCATCATCATGTAAAGTATGTAATTCCCTAATACTAAAGTAGTACTGCTACTATTCCCTACTAAATACTTTGGTTTAAGATAGAATACATGCAAAGCTAATGACTGAATGAATGATTGCCATCAGACTCAGGTGTTCATGTTTAATGCTACTGAACAAATGTTGGCATGTTAGTGTTAGTATGTTAGCATGCTGATGTTTATCATTTAGTTTAAAGCACCAGTGGGCATTAGTAGGTTACAACTTCACAGAGATGAAGCTTAGCTGCTGAGAATTGCTTAGAATTTCTTAGGTTGCCTTAGAATTCTCAGATGTGTTTGATTATTAACACCTCATTTGTTCAATCACTGTAACCTTTGATGTGGCAGCAAAAAGTGCCATCAGACGTTTTGAGAGCAGAACAGAAACAGAAACCCACCTTCATTCAGCTGACCTCCACTTCACTCATTTCAATTTAAATTTCAACTCAATGACAACTTTTTCATAAACTTTGAAAATGTTGCCCAATACAACACAAGTTATGCAAAATGAAAGTTGCCAGTGTCAGAGATATTAGATTATTGCCATTTCAATTAACACTGATTTCCAACTGGGATTTTCTGTAACCCTGTTTCCTTTTTCTTGGTCATGTTATACTAACCTAACGCTCTGTCTAACCTCTAACTCTGACACCCTAACACATACGTCTTTGTCTGTGGGATGTAGTCCTATTCTTGGTCTTAGCTTCATCTGATCTATTTAGCCAATTAGACAACAGATTAACAGATGGAGGGGAGTGAGCAGGGTCATTACCGAAGACACCGGCACCATGAACACAAACTGAATAAAAGAGAACTTGATGATCCTAATGATGGTTTATAATCAACTGCTTTATAGAGAATGAAACAATATACTGACAATGTGATAATTCATGTCTGGAATTGTTTCTTCTCATGAGGGTGATATATATTTTTCAGAATAATTTTCATATGCAGAAATGAAATATAGTGTGATGGCCACACTGTTCAAATGAGCATAATTATAAGGGATGTTTTGATGGTCTGGTGGTGGATATAAGTTTGGTGCTTCTCATGTTTTGTCATTCCTTGAATGAGAGATTGCCCTCTGATGTTCAAACACATAATAACATCTGCTGTAGCTGCCACTGTAGATGCTGTTTTCAAATAAGATATTAAGTCCAACACTAATCACATGTAAAGTTTTCTATTAGCTAAATATTTCCTGGTCGAATATTGTTATTGACTTGTCACTTTAAAATATCCGCTGTGACTGATATATCACTATAATCTTTATTAATCCAGATGAGTCAGTATGTTAGTAGCATTACACTGCTGAAGCTACTCGAGGTGGAACTAGATTTAATTTCTTCAAATACAGTTAGCCAGTTAAGTCCAGTGGTATTCAACCTTGGGTTGGGCCCCTAAAAAGAGTAAGAAGATAAATCTGAGGAGTCTTAAAATTATTAATGGGAGAGGAGAAGTAACATCTAAGTTCACACATATCTCTTTTCATTTTTGGGACTTTTCTCTCATTGCTCATTGCTTTTTGTGAAATGATAAAGTTACCTTGTTGGGCCTCATTTAAAATAAAACCTTGTGAGAAGTTTAGAGAAGAAATCTTTCTGGTGGAACTATTTACAACTCAAAGACATATGAAACATGAAAAAGGCCCCAAGTAGACTATGTTTGGGTCATAAGCGGAAAATGTTTGGAACACTTAATATCTAATAATTTGAATGTATAAGAATCTGTTATTTCTTATGGAAAACATCAATCTCAAATTAACAGCTGTCAAATAAACGTAGTGGAGTAAAAACTACAATATTTGACGCTGAAATGTGATGGAGCAGAATATGTAGACATAAATGAAAATACTCATGTTAAGTACGAGTACCCTTCTCATTTTACTTAAAGGAACAGTGTACAAGATTTGAGGGAATTTATTTGGAGAAATAAAAT
Source organism: Anoplopoma fimbria (assembly GCF_027596085.1). Classification (NCBI taxonomy): domain Eukaryota; kingdom Metazoa; phylum Chordata; class Actinopteri; order Perciformes; family Anoplopomatidae; genus Anoplopoma; species Anoplopoma fimbria. Next base: position 8,730,259 of record NC_072451.1, on the reverse strand, counting down.
GAAAAGTTTTTGTAATTTAATAACAAATAAAATATCTATGTTTTCATTAGTGTATAAATAACCTGAACCTAAGAATCATTGTGTGTCGTTAGCTTCCATGTAGTCCATCATTTTGCACCGCTATGTGCCCAGAACAGACAAACTAAACACTGGCTTTAGAGAAAGCCTTTAGTGTTTTTACGTTACCTGAAGCTCAGAAGTTACCAGTTAATTTACCAGTATTTTTTATGTTGGTGTAAATTATAATCAAGATGCAGCGTGCATGTCCTCTGCACTCTGTGTTGGGGCTGAGCTCCTCCAACCATGACCTCTTACCAAGGTCCGGACCTGGAGCAGCATGTATATTGCCAAACACAAAGATTACCGACTTGCTCATCTGATCGCCAATGTTGCTTGAGTGTGTGTGTATGTGAGTGTGTGTGTGGTGAAGTGGTGAAGTGGTGATCCTGATGTGAAAGCACCCAAAAAGACTTACTCAATAGCCTGAGTTAGAACTCCTGTGAATTGTTTCGTTTGTTTTTCTTTTGAAAGTTGAGCCAGAGAGTTCGTCTTTAGAGTGGGAATGCAAGAGAAAATACACGTGGTCAAAATTGCTGTGCCAGCCTCCATCTGATTAATGTGTTTGGTGACGTAACACATCAGAGAGTGTTGGGACATGGACGTGCCATTGAACTTTCCAATCTGTTCGTCTCTGGCCTTGCTGCCAAAACCCAGCTTGTCATTGATTCCATTTAGGAAACATGATGTAAAACAAGCTTCAGCTTTACCAGAAATGTAACAACATCTACCTGATACTGTCTGTGAAATGACAGGAAGCTCATCATCTTTAAATTATGGTTTTATCATTGTGACACATTCAAACTGTGTTTTATTTCAGTTGTGGACTGACTCCCAGTCCTGCAGCAGTTCATTCATCTCATGAAGCATCATAGCTCTCAAAGACTGCTGTCACCCTCAGAGGTCTAAATAGATCCGTTCCCAAAGCAATTTCTGCTTAAATGTGCTCGTGCTGGAAATCAGTTTCATTCAGAAGATCTGGCAAAACTCCTGAAAGAGTGGAAAGACAGCAGCGGAATCGCTGTGTAGAAACAGAAGTGTGAGAAATGTGGAAGCAATTAGGGCATCATCAAATACTGTTACTGTGAGAGTGCTGCAAGTCACACTGCCATGGCACAGTCTGTCAAATGAGAGCACTTATCAAAAGGAAAGCTGGGACGGAGTTTTGGCTGTTTTAATGCTAGTAGATGTGAAGTGACAGTGTCAATGTTCCAAAACCAAGTCCAGAACACCAAATGTGGAAATCCATTTGTCCTGCACTTTAAAACATCAGGTACTGTAGGGGTACAGGGAAGACACTCAACTATCATTAAGTTCATGTAAATACATATATTTTGTAAATTTTAAGCTAAATAAACATTAATTCCTCTGAATTTAAGTCTTTTGATTTAAATGGTGAGTCAAATGACTTAACTCATAAAATTCCCTAAATAATCTGGAAACCCTTCTCTCTTGTAGGTTGAAGAAAACATATATGATGGAAACTTGCTGTAGTTTTTTGCAGTTATTTTGCAATTGCTAAAACACAACTTCTCAAAATAGGGCCCTCTTTGTCGAAACTCAACTCCCAAAAATATAAACATATACACAAAATCTAAAATATCTTCATCTAAACTATATAAAGTCTTCTATGGTATTTTTGCATTACAACTTTACATTCAAACAACTTTCCACATTCTGACTGCACACTGATGTGCTAAGTATAAAACACTATTAGCCTATCTAGAGTCTTTCACATTTTAATTTGTAACATGCTTCAAATATAAACTAAAAGCACAAATGTAATGTGTTTGTTCTCAATACTCATATACTCAAGACTGTTTTAGACACAATGACTTTAATTAAAGATGACATGAACATATACTATATACAGTGTGTCTTATATATACTGATACTGTATTTGACTAGAAACACAATATACTACAATTACAGTCCTCTCTTTTTTGGCCTCCATTGTTGTGCGCTCCACAGAGCAAACCTGAATCCTATTTATAGTGTTCAAGCTCTGATTTCTAAGTGATTTAATTGGTTCAAGGTGTTTTCACAGGTGCACTCTGGGTGCAAGTGATTGATATTTGAGTGTGACACTGTTCCTATTTAAATCTGCAAACGTTGGTGCTTCCATTCCCGACTCCTACTGTGAGGAAGTGTCCTTGAGTGAAACACTGAAGTCCAGGTTGCTTCACTGCATCCTAATGCTTCGGATGGGTTGAATGCAGAGGTCATATTTCATATATGTAACTTTATTTATATGGCAATTGAAATAAAATGTAAATGATTTATTCTTGTCTTATTCAACTGTTGCTCAGAGGGATCTTTGTCTTTTCTGCCCTTTCAATTGTCAGTCTGGTTGAACCTTGCAGCGTTTTTTTTTTGCAGAATATCAACTGCCCCTCAGCTTGTAACAAAAAAGAAGATAAAATAAATGCAATAAATTGTTTTGCTATTTTATAGGCTGTTCATAGAAGTTATTGTATTTATTACCTCTTTTTATTGTAAAGAAACACACTTTTGTGTAATCATCATATTTTGCTGACTAATTCTCTTAAATGTAAAATGTGATCATTTCTTTTTATATTTAGTGGTATATTAAATACATTTTCTTACTAACACGTGATAATCATGCTGTATTTGTCCCTTTGCTTTTAAACATCTGAACAATGGGGAAACAGAGCAAAGTGACAGACCATAATGACAGCATCCTGTCTGCAGGAGGCCTAACCCGGACTCAAGGGCAAAGAGGGGGAGGGGTGGAAGTGGTGGTGCAGAGGGATGAGAGAGAAAGAGAGAGAGAGAGAAAGAGAGAGAGAGAGAGAGAGAGAGAGCATCTGTCTGCATGGTGACGTCACCCCACGCCAGCCGCTTGAAGCCTTTGCGTAATCCACCGCCCGCCCGTCCGCACTGTCCGGGAGGATGAATCCAAACACTTGATTTCATTTAATAAATCCGTCTCGAACATCAAAACTATTAACCAGGATCATTTTCTTTCCAGGGAGTGGGAAGATGACTCTGAAGACGGTGCCTCATCGACAATTTAGTATTTTTTTTTTTTTTTTTTATCAGAAATATTTTTTTGTTTTCTGCATGATTTGGAGAGAAGAGGAGAGAAGAGGAGGAGAGGGAGGATGTAAAGGCTTCGGGATGGATCCTGGACCAGATAATGCGACAAGGAGACCAGCAGCTCCGTGTTTCACTGCAGATGTCGACGCTCTTCATATTTAGGCAATTCATTCTTGTTATTCTAAACGATATCTAATGATAAGGGTCTTTGTGGGAATATAGACTGATGGCAATGCATCAAATGGCTCATTACCACTGAAAATATATATATATATCTTTGTATAGAGTTCCTAGCTCGTTTCTCTTTCAAAGGAATATTTTGGAGTCTTATTGTTTGACAGTATGTGGTGGTTCAGGCTGTGGTGGAGCATATAGGCTAATGCTGCATGGCACGGCCTACATACTGTAATAATCTGCTCCATATATGTCGGGAGGGGTGACATGAAAAAAATTCACTCTTATATCACATTCTAAAGAGACATTTTGTGTGTCAGTGCTTGTCAATATTAAGTTTATTTAGACCTAATTGTCAGTTTATGATATGTATGTATATTTGATCATCACTTCAATATTACAGCAGGGACAATGTGTCTGTAGTACAGTGGTGTGTTTACAGTACTGCGGTGCCTGTAGGATGCTTATTTTTTAAAATGTATCTAACACTATACCATTTTCATTGTTCATTTTTACCAAAATAACATTTTAATATCATCATTGTGAATAAGTAATTCATTTTTTGTTGCATTTTTCATAAGGAAAATAACAGTGTCACCCTTTGGCATGGGAAGGGATTCTATTTTAATTTTTTTTACAAACCATTTTGCACAAGTTAGTGCCTTAAAGCCGTCTTTCTCACCATGATGACGTGATTCAGATGCTCAGGTTTCCATCTGTTTACATTCAAATCTGGTCTTAGCCTCATTTAGATCCCTGCAGCCTGGGCTGACTCTGTAATGGCTGCCTGCTTCATGTGTCCTTGACATGTCATGAAAAAGAGAACTAGAATATTATCTGTTTGTGCATGACTTTTACTTGTGAATACAGTCTATTAGGGTAGGCAGGTGTAAACAGTTGATGGCTGTTAAGAAGTGTAGAGAAAAAGGAAGATGATCAGGAGCTATATGTGTGACCTTTAAATATTGTCAGTCAGGATGTATATTTTGAAATAATTCAAACATAAAGTACACTCAATGTTTCAGTTTTACATATGTTGATAGTTATTGGGGATCTCTCCCATAGATGATACTGAGGCAGCCGTGAAATGACTACAGAATTATAGAAATGCATTGCGACTGCATGTTTGTCAGAGAACACAGTTGACAAGTGATGCTTTAAACATATTTCGATTTTAATATTTAGTTGAAAGTATGTTACTTAGAATAATAATCACCGTAGGAATACAAAACGTAATAGAAGGTTTAACCTCAGCACACTTTACCTCAAGGTTACTGTCCCTGTCTCTCTCCTCATCTGTGACTCTGGACTTCCTCTCTCAGTGTTCACAGTGGACCTTGATTTAAAATCAGTCAATTAAGGCACGCGGTGAATGCCAAGAGAGAAGCCTCACTGCTCCAGAAGGGCTGGAATTTGTAAGTGAATGCCATATGTGAGGGCATAAAGCTTATGTACAGTATGCCTATCTGTGGAATGTATATCTCCAAAAGGATTTCTGGTACAGGTAAATGTTCAGAATAGCAGTTCATTTTACATTTGTAATGCCTTAAGAAGTGATGAATTTCATCAGCAGGGAAATCTTCTTGGTTGTGGTCTCACAGACCTCATTGCTGTATATGTAAAATGAATGCTAATAATTGCGAAATCAACCTGTTTCCCCATTTTGTTCTGACCTTATCAAAACCCAATATGTATTTAAGCACTGAAGTATTAACTATTCCCTTTGCCTTAAGGTGGACTTGCACAGTTGGTGACAAAACACAGACATGAAAGCCCTATTATTACACCAAAAGAATTACACCTAATAAGAAATATATTCTGGAGTTGGAGGATGTATTCAACAAATTTACTTAAGTAGTAAGTAAAAAGCAAAACTCCTGCATTCAAAAAATGACCTAAGTTGAAGTACAGAAGTATTTGAGACATAATACTTAAAGTATTAAAAGCAAATACACATTATGTAGAAGAGCCACCATTATATATTAGTATATTATAGGATCACTAGTATTGCTGTATTAATAAATAAGCAGTTAATTGATGTTGTAGTTGTTGGAGGTCGAGCAGATTTAAACTACATCATAAATTGCTAGCTAGTTTATATTAATGCATTATATTTTATACAATGATCATGTGTTTCGCCCTCATGCCCTCATGCTTCCTGATGGGAGCAACACCTTTTGTCAGGAGTTAAAATCTTCTCGAATGAAAGAGATGTAATTATGCAAATGTTAAATCCTTAGAAACATAGATTCACTTTGCAACTGTACTAAGGTTCTATAGCTATCTTGTAGTTTACATGTATTATTAGGAGCGCTGCATTGATTTAGTGACAAAGGTCACAACAATACATTTATATTAGATTCAGCAAATTAATTGACTGGTGTTTCTGATGAGGCTCCAGACTCAGAGGTTGGGTTGAATTGTTCTATAACGAATGCAGTCTAATACAAAAGGCCTGTAATATTATGTCAACACAGCTTTAAAACAGTTTAAAAAAATTATTGAACTTTCATGAAGATTTAATGTTTTGCAGGAATGTTGTATTAGTTTTAGCTAGGTAGAAGGAGTGCACATTCTTCTGTGCTGTTATCGCGATCATTCTTTGCAGAACTCAATGACCTGCCCTCATCAAGTTTCTATTCATTCATTTTACTGTGAAATACTGAAGACTGTATGTACTCTTCCTGTATTGTAGTGGTGTTGTTGCTGTTGTGTAGAGAGCTCACCTGAGCCTGGGTCATGAGCTACTCAACTCCTTTGAGCATCTGTCTGCTGTCCTGCATTCCTCAGGTCCTGCTAATGTGATTCACCACATTGTGTTTGTCTTGTTCTCTAGAATCAGAATAAATAGTTTTATTGAAAATCCGTTCCCCTCATTTCTTGGACTTTGTTACTACATTGTTCTTCATGTGGGTTAGTTTTTATAAGAATGACTTGTTTTTGTCAGCCAGGGTAAATCTAATATTTTTTTTGTTCAGCAGTGAACCCGCAGTGAGTGTACACAAATTTACAACATTTTCACTTTTTGCTGCAACTGAAACTGAAGCTGCCACTACAAGGATCTCCTATTTGGCGCCGACAATCTGACTTTGATCGCCAATGAAGATACAGAAAATTTCGTCAAATAAATTCAGCGAAACTGCAGCTCATCTCTGCTCAACTACATTTCTGTGATGAATCGAGAAGCAGATTGATGTTTGATTTGCAATGCTAGCGGCCAGCTGGCTTTGTGGCCATATTAATTGTAGGCACTCTATGTGTGCCTAGGAGAAGCTCTGCTTTGTTTGTGAATATAAGATCAAATTTGGTTTGAAGCTTGAGTCTCTCCAGCCAAAGACTGGGACTAAGACATGAGTAGTGTTGTCTGTACAACATTCATTTCTAGAATGGCTTTCATCAGCTCCTGTTGTCTTTGGTTTTCCTGCTTGCATACCCTCACATTCTAAGAGATAATCTCCCCATGTATACTGTTTTAAAAGTTTCCCATAGTAGGGAAGGAGGGATTGAATCAGATTTCATATTTTAGATAAAGAATGAGATCTTTTCAGAAATAAAATTGCAAAATGTAATTAAGATAATAATCCTGTGTTAAATCTCCAGTTTGGTTACTTATCAGAATTAGGAAGCGATTCCCAATGGTATGGAATGGGGACATGATCTGATATGAGGATTGCCAAATATTCACTTAATTTGGTTTAAGGTAGGAGTACATTATTTAAAAAAAAAAAGGAAATGAATGTGGGACTGTGTCTGGTGAGCATAGGAAAAGAATGAACGTACATGTACATGGATGTACATCCACACAACCAATCTGATCCATAAGTGTAATCAGAACTCTAGCCATATTAGACGGGGTTAGGTTTTTTGGATCTGATTTGTCAAGGGTAGGGTTACCAACTACATTGAGGTCTTCCATTTAGGTGGTTTAAATCAAGGCACAGAATTAATGAGAAAAAGGCAGTCATGAAATTAGCACAGTCCCAGTCGGGGGCATAGAAACGAACTATAGATGATGTGGGTTTGGAACTATACGTCCACAACCATAATATAACGCCTATTTGGGTCTGACATGATTTGTCCCGGTGAAAACTGAAACCGTCTGTGCACTAAAATAACTGTACCTCTTGAACGGTTATTGAAGTTGGAGTGAAAAAACGGTCTCATCCAGGGCTTTTGCAGTCTAGGGCAGTTACATAAACAAAGGTGGGTTTCCAGAAGAAAAACAATTTCATTATTGATATTCTTAAAATATGCATGTCTCTCTGACCCATATCAGCCATTTAAGATAAACCCAAATATAAGCCTTTGGAATGATATGGTGTGAAGATCAGTCAGCCAAATGATAAGAGTTACCCAGAGCAAGGTAACTACCACATACACACAGCAATTGTACAGGTACACATAAAGAAAGTTCTTCTCATATAGAAAAAAATGAAAAAACACATATTTGAACTGGAACAGATGTCCTAACTGACATCAGTACACCTAATAGATATTGACATACTTTCCTAAACTAATCTTTGAAAACAGATGAGCAAGCAGGAAGTATATACCGGCAGTCAACTGAGATGTAGTTTGCTACACTTCAAAATGTGATAGTGCTTATACACCCATAGATATTTACAGACAACACACTGACTACACTGTAACCAGCCCAGTGGTACAGCCACAGCTTTTTTGGCATAAGAAAGCAGTGATGTGAACACTGGAAATGAGTGGTGATAACATTCCCCTGATGTTTTCTCTCATGCTTTTCCTCTTGTTACCACAAGAGTGCCCATATTCATACCACTAAGACATATTCGATATAAAATATATTGTCCATTTAGGTTACTCACGGGTTTGTCGTCCAGGCGTAGTCAGGTGGATGAAGCGGATGAATGAATGGAAGGGCAACGTGTGTGCGTGGGTGTTAATGTGTGTGTGTGTTTGTGTGTTAAACTATGCTACAACAACAAAATAAAAGGATATACCGCGGCAACCCAAAGCAAAGAAAAACAGTATATCATAAAACTTTCGCTTGAATGAACAATAACTTAATTAACCTATATAAACCCGTTAAAACTATTTCAATTATTGGCGTCCTTTACACTGCATGCCTTGTGCACAGCAACTATAACAAAGGGGCTGACGCCATCAACGGGTGCCAATTTATCAGCTCTTCGAGGCCATGATTGCCACACGGAGCAAAAATACCAACTAAAGCCCAAAAGCATCTCTCGTATTAACAATAAATTAAATTGTCCTTTTTGGCTCCTACATGATCTCTCTCTGTGCTAAATAACACCTAAAAAAGGATATATTTCATAAGAAACACCGACATACATACATCACTTGTATATGTAAATATTTGAAAATGCTAAGAACTGAAACTGTACACAAAACATTTAGTTGTCTGCTTTACCATGCTGCTCAATCCATGCTGGTATTACAATGGCATCTGTTAAACCCATGTGCTCCTGAAAACATAAGGTTTGGACATACATACATTTCAACAACTTGCATTTCTAATAGCGTGTTATTGAGTTTGCTGCATCTATGTAACATATTAAGGTATTGAAACACACTGGAAATGCAGAGTTCCATTAGAGCGGTTACCCACCCAAAACCCTATAGAGATCGTGTCTGCCCCACGGCCACTTCAATTATTCAAATCAAAAGTCAACAGAAGAGGAGTTATACAAAATAACCTAATGAAAGTTAAGGCAACCAAATAGGACAATTAAATGTGGACTCTTAAGGTGCTTATTCTGAATTCCTATCTGAATTTTCAGAGTTCTTATCAAGTCTAGTCCTCAAAACAAATAAAGTTATTATTGTAGGGGATTTTAATATTCATGTGGATGTCGATAATGATAGCCTTAGTACTGCGTTTATTTCATTATTAGATTCTATTGGCTTCTGTCAGTGTGTACATAAACCGACTCACTGTTTTAACCATACCCTCGACCTTGTTCTGGTATATGGTATTGAAATAGAATAGAATAGAAAACTCTCTTTTATCAGACCATTATCGAATAACTTTTGAATTTTTACTACCAGTGTGTACGCCATTAACCAAAAGTTTTTACACTAGATGTCTATCTGATAATGCTGTAGCTAAATTTAAAGAAGCAATTTCATCAGGGTTTAATTCATTACCATTGCTCAATATAACAGAGGACTCCTACGCTAACTTTAGTCCGTCTCAGATTGACCATCTTGTTGGTAGTGCTGCAGGCTCACTGCGAATGACACTAGACTCTATAGCTCCTCTAAAAAAGAAGCTAATAAAAGAAAGGAGGTTTGCTCCATGGTATAACCCTCAAACCCGCGAATTAAAGCAAACATCGCGAAAACTGGAAAGGATATGGCGTTCCACCAATGAGGAAGAAGCGCGGTTAGTCTGGCGAGACAGTCTTAAAATATATAAGTAGGCACTCCTTAATACCAGAGCAGCCTATTATTCAGCATTAATAGAGAAAAATAAGAACAACCCCAGGGTTCTCTTCAGCACTGTAGCCAGGCTGACAGAGAGTCACAGCTCTGTTGAGCCGTGTATTCCTATAAACCTCAGTAGTAGTGACTTCATGAACTTCTTTAATGATAAGATTCTAACTATTAGAGACAAAATTAATAATCTACTGCCCTCAACCAGTACCGATCGATCCTCAAACACAGGAACCTTAGGAACAGCTGTAGAACCTGAAATATATTTAGATGGCTTTTCTCTCATCGACCTTCAACAATTGACTTTAACTATTTCTAAGTCTAAACCTTCCACCTGTCTCTTAGACCCGATTCCGACTAGGCTGCTTAAGGAAGTTTTACCTTGAATTAGCAATTCTTTATTAGAAATGATTAATCTGTCTTTACTAACGGGCCATGTACCACAGTCCTTCAAACTAGCTGTAATTAAACCTCTTCTTAAGAAACCTACTCTTGATCCAGAGGTGTTGGTTAACTATAGACCTATATCTAACCTTCCGTTCCTCTCTAAGATCCTTGAGAAAGCAGTAGCAAATCAACTGTGTGACTTTCTGCAAAACAATAGTTTATTTGAGGATTTTCAGTCAGGATTTAGAGTGAATCATAGCACAGAGACAGCACTGGTGAAAATCACCAATGACCTTCTAATAGCTTCAGACAAAGGACTTGTCTCTGTACTTGTATTGTTAGACCTTAGTGCTGCATTCGATACCATTGACCATCAAATCTTATTACAGAGATTGGAGCATCTAATAGGCATTAAAGGAACCACGCTTGGCTGGTTTAAGTCGTATTTATCAGACCGATCTCAGTTTGTATATGTAAACAATGAAACCTCGATGAAAACCAAGGTCAGTCACGGAGTTTCACAAGGGTCTGTTCTTGGACCAATTTTATTCACCTTATATATGCTTCCTTTAGGGAATATTATCAGAAAACACTCAATAAAGAATAGAATTTAAAATTATTTTACTCAACTACAAAGCTCTAACTGGCCAGGCACCGTCTTATCTAAAGGAACTTATAGTTCCATATTACCAACCTAGAGAGCTGCGCTCCCTCAATGCAGGGTTACTTGTGCTTCCTAGAGAATATAAAAGGATGGGAGCCAGAGCCTTCAGTTATCAGGCTCCTCTTCTGTGGAGCCAGGTTCCAGTTTCAGTCCGGGGGGCAGACATACTCACCACTTTAAAGAGTAGGCTTAAGACCTTCCTTTTTGATAGCGCTTATAGTTAGGGCTGGCTCAGGTTCACCTTGGTCCAGCCCCTAGATATGATGCTATATGCCTAGACTGCTGGGGGACTACCTAGGATACACTGAGCTCCTCTCTCCTCTTCTCTCCCTCCATCTTTATCTTTATGTATTCATGTCCTACAGTATTTATGCACATTACTGACTTTGCTTCTTCCCCGGAGTCCTTGTGCTTTCTCACCTTGCAGGTTTCCATGAATCATGGTTATATCTGGACCGTGGTCGTGCCTCCTGCTGTGGCCCTGCTGACACCCACTGCTACTACCACTATTATTATTAGTCACATTACTATTATTATTCCCTGTACTATTACGCTTATTGGCTTTGCTTCTACATTGGAGTCTTTGTGCTTTCTCGCCTCGCAGGTTTCCATAAATCGTGGCTGTACCTGGACTGTGGTCGTGCCTCCTGCTGTGGTCCTGCTGACACCTACTGCTACTATCCTTATTATTATTAGTCACATTACTATCACTATTCCCTGTACCATTACGCTTATTGGCTTTGCTTCTACCCTGAAGCCCTTTTGCTTTCTTGCAGGTTTCCATGAATCGTTGTGGTACCTGGACCGTGGTTGTGCCTCCTGCTGTGACCCGGCTGACACCCACTGCTACTTCGATTATTATTATTAGTCACATTACTATTACTATTCCCTATATCATTATTTCAATTCTACTATAGTCATTGCTGCTGTTATTATAAGTAGTATTAGTTTTTCCCTTGTTACTCTGCTTACTACTGTGATTATATGAATCATTTATGTCATATACATTGAATGTGTAACTCTGTTTTGTTGTTCATTCTGTACACATGACATCTATTGCATTCTGGGAGAAAGATCCCTGCTCTGTTGCTCTCCCATAGGTTTCTTCCTTTTTTCTCCCTGTTAAAGGTTTTTTTTAGGGGAGTTTTTCCTGTATCGATGTGAGGGTTCCTGGACAGAGGATGTCGCATGTGTACAGATTCTGTGTGTACACTTCTCCCATTACAATGTCCTGGGAGCTTCTTGTTGGCAGCACACAGTCTATAGTTCTAACAGTTCAACATTAAATGCACTTAAATAACGTCTTTGTGTAGAACACATTTCACAGAGAAATATCATCTCTATTTCATCCTACAACTGAACAAATCATCTCCATTTTCAAACAAATAGGCGTTTTAATGACATGTTGATGTAACCGTATTTAAGCCGCTTGAAAAGACAGTGAAAGGAGGTCTTAGACGTTCAGACTGAATATCTGCACAACACGTCAAGCTCTACAACCAACTCAACAGTAACTTTACACCCTAAACTCTGTTTCATTTGTATACTGATGAATGCATGTCAGGGCAGCAACTTCAGCTCATGGACATTACATTTAGTCAACACCATGAATACATTATGTTGTTTTACACTGTTTGTGTGTGTGCGTATGCGTGTGTGTGTGTAGGAGATGGTTTTTGATGCTTGGTTGACCGAGTGCTCCCTCAATTGCACAAAAACAAATTCAGAAGACATTGGTGTTCTCCCAGTGCTTATATATCAACCCACACTGTGTCACTGAATATGCCATCTGCGTGTGTGTGCGCGCGTGTGTGTGTGTGTGTGTGTGTGTGTGTGTGTGTGTGTGTGTGTGTGTGTGTGTGTGTGTGTGTGTGTGTGTGTGTGTGTGTGTGTGTGTGTGTGTGTGTGTGTGTGTGTGTGAAAACATCCTAACTATAATAGGTGTGTATGAGACTCTTTGTTCTTGCAACAGTATATCTGTGGTATTTTTTTATTATAACAATGTCTCACTCATTTGCAGATATAGCATTACAATCTTTACTGGTCATATCAAAGTGTGCATCAAAATGTGCAAGGACAGAGGATGTCACATGTTGTACAGTTTGTTAAGCTCTCTGAGGCAAATTGTGGATTTGTGATATTGGGCAACACAAATAAAATTTAATTTAAGTTTTTTCAAGAGGGCAGATTTCTTGCCCCACCAGCTGCTCTGGATTGTTGCATTATTGCACTGGACCTGGCACACTTAGACCTTCCGAAAGGTGATCATCTGTTGGGGTTGTTCACATGGAACCCTCCTCCCCCAAGGTAAATTCCTTGTGAACTTAGTTATAATGCGCCCCCTAACATAATGCAATTCTGTTTAAAATTTAAAAATAGTATTAAATAATGACGATCTATAGAATATCCATTGTTGGGAAAATAGGGAGTTGATTTCCTGCCCACTTTTTTAAAAACATGCTTATAAGGCTTGAGTCCAAGTGAAGTCATGATAAATGGGTGTCAAAGTCAAGGACGAGTTGCAAGTTTTTTTTATTCTTTTAAGTCAGGTTTAAAGCATCAGATTCATGACTTGTGCCCGACTGAAGTCCAAGACATGTGACCCAAGTAGAAACTATTGCAATACTCATTAAACTGTCCGTATTTAATATATACTGTAATAGAGGTTCTGATCCCTCTGATCATCTGATACTTGTCACAGGTAATGCATTATAACTGCATCTACGGTGGTCATAGCTCAGCCTGTAGTCAAGCAATCAGTGATGTATGAGGGTGGTTATCAGTCTTGGGAATGTTGCTACTACACACTCTCTTAATAAGTTCCATCCTTTGGCTTTCTAAAGCTTTCCTACTGCAGACATTAACAATATTCATTTTAATTCAATAAAACAGGGGACGAGGCATACAGGAGCAGGAGTCTGTCAAATACTGTCCACCACTACTGAAAATAGACCCAATCAAATGCTCTATTTCCTCTTGTTTAATCAGCATCAGTGACAAGCTGTGATATGACAAGGACTTTTAAAACAAATTAAACTACATGTTTGTGAGGCATTTAACATGTTTAGAACCAATGGGATTGGAGCTGAGTGCCACAGACAGGGTGGAGAAGTCCCAAAGTATGGAGAGATGACCTTCAGGTTCAGACCGACTTTAGCCCTGCATGAAGAAATGCAGCTGTTAGCGCAGTGGGACTGCCAACACAGGGCACAGGGATCTGGCAAAACAACAAAGTCGTCTGTCAATCCTTTATTCTCCCCTGTTTTGTATTTTTTTCTGATCATTTTATTCAAGAAAGCAGCGCACTCACACACACACACACACACAATTTCTGCCACACGCAGACTGATGACGCAGGTCTACTGTGTCGCTAAAACAATACACTTATTCTTCTGTATAACTAACAGTTACAATTAAACAACAGGTTCAACTAAAAATATATAATAATAATAACAATGTACAAAAATGAAATAGGGGCAAAACTGTTTGTAAAAGCACTGCCAATTTTTTTCCACAAACTTTTTATGCTTCAAATAGGTCGCAGCAAATGCAAGCACAAACTCGTGGTGGTTACTTTGTAATGTGAGCACTGTATTTTTACTGTTTACCTTGCAATCGTCACAACTGAAGATAAATTAGTTGCTGGTATTATAACTCTCCAGGCCACCTATCCAGTGTACACGAGAAAGGGGAACAAACCTACTTGGTAAGGCTTAAGAAGTTTGGGTTACTGTTTGGGTTAAAATAAAAACTTTCTGGCAAAAAGCCCTGAAGGCAAACTTCTCCCATGCATGTACCAATCAAGTTACCTCGCATGCTAACTGGATTTTCACGATGTCACAAGAATACTAGATTTTTTTTAAACAGCCCTTTGCCAGATAGTTTCAAATGATGTTTCTCAGATGGTTCTGAGTAATAAACCATGTGGCTGGTCAGTTTAAGGTAATGGATGGGAGAGGCTTCAGATCAGGGAGGTTGGGCGGGGGATAAATAATTATTGTTATTAGTACAAGCACTATTCATAGTTGTGCTTATACTGGTAATACTGCCTCAGTAGTGCTACTACCACTTTTTTTTAATAAAAGCAGTGAAATTAAACTCTTATTTATTCCTATGCTGAAAAACAAACAAATCATTACAAAAAGATGAAGGAAGTATAACAGCAAAGAGTGTCTAAAAGACAAGAAAATATGTTAATCATCATTAAATAAAGAAACAAAAAAAATGTAAGGGTGCAATGCCGTATTCGAACACTAGAGGGTTGTGTTAATCTGTTTATAAGAAATCTCTGAAGCTAATACTGAATCCACTAAAGATAATACTGAATCCACTAAAGATAATACTGAATCCACTAAAGATAATACTGAATCCACTAAAGATAATACTGAATCCACTAAAGATAATACTGAATACTAAAGATAATACTGAATCCACTAAAGATAATACTGAATAATAAAGATAATACTGAATACTAAAGATAATACTGAATCCACTAAAGATAATACTGAATCCACTAAAGATAATACTGAATACTAAAGATAATACTGAATCCACTAAAGATAATACTGAATACTAAAGATAATACAATACTAAAGATAATACTGAATAATAAAGATAATACTGAATACTAAAGATAATACTGAATAATAAAGATAATACTGAATAAAAGATAATACAATCTAAAGATAATACTGAATACTAAAGATAATACTGAATCCACTAAAGATAATACTGAATCCACTAAAGATAATACTGAATCCACTAAAGATAATACTGAATACACCAAAGATAATACTGAATACTAAAGATAATACTGAATCCACTAAAGATAATACTGAATACACTAAAGATAATACTGAATACTAAAGATAATACTGAATACACCAAAGATAATACTGAATTTGCAACTAAGATTTCATGATGAGACTTAAATGGCCAAAACAAGCTTCAAGATCATTATCATCTCCATTATTTACAGAAATGGACCTGTCCAAAGTTTACATCATTAAATGTCCCACAAAAATATTTAGATGTATAACTTTAAAAAAGGTTTGACCTGATAAGATGAGTCTTCGGCATCATTATTCTAATTGTTTATGTTTTCAATTGCTCTGTAAAAACATCACAGGTCCATTTTATTAAGACATTCCGTCCTCCTTGCTGTTTATCTCAGTTTATTGTGTGAGTAAAGACATTTTATGACAAAATGGATTGATGTTAAGTGTGACGGATTAACACTGACACTAATTGAAATATCAGTGGGATTTTAAAAGACAAAGAGACGGAGGGCCCCAAAGTTCCAATTTATATTTAAGACATAACATCTTTAGATCAACTGCAATGTAATAAAGGAGTAAGAGTAAATGTATTCATAGTTGCTTGTTTAACAGAATGGTAATATGATATAGATATGTTGATCATAGATCATAAAGTTAGTATGTAGCCAGAAAACGGCAGTAAAAAAATGTTTTTAAAGGTGCTTTAACAAAACATATTAAGACCCTCCATCTGAGACAGAAGCCTTGTGTTGCTCCAATGTCAGTAAAACCAAGGGGCTGATTGTTCCTACATCAATGGAGCTGAGTGCAGCAAGTGAACAGTTTTAAGTTTCATGGAATCAGCATCACAAACAACCTGACATTTTCATTACACATCTCCATCCTGGTGAAGAAAGCTCATAAATATCTACTGAGTATCAGTGATATATATTTTGGAGAGAGGAGGAGCCTGTGACGAGCTGAAGGATACTAAAAGACAAAAATGACCCAGACACAGACTATTCACCCTGCTGCCGTCTGGAAAGAGATACAGAAGTATCCGCTGCTGAACCTCCAGACTTCAGAGAAGCTTCTTTCCTCTGACTGTGAGACACCAAAATGCATCCCCTGCCCTCTATATTGATAACGTTTATATGATGTTTTCT
Source organism: Anoplopoma fimbria (assembly GCF_027596085.1). Lineage (NCBI taxonomy): Eukaryota > Metazoa > Chordata > Actinopteri > Perciformes > Anoplopomatidae > Anoplopoma > Anoplopoma fimbria. The sequence continues at coordinate 8,713,565 of NC_072451.1, read as the reverse complement.
TTGTGTCTGTGTGTGTATATTTTTATTTATATATTTTTTAATTAACAAAATGTGACTAAGAACCCATTTAGTTGCACAACCCTGTTGTACAATGACAATAAATGAACCTTGCAACCCTGTAACATGTAATTTCGGGACCAGCTGAAGTCTTAGTGCAGTTTTTTAGGATAGGAGGTTAGTAATATGCTGTGCTAGTGATATCAGGGACAAACAGTTAAAGTAAGATTGTTATAGTAAGGGACTTAACATATTGAAATAATGGACAGCAAGTTTATCATCAGGACAAAATGGCAATCTATGTAACTTCAAAACTGATTGATTTACAGTGTTTGGTTCCCCATGGGACATTTTTCATATCTCAAGCAATATGTTCTTAGTGTCCAGGTTTATGTTTGATTTTTCTTGAAAAGACTCAGAAAATACGGGTGGTATCACAGTCATTCTCAATAGGATATTTTCATTGTTTCTTGCTATCATATGTCCTAAGGCCAACTTTCCACCCCCAAAAATATAAATTATAAAAAAAAATGTAGGTTCCTGTAGGCTATTTACTGTAGCTGGGTACACATCATTCTGCTACATTTCCATGCGTTTTTTTGGATCCTCGTGACGGTAAGTCAGGCACAAGCACCCCCAGTGGAAAGCAGGGCGATGGTAACTTTCCGTCTGAATAAAAAGACAATCTACATCTACGTCACATTCTCTCGAAGGTGGCTGGCGACATCACACATGCGGCATTCATGTATCATCGGAATACTGAGCTATAACAACGATCCGAGATGCAAGCTACAAACAGAGCTGAAAGGAACTAGCATTGAAGAGATACAAAACACAGCAGTATATTAAAAATGCCAAGTCCCGCTATGCGGAGGAAGAATCAGTCATAAGTATTATTTGTTTTAATTATAATACAATGGTAACAGTGGAACTACAAAAACAGTAATGTGAGAGTAAAACAAGACTCCAGATGACTGTATCACTGTTTATATCTCCTCTTCGACAACCAGCGAGGTGTCACCCCACCCCACCCTCCATTTAACTTTAAAACGACTAGTTCAGCCGTCCCGGTTTGATGACGCTTCCTGAAGGAGGGTTGGGCCACACCTTGTTCCAACCCATCAACAGCTTGTTCATGTGCGCTCGAGAATTGGCTTGTTAGAATATTTACCAACTGTACCTGAAGGCAGCGGGAGACAGGAGGTGGAGTGAGAAGCGGAGGCTGAACAACAGGGAGAGAGGAGGGGGGGAGAGAGGAGGACCCGGGCCGCAAACACCAGCACAGGAGGCTTGTTTACCACAACCTAACTGCTATTATGCGATATTGGCGCTAAAGATAAAACCACATTATTTGTTTTTTTAGCATTGAGATGTTCACGTCGCTCCACCAGCACGTCGTCGACTGTCTGAAAGGGCAAGAAATGTGCGCCGGTGGTCGGCTAGGTTAACGTGAAGACGAACAGGGGCATCTATCTGTCTTTTCACCGCGCAGCACGACCCTCATCTCCGCATGACGGTTTTTTTTTTTTTTTTTTTTGTGTAAACGTTTGTGAAGCATTTTGGCGAAAACCTCCCGCTGTGACCTTACACACAGAGCAGGAGAGAGAGATCCACCCAGCTGTCAAGATGAAATTCACAGAGCATCTCTCAGCCCACATCACCCCGGAGTGGAGGAAACAGTACATCCAGTATGAGGTAAGTTAGCTTCACATTAAACCTGGGCTCTGCTAGCCAGCCACTAGCTACCTGCCTGGCTAACTGGGCACAGCCACTGGCGGTATGGCTACATGGCTTCACACTTTCGTACGGGTGGTGTTTTTTTTCTTCTTCTTCTTCTTTCTGTCCAGGACTATATGAATACATTTTTGGAGCTTCCTGGTCCTTCTGTCGTTACACAACAGGAAGAGAGGAACTGGTTAACCCCAGAAGTCAAGCGACAGCAGCCCCGCTAGTGCTAGCTAGCAGACTAAAACCAGCTAGGCTTGTTTAGTCTGCTGCTCTGCAGGTACCTCGGTCCCATCAGAGCTGCATCAGAGCTGCACTAAAGCTGTCCTGTACTCCGGCCAGCAGAGCCGCGTCTGTCCTCTGAACGGCTTGGAATGTGTTTTTTTTTTTTGGCCAGATGAACAAAACAAAAGGCATCTGGCTGAGTCAGCATTTACTGAGCTAGTGTTAGTTCATTTTTAGCGCCTGTCTGTCAACCCCCCCCTCCTATATGATGTCCAGCCTCAGCAGTCTTACTGCTGTGGTTTTTTTTTTTTTTTTTTTTTTTTTATAATGGGGGGGTTCACGGGGTCAATCGGTGACAAAGAGGTGCTGATAGCTCTGTTGGCAACCTTTGATCCTTTTAATGCAATTCAAATATGCAATTCAACTCGTATCTATATGGAGCCTTGCTTCATACACAGATCGTAAAGTGAGCCAAACAAAGTTCAAGAAAGCCTTTACATATGTGCTAGTATGTTCAATTCAATCGGATGTCCAATCAAATTATTTGTATAGCCCAAAACCACATACTTGCTTCAGAGGGCTCCACAATCCGTACAGCATGTACACATTAGTATTCCAAGCATGCTGTCAAGGCTGTATATTTGGTTTGCAGTAGTAGTACAGCATATTTTATTATTGCAGGGAACATGGTGCTGGTCCTTATGTAAGTCTTAATAAAGCTATGTCTAGCTTATAAGTGACATTCAAAGTCTGTAACCCAGCTGGTCTGTGTCCAGCATACAATTTCATTGCCAGTTATCAGTTTGTAGTTGGGTAATAATTATAATAAACAAAATGGGCTAATGTTCATTAGGTTGAACTCTCACACAAATGACACCAAGTCCTTTCGTCAGTATGCATGAATTAAGTGGCATTTAGGGTGGGGTATTGATAGCTTTTTATCCAATCTGATCCAGTAAATATTCTTATTGAATCTGAATTCAACTTTCAACATTATTATTTTTTTATTTTATATAAGCTCAAGCATTTGTTGCATTGTCTTACAATTTGATTTGGCTGCAAAATATTTACTCAAATTAAGATTTTTAAGTCCTCCTTTTTCTAAAGCATTTAAAAGCCAAATGGCCTCCTTTGTAGATCCCTTACATGTAAATTGTGCCTTTTTTTTTTTTATCAGTGAACTTTTTTGGCACAGTCCCGTGATCATGGGCGCTGTGCCAAGTTACAAAAAAACAAAGATCAATGACCAAGTTGCGTGACCATTTGCCACTTTCTGGCGTGTGCTTTGCACCGGGTTCTCCCGTGCCTCCCTTGTGTAGGTCATAGAGAGATCAGTATTAAATCAAGACTGTTTCATTACCAGTTAAAAGTTCCTCACAGTAACTTAGTAAGAAAAAGTGGCTATTACTGGAAACTGGAATGCTTCAGGTTTTAGTGGCATAATGTCTGCAATTTGTAGTTACAACCTGAAAAGCTGATTGAATATGTATCTCACACCCTGAAGTAACCTTTTAACTCCACAACTTATTTTCCACAAGTTGAGCTTCAAACACAATTAAGTTGATAAGCTTAAATTGTTTGTATAATAGACGTAAGATTTGAGAAATTGATTTGTAAGATCAGAGAGGATGTCGCCACTCTGGTTGTGTCGAACAGAGAAACCGTCTAGTTTAATTGTGATTCTAGAGTAATGTTAAGCGCAAATTCTACTTTACTTTGGTCGAGGACAGACATTAACTAGACAACAGCGAAGAGTTTCTTTTTGGCAAGTTACTTATGGAATGAACTTTAATAAACTGCAGATTCTGGTGATGTTTGTAAATTCAAATGATGAACACGACAATCAAAACCAGTTAAAGATGAGTAGCCTGTTACCTAAATGTTTTGTGCTTTGCTCTTAAATTGCAAAAAGAACCAAAACTAGGGCTGCAATTATCAATAAGTTTATTTATTGATTAATCCGTAGACTTTTTTTCTGATTAAAAGATCAGTTTATAAAATCTAAAAGAATAGTGAAAAATGCCCACCACAATTTCCCAGAGCCCAAGGTGATGTCATCAAATGGCCTTGTTTGTCGGTCCATCCATCACATCAGACGAAGAAAAGCAGTAAATCTTCACAACTGAGATGGTGCGACAATCGAAAGTTGGTATTATTGCTATAAAAATGACTTAAACAATTGATCATTTGTCGAAATAGTTGCTGATTCATTTTTTGATCATTGACTAATCAATTATCTGACCTATTGTTTCCACTGAACACAACGTTTTAGATAAGATATGTATTAGCTTCGGACAAAGGCTTGGCAATTATTCCGTATGATAATTTATCATCTTTTAAATGGAATCGTATCTAAATTAAATCATATCTAGATATTTTGATATACAATTATGTTAAAAACATCTAAATTGACAAAAAAACAAGCACATACTAACTCAAATTTATCAGAAAATCTGATCAATCTATTGTCTTAATCTGATAACTCTGTATGTGTGTGTATGCATGTAAACAGTCAATGTATCTCTGGAAAATGTATTCATTTTATCCTCTATAATTGCACTTGAAACTGTTTAGGTTCATTTTGCACTTTTAGTTCCTTTAGATAAATGAGAAAATACTATGTGCTTTTCATTTGCCATGTTTTTAATTCATACTGGAGTAGACAAAAAGGTTTTACTATGTGGTGACTATTTCTTTATCGAGTTAAAAGAAAACGCTATACCGTGATATAAATCGTGTTCTTAAGCACCAAATAATGCAGCAGTGTATTTTTTTTGCTACAGTTAGAACGAATAGTGTGAGGAAAATTAATATCACTAAGTCGTATATCAGTATAGCATCATTAGTTGTAACGGCCTTTGCCAATGAACATGTATAAATAAGCTATGAAGTTGCATCAAGAGGTGAAATATGCTACACTGTATCTGTGCTGTGAGGACAGATCAGGAACATTGCCTTTATCTTTCTGCTTCCAGGGTTTCTCCCCCTCTCTGTTCCTGTAGCAGCAGTGTCTGCATTGTTATGTGGTTGCAGTATTCTCATAAGTCATCGCAGGCTCTGCATAGGCACATATTGCTAAAGCTCAGGGTGACTGCAGCACATTCTTTCAGCCAATGCCACGGAGTTTGCCACCAAAACCTGGCATGTTTGGCAGTAAGATGGTCTGGAATATCTATATTTATATATATATATATATATATATCTAATGTTAATGAGTCCCGTTACATTACTCCTTCACGAGCCCGTTTCAGCCAGACCGTAATTCCTGTCATGCACAAGACACAAAAGCCTAAACAGAGAACCAAATGTCCCGATCGGCTACACAGAGCTACCCGACTGTAACGGCACATTAGAGATGAAAAAACATGTTGCTGCAGCTTCCTGTACACATATTAATATATCATTGTTCAGCGTAAAAAAGAACATACTTTATGATGTTAGTTTTAATAAATACAAATATTTTAAATCGAGTAAATTTCTCTGGCATCTCTCCTTCTGTATTAAAACCGTGCCACCACTGCCGTATGGAACCGAACTTTGAATTTTGTGAACCATTACACCCCTATTATATGTATATGTATGTGTATGTGTGTATATATAGATAGATATAGAGATAGTTATAGGTTGGTTCATTCATTTTCGATTTGACCTGTTTTCCCTTCAGTATAAAGCAGAGCTAAGCTTTTTGGCTTGAATTCAGAGTCAATCAGTCATCTCCCCTGCACTCCTGACACATTGTTTTAGTTCTGTGTTCCTTTTGCAGCAAAGTCACATTAAGCTTTGAGCCAAAGGTCTTTCTGTGCAGTTAGAAATGCAAGCTGTTGAGCAGTGCTGTTCAGTGTTGTATATCAGCCTACCACCTGTTTAAAATTCAACCCAGCTTAGCTCGGCTCCAAAGATCCAAACAACAACCAAATCAGTTTCCGTAATTACCAAGCCAAATAGCCTCGGGGGAATTAGAAAGCTTCTGAAATGCAGACTAGCCTGTTGGCTGTTGGATATTCTCTTCCAATTTTTGTCTGCTGAAAATACCTTGGTCTGTGTTTAAATAAAATATTGAGCACTGGTTCTCAACTTTGTTACACTAAAGGTAAGCGGAGGAATCTCAGATATATTTGTGTATAGGGTTTTTCCACTTTTACCTCTTTTGTCGGCTTCAAGTACAAAATGTTACCATAACGGTGCAGTTTTAGTCCTGTTCGTGAATAAGGCCACATCCACACTTATACGTTTTCGTTCAAAAACGGGGTTTTAAAACAAAAACGATCTCTGTCCACACATGCGTTTCAGCATCGTTTTCCAAATGATTTGCGTCCAGACTTGCTCCCCTGAAAACTAATATCGCACGACTCTTCACGTACACTGAGCTTGCGGCTGCCGATGTAAACAGGAAGTACGTTTGCCTAGTTACAGATAATACGACAGAGTATTATACTACTATTTAATAAAAAAAAAAAAAGGTTCATGCTTCATACTTGGTAAATGGACTGTACTTGTATAGCGCTTTTCTAGTCTTCCGACGTTACTTGGGGGGTCTTGCCCAACGACACATCAACATGGACTGCTGGAGCCGGGGATCGAACCGCCGATTCTCTGATCGGAGGATGAGCCACAGTCACCGAAACTACCTGGGAAATTTTCCTCAATAAAGTCAAACAGACAAAATTCGTGGAAGGTTTTAGAAGTTTCATTTTTCAAACTTACAACAGTGCATGTCTTGCACTATCCCTCCCACACAGACATTACATTTACTTTAAAATGAACAGTTACTAAACAAAGTTTACTAGATCATGGGTCCATACATTTGGTCAACACAAGTCTCTCACTCGTTTCCTCGGTTACGTTGTTGTCTCAGTTACGTTGGATTGGGATAGTTTAATTGGGTAAATCCTAATTAAATCGTGAGGCCAGTGAAGGCTCACACCTCTGGACAGAACTTTCCTTAAACCTAGCGAACTGTAGTAGTTTCTTTCCTGAAATATGCTAATAACAAAATAAAGCTAAAAAGTAAAAAAAAAAGCATTCACATAGAAATTTACTAGAACAAACTAAAATAAACAGACTATAGACAGACATCTTTTACAGCAACTGTAGAAGTTTCTACGGGCTGCTGTAGAAACATTGTGGTGCAAGTTGCCCGACTCAGTGGAAGAGGAACCGCATCCTAAGTAGATATAGATGGCTTTTTCTAAGCTAAATAGAACATAATGAGTCTTAGGTTCAGGTCATTACAAACAAATGAAAACACATATTTCATATTATATTCCGTTTCTACTAATTATTCCCCCCAAATGTTAAACACTGTTACCTTAGATCGCTTGTATGTACGTGGAGTTCATGCATGAGTTCTCATTAGCTACAGTCCTAACACATTGAATAGAATCGTTGTTAATTGATTTTCTGTCGCCTTGCACTAATTGATTATATGACTAATTATTTCAGCAGTAGTTGAACTCACTACATTGTGGATCAATGTTATGTAATGTTTTCAGGGCTCCAGAGTCCCTTTTCCACTAGTGGCATTGGTGCTGCCAACTTTTTCAGTTGGTTGAACAGCACATGATTTTTTTGGTACAGTATGGTATTAATCAGTGCTGGAAATATCACAGAACATTAACTCAAGTACTGTACTGCTACGTTCTACTCCACTACATTTCAGTGGGATGTTTTGGAGTTTTTGAAATACTACTGCATAGTTGTACAGTAAATTAACCCACCCAGCAGTATAAAAGAATGAATAAAAAAATAAATATATATATATATATATATATATACATATACATACACAAAAAGTAAGATTTTGAATGCAGGACTTTTACTTGTGACAGTGTTTTTTAATTGTGGTAGTACTTAAATTAAGTAAAAGATCTTAATTCTTCAACCACCACTGGAAACAATGAATGACAGTGGCTCATTCCCTTTCCTCATCAGCTCTCATATATACAGTATACATCTGTCCCTCCTCCCCAGCCTCATCCTCTCTCTGCTCGGCTTGCTTTTTAAAAAAAAAAAAAAAAAAAGTCAGCTATAGGCCGCTTCATTTTTGGAATGGGGTAACAGCTAAATGGATTTTTGTCAAGTATTCTGCCATATGTAAATGCACATCATACACGGTGCTCCGCTACATACACATATATGATGTTTAATAAGTTTGGAACCTGCTCACATAGAAACAGGTGCGTGATCGTGTTACGCAAAAGTATCCTGTCGGGGATCATCTCATCCACAAGTGCACAAATGACGTCCCACGAGCATGCGGTTGTGATGAGCGCTCATCAAGTTGACTATTGCGGCTTTGGAAGCGGGGATGAAATGGAGAGTTTCTGTGGTCTCTGTTCCATAATGATCATTATGCACTGGCACAGTCTGGAGCTCTGCAGGTGATACACAGCCTTATAGCTTTGGTGCACAGAGAGGGATGGATACAATTCTTGTCGTGCACTTTTCTGCTGCATAGTTTTCACAGCAGTTTCACATGGACTCAGGTTTCTTCCTGCTCTTGCAGTGTTTTGAATGCAGACCAGATGTAGCTTGTTTTTCTACCCAGCTGTAAATCTGGCTCTTGGCCCAGTTGATTTTAGTCCTGTGAAGATGTTGGACCTAGGCCTGTGAGGTTTGCAGAGCCATGCTGACCAGGGTTGCTCCATGCATGACATGTTGTCTCCTGGCAGCTGTGTTTGGGTCAGACACTTAGCAGGACAGTTACATAAACAGAGGTCTATCCTGGGCCGACGTGATCTGCTGTCAAGGTTTTCCTGGGTTTTTAGACGGCTTCGCTGATGAGCAGCCAGCAACGTTGACATCACTTTCAAAACCGTAGGTCTAATTGCAACCTCATTTTCTGTGGATCGATATTGGACCAGGCTATAGAAAGGTCTCTCAAAAGCATGTTAATAATAATGATAATGATGATAATAATAGTACATTTTATTTGGGGGTGCCTGTCATTACACTCAAGGTCACCTTACATCATATAAAATCAGTGGTAAAACAAAATGAATAACAGATTAATATAACATCAGAAACAGCGATAATGAACCAACAGTACATTACATTCAGCACCAGATAATAGCTGGGCAATAAGTTAAAATAATATAGTAGAAAGAAAAAAGAGAAAAGATGCAGTTGAAGTAGTTAGAGTGAGTAAGCTATTTTAAAAAGATGGGTTTTAAGAGCAGTTTTAGGTTCTGTAGTGGAGTGCAGTATACAGATGTGAGGGGGGAGGGAGTTCCAGAGTTTGGGTGCAGCATAGGAGAAGGCCCTGGCACCCACTGTGCTGAGGTCAACGGCTGGTAGAACCAGTAGACCTGCAGATAAAGACCGCAGGGCGTGGGGAGGGGTGTAGGTCTGGAGGAGGTCTGTGAGATAAGTGGGGGCTAAATTGTGAAGAGCTTTGAATGTTAATAATACAATTTTAAAGTTAATCCTTTGGGATACAGGGAGCCAGTGTAGTTGAATCAACATGGGAGTGATGTGGTCAGTAGACTTTGCGCCTGTGATAATCCGTGCTGCAGAGTTCTGGATGAGTTGTAGTCGCTGAACAAGTTTGTTTGGAATGCCTGCCAGGATCCTATTGCAGTAGTCAATGCGTGATGTGACCAATGCATTGACTAGAATCTCTGTTGAGTGTTGTGTTAGAGCAGGGCGTAGTCTGGAGATGTTTCGCAGAGGGAAAAAGGCAGTACGGGAGATGTTGTTTATGTGACTGGAGAAAGCAATATTAATACAATATATTGATATTGTATTTCCTTTTCAAGATATTGACATATGAACTTCAAAAAGATGCTGCTCAGCATATACTTAAGTCAAACACCGTTTGGAAAAAAATTCACCACATTTGTTGGATGTGTCCACTAGAGTACCAGAAAGATTAATTTTACTTTGCTGTCTTTTAGCGGCTGTTGCAGGCTCAGTTTTAAAGCTAGAGGGAAGGAATAGGTATCATATGAAAACCTAAAGAATCTGTATGTACCAACCATATCATGCTAGATTGTCAGGAAGGTTGCTAAGTAACGCTCCGTTACTTTTCAAGGTAAGCTAAATCTTGACGAGGGAAAAACGGGCATGGCCATATTTACGTGGGTCCCTTGTAGCGTTGTTCTGACACCCATACCAGTATCAGAAATACCTCGGATACAACCTAAAATGGTGGCTTGGGTATTAGTTAGTACACAAGTCTATGCACCAATCCAATATCAGGTTATGTAATTATCATATAATTAATCAAAACAACAACAAGTGTCAGTCGCACCCGTTCCATACATCCTGCCTTCAATGGAAGGCACATTTTCAAACTAGGACTACACACCTGTGGTCAAACATACATTTACATAGTATTTGCAATGAACACACAATTCAAAAGATTAGCAAATAAAGGGTAAAAACTGTTTTGGTGGCATTAGTATTTTTAATGATGTATAGAACAAACTGTTTTGAACTAGAAGTTGAACTAATCATAACTCCTTCTCTAGTATCTATTTTATATTGCTGTGAAAACATTTCCTTCAAACAACTGGATTTATTTAAGTTTACATTTGAACACAACAGGATAATAATATTTACCTTCCCCCAATACATTTTAAAAAAACCAAAAAAACTGAATTGAACCTCGGGATATTTGCTGTTCGCTCCTTTTTAGGCGTGTGTGCTAGGGAGAGACTCCGTGATGTCGGCGCAAGAGCCGGTCACTGTGATTAATCTGAGCAGCATGCACAGGACAGTATTTTTTTTACTTTTTATTAAGAATTTAAGTGCAAAGCAAACATGCCATATTCATGTGAAATTATAGGAAGAATCTATAAAAGTCTATAGCTTGTGGGTTACCACACTGGCTGCATTTTCCAATAAACATATTTGACTGAAGCCTCTTTATTTATCCTGACAGACTCCTAGCATGACTAATTAACAGGAACCATAAGAACACAAAGGCCTGATGGACATCTGTATGACTCAACAGACTCATTAACTGACTAAAATGTGCTGGATGACTGCATGTCACTTGCACTCAGTCATACTCTGGGATATTTGAGTAAAACGTTTGTGTGATAGAGGAGTTTCAGCAGGAAAGACAGAACTTGTTAAGAGTGAGAAAAGAGAAGGAGCGAGAACAGAGAGCTGTGACTTAAAAAAAAATATGACTTTCAGGTAAGAAAACGAGGAGATGGCGGCATAGATAAACATGCTCCTGACACTTTGAGTTAACAGTTAACAGTTGCCAACCACAACTGAAATCTTCAAAAGCCTTTATTCCAATTTGATGTAAAGCAGGGGGGCTCTGGAAATGTGTAGAGGAAAGTCTAATAAATCAATGCAGTAAGAGTTCTAAGAAGACAGTCAGCCATGATTCCCCTGCTAGCAGCGCTCTGCAAACGGACCTGGAACGTGGTCTACATACTGAGAGAATGAAGGTAATGGAGCAATGACAAGAGTCAGCAAGTGAACGTCATTCGTGATGAAATAATGCAAACTAACAAGAGAATAGTGGAGGATGAAGAGAGGGTTGACAAGGCCAAAACCCAAATACAAGCTAAGGAGGAAGACGTAACTGAGCAGCTGAAGCTAAACCCACGGATTTGCTCCAGACGACAAAATGTCAAAACAGCCGATCTAAAGTGGGTGCCAATAATTCCCCTTCATTAGTTTCTTATGTAGAACAACTATTGTGTGGCTGCCTGTCTCTTTGGAACGACGAGTTAAAAGACCACATTGCGCCCTGATGCCAAGGACGCCTGTGGTCGCCTCACGCTGGCCCCTTTTTGTGGCCAAAAGTTACAAAATGAACGAAGAAATATTGAGGCTGGCTTGGCGGAAACTTGGTAATCAGCATCTTGCAAGAAGGTTAAAGCTCGATCAAGACTATGCACCTGATGTTTTGAAAGGAGAAGGGGAATATGCTGCGGCAAAATTGGTGTTTTAAAGGAGAAGAGAATCTGATTTGAAACTCTGTCCCCGGATAGTTTTCTCTCAGGAGGGAACAGTGCTATATAGCCATCTGCCGAGGAAGCGATTGGAGACATGGCAACGAGGGGACCCCCGGTGACTGTCATCAAAGACTCTGTGTCTCTTATGGAACAGGTCAGGCTTCTATTGTGGAGCAGAAACACTGTGCCGGACTTTGATTAATAAATAGCCTTTATATGGTATATGCTTGTAAGGACACTGCTCTTTATATAATACAATTTGGCCTTGGGTGCTCTCATTAATTTGGCATGCAGTTAACACACCTGTCCTCATTTTTCTTTTAATGACATCTCTACTCATGGTGTTGCTGCTGTTGTTTTGGAAGAAGGACATTTATATTCCTACGCTTGTATTCAAACCTTTTGCAGCTCCTTGCTCTCTGCTGTGTTTATTCAACATCGGACAGATTTGATTTGATTTAAGAAGAAACAGCCCTCGTGCTTTTTGTTTCATTTCAAAAAACGTTTGCCAGGGTCATTTCCATTCAATCTCAGTCTTTTCCTTTCAGTAAATGAAGAGTATGTTGGACATAGGAGAGGAATGGTAATCACATTACTAGGCAATGGGCAGCAGCTCCTTGTTTGGATTGTAATGTCCTTATGCTATTGGCTTGAAGTCATTGGCCTGCTGTTGAGGTCTGTCCACAGCAGCATTGGTGGGAAGGCCGTGCAGCAGCATCCTCAGTTCATGGGAAGTAAGTTTGCTGATGGTAGCTGGTTTGAGTTGGAGTGATGAATCAACAATTCCGTTTTTTTCTCACAGGCACAGTCAGCAGACATTTAGAGGAGCGTCTCCCAAAACAACACTGACAAACTTAATAAACACTTCTCCTTATTAATTCTATTATCATTTTAAATTGTGGGATCAATGTCAGAGATTATTTATTTTTTTGTCTAAAGCTAATTTATATTTTACCAACTTGCAATGCTCCACATTCTTAGAAAATTACTTTTTTCACTTTGAAAAATGTTAAGTAGAAATCAAAGTACACGGTTAGTTAAATGCACACAAGTCTGCCCGCCTTTGTTTAATATATAGTTTCCTACCCTTGGGTCAGTGTGAGAAAGCCAGATTTCCCCTACAGCTTGGCCAGAAGGTCACATGGAAAGGGTGTATGCATTTTTGTGCATTTCAACCATTTATGTTTTGCGGCTGATGTAAAAGTTTCAGTGTTCTTTTGTGTCTTAAGAGCTCACCCCGCTATCTGTTCTTTTACTTAAGGCTGTATGTTCTGCGTTTTAGTGGGCCCACCTTCAAGTTCTAAAGTTATCTCCTCAATCACATAAATAAGAAAGCCTAAGATCATTGTTTTATGAAGTATCCGTCAAACACTTTTTCTATGCGTCGGTCAACAAGCAATTCTGCTCCTCTGCTTTTTATCCCAAATGTAATCTGAATAATCGATTTAAAATAATGCACTTTTCCATCATCTACTGTTAATGGTTCCATATTAGGATTTGGGCATGAAGATGAATCTTCCAGTCAGGTGTCATTAAACTATCGCAGAAGAAGAAGAGATTCCAAAATTCAAAGAGTGGAAGGTTTACAGGTTAATCTTCAAATGTCTTCAAATTTGGCACAAACATCTCATTGGACTCAAGGTTGAACTGATTAGAATTTGGTGATCAAAGGACATTTATAGTCGGTGTCTGCAGTGGACATTAAAGTCCAACACCTCACGCATGTCATATTTTAATCACCAAGTCTGTTTCCAAAGCACTTTGTGACTTATTCAGGGATTGTTGATGTGCAGCTACACACAGGAGGTCATTCTTGCCTCTACCACCCTGACTAATGTGATACAGTAGTCACAAGTGACTGATGAACACGGGAACACTGCCACCTAGTAAATATGACATGGTCATGGGATATTTGCCCTCATAATGACTTGACGAGCACATGAACCTTCGACCAGCATGCAGTGGACTGTTCAGAATGGGACAGGCCTCATTCACCTGTTAAGACACATTGATATGATATGTTGGTCCTTTTGTAATGCTGCCTTCAGTACAATATAGTCATGGAAGACAGCTGATGATTCTGCTGGTCTTACTATCTGATCAGGGTGGGAAATAAAGAATAGAAGCTGGTGGAACAGGAAGGGGATCAGAGAGAGGAGAAGGGAGTAATGTGGGGGGAATATAGTCAGGGCGGACACACAGAGTTGAGTGTATAAAATACTTACCAATAATGAGAGTCAAGAAAATGTTCACTGAAGGAAAAGGAGAATAACTGGAGACAGAAGAGAGGGATTAAAGAGAAGAGCAGGGAATCTGATGCTTCTAAAGGCTTTGTGGTAATCCTCAAACAAACTCTCATATAAAAGCTCTTTCTAGGACCAAAGGGAAACATGGAGAAGAAGAAAAAAAACTGTGACAGATTAAGAAAGAGAGGAGGAAACTGGTTAAAAGGTCAAAGGGATGTAAAAGACCAGGGTTGATTGCTGATGGCATTGGCTACCACCTGACTGGTGTAAGAGGATCACATACTTGCACACAGTCCCTATCCATGCAAAAACATATACATGCATAGATCACATGGTCTCTTTTGGGTTCCCATAGCTGTCTTCTTGTCCTGTGAGCCCAGCCTTGATAAGACATCCTGGGACTATGTCCCCTCTTTTGCTCCGTCGCTGTCAGTTACGCCATGTTCACCCGACACGACTTTCAAAGTCCTCAGATCGCTTGAGTGGTCACTCTACACAACTTGCTTTCTTGTAATGGTGAGTCTTAAAGGTGTTTTTTTGTTTTCACACTACATACCAGCCGACCAGCGACACGTTATACTTTTTTTTGATGTTGTCACATGTTCAAATAGAATATCTGGAATATCTTAAATGCATCTGCGAGGCCCTGTCGAGCCAACAGGAATTGGCCTCTGATCTGAAGATTCTGTCGGGGAGCTGGAAATCAGGGCTTAAGTGATGTAATGTGAACTGGGCATTAGTGATGTCATGCATTCCCCAGAATCCCCTTCAGCAGCTCCCAGTGAATATGCATCAGTTATAAGTATGTACAGTATTTCTATGGTGATGGAATATTAATAGTTTCCAGAGTTTCAAAATCCTTTCTTTGAGTATTACATTACATTATTAACTATTTTGAAATCTGATGAGCGTGATAAACGAAGGGATCTCCAACTGGACTATGTATTCCATGCAAATCGTATTTTGTGATTTTGTGAATGTAAAAATAAATGCAAATTCAACCAATCTGATTATTTTGTATTGCACACAGAAATATTTCTACATTTGAAAACCCTGAACCTTATTTTTAATATTTTATAGGATTAATGGAGGCTGTAATTGGTTGATAATTCAATGATGAACAATACATGTTTTTTTTTTTTTGATGGCCTAAAATCAAAGCTCAAGAACATCTGATCATTTTATACTTTAAGCTGATACCTCTGTTATCAGAATTTGGGATTCTGGAGCTCTTAGCTGTAATCATTTGCAATTACTTGAGATAGTTTATCTTAAAAGTTCTATTGTTTGTTATAGTTTGCGTCCACATAAAAAATAATTTGACTCTCATAATGAACTTCCACAGAAATAGAAATAACAGCTAGGGACAAGGACAACACAGCTGAACAGATAAAGGTAAAAAATAGACTTATGTGCACAAGGAGTGAAAGAAAAAGGTGTAAATATAAATATTATTAATATATGTGTGTGTGTGTAATACATTATATTGAACATTATGTGTAAGGTGTAAAATTGTAATGATTGTAATCATTATGACTGATAATGACTGTTCATCAGAGTGACAGCCTGTGATAAGAACCCGTGTTACATTACATTACATTACAGTCATTTAGCAGAGTTATGTGTGGATGTTTTGGCATACTGTTTTGTCTGAGGGGAGGAGTTCAAACAGCTTGTGTCCAGAGTGTGGAGGATCTGCAGCGATATTTCCTGCCCATGTCCTGACTCTAGAGGAGTATAAGACCTGTATGGAGGGCCGGCTGGCAGCACTTATGATTTTCTCTGCAGTCGTGACAGTCCGTTGTAGTCTGTCCCTGTCCTTTTTGGAGGCTGATCCAAATGTGCAGAGAACAAACTGCATTATTTCAGTGTAGAATTGGATCAGCAGCTCCTAAGGCAGGTTGAACTCCATGAGCAGGAAGTACATCCTCCACTGGGCCTCTTTCCTAATGAGGTCTATGTTGGAAGTCTGCTTAAAGTCCTGTTAGATGGTGGATCCCAGAAACCTAAAGGTTTCCACAGCAGAAACAGTGAAAGTTATTACTTTTTCGAGCCACCAGTAACATAACAAAAAGGAGAAACCTAGAGATCTCAGGTTCTACAGAACACAAACATTGTTGTCTCATTGTGGGAGGGGGATAGGGAAAAGAAAGAGGGGCTGAGACAGAGGGAAAGGAATGTTTAAAAGAGATTAGACAAAAGAGAAATGGTGAGCAAGAGAAGTTTGGGAGAAGGTTGCAGAAACTAATATACCCTAAATAAATGGACAGGGAAAGGGAGGAAAAGTGCCGTGCACTGCGAGCACTAGTTAGATCGTAATTCCTGCGTGGAGAGCTAGACGCTGCAATGATGTAATGCAAATTTGGCACCATTTCTTGAGTCCACTATGTGGCGTTCGAGAACAGATGCTAAACATTCAGTATGTTGCTGTATATTAAGTGTAGAACACACATTGTAAATTTCGGAGGATGTTTGTCACATAACACTGACTTCCTGTTGCCAGTAGGGGGTGCTATGAATATGACTCACTATTGACAAAAAGCGTGTCAAGTTTGTGGCAAACAGCGTGTTGTGTAATGGCGAACCATATAACTTCTTCACTACGCCAACGGCGACGCCGTTTCATAAAAATCTACATGTCATCGCATCCGATTTTACTCACTGATTTTGAAGTAATTTTGATTAAAAGAAAAACAGTAGGAGTACGAATACAGAGCCTGGAAATGGACAAAAATACATGAAAAATTCACACAAAATTCAAAATTGCCGACTTCATGTTGGGTTTAGAGTATAGCCTCAGGAGACCTCTTTTATAATATAGATGTGCCAACAATATGTCATTATTCTAGGTCAAACGTACCGCAAGGGCTGCTTTGTCAAAACTTTGTAGGGGCCCTATCGGCCCGATGCCACACCGAAGGATAAAAACATATCACATCACAAATGTTATCACTTTAAATGCGTGTGCCAAGTTTCATGTGTTTCCATCTTTTGTTTTTCATAGCTAATAATAAGGTTTCACCGCTCCATGAAAATGCAAAATTTCCACAGTTTTGCATTATGCATATCGTTTAAAGGAGGGGGCTTCTGCTTAGAAAATTGTTAGAACAATATCAGATCTATTTTAGCCCGCTCTAACGCACGTGCACGAATCCGAGTAGCGAATGTACCTCATTTTGGCGATCAAAAACATAAAATATGAACAATAGTTTAATAATAATCTTTTAAAGAAAATAGGCCCCTTATGAAGAAAACATAAGAAGGAGATGATAAAGTAAACAAAGATGCAACACCTTTCGCACACACACACAGACAGTGAGTGCCACATGTTTGTGGTGCAGCAGTCTGCCTGAGGTGATAGCCACACCTCATGAGTCTGGATCAAGGCAGAGGTGTGTGAGAGAGAAGAGAAAATGCCCTCAACTGAGTAACAAGGCCAGCAAGAGGCTCAGACCACAGAGCGGGAGTGTGAGAGTGAGTGTGAGCGAGGTGGAGAAGGGAAAAGGACAAAAGTAGGGTAATCTGTGAGGATAAGCAGCGCTGCCCTCCTTCCTGTTGAGCTGCGTGTGTTTTGTTTTGGAAACTTGCGCCTTAGCACATGCTGAGCATGCCTACCGACCACACGCACGCACACACACGCACACGCACACACATAGACAAACATTCACACCCAAACACGCCTCAGGAGAAGTGTGGGAAAGCATGAAGTTTTTGCAGTTATCACCCAGATGTGTGTATGTGTGTGTGTGTGTGTTTGCTACTGATGATAGCATGGCATCAGATTGGCAAACAAAGCACTCTGTCACCATAAATGATCGTCAGCTTTAAAGAGACCACGTTCTCTGTGGCTGTGTGTATAGACATGAGGGCCAACAAAGCACACAGCCGAATTCATAAAGCCATTTTTGCATTATTCGCAGATTGACAAAACAAGCTTTGAGGCTTGAATAGGTCTGGGTACCGTACACATTTAAACCGGTACTGGTGCTGGAATTCTGAAAGAAGGGTACTTTCTTTCAGAACTCGCTCTGACAACAATGTAGTTTCCCTTGTTATAAAAAAAAGTCAACATTTCTATAAACCTCTAGCCTGTCATAGTCTGTCTATCCGACTCACCCGATGTAGACTGTGGGTGTAGGTCTCCCATTAGCCGTGGATCTCACTAGCCGTTTAGCTCCCCTTCCGCTTTTTCTGAGCTATCCATTTTTGCAAAGGCCTCACTGCTGAATTCTTTAACGCCGCAAAGTTAAAGAACAATGATAATGGGTGGAGCCAGACCTTTCTTTAGTGCTGACACAGCACTGTGGAGATGCTAGGTTTGGTTATGTGAGACTACAGTCTTGTCACCAAGGCATAGCGTGAGAGCGCTGTTGTGTGTCTTGGAACGTGTTGCCATGGCTAGATTTACATTTCACATACAAATATTGCAACGAGCTCTGTCTGCGTCGAGTTTTGAAAAGTGTAACAACACTTGCAACTGCTCTTGGCTCAGGCACAGCTCGTGGCTGTATCGATTTTTTCCCACGAAGTGACGAGCGCAGTAAAATGACACAGTGAAAATGATCTGTTGATACCAAAAAATATATAAAATATGGAAGTAGTCTCTGTGAAGTCATCCATAGGTTTCTGAAGAGCCATTGTCAAGCTAAAAAAGGGGCGTTCTAACTCCCGGCTCACCAAAAATGGGAAAGAGATGGATAGTTGATGGAGCTGAGGTTGGACCAACAGCCGCTGAATAGGCTACAGCTAGCAGTTAGCGACATGGTGCGGCACCCACCTGTCACTCAAAGCGGCCACGCCCTTAATTATGCCTCACTTTAAGCCCTAATAGATTTTAAATGGGTTAGTTACATACAAACTTACCCCCCATACAGTTGTTGTGAACGGACAAATGAGCTACAGAGACGCGTGGTTGATCACGTTGCTCTCATACCAGCAACAATACATTTTCACGAGAGTTTCAATGTCTATACAATATTTCACTACCAGGAAAAAATAAACCTTTATTTTTAACTCAATACTTCCTGTTTCCATTTCAAATTAAAAGCCTCCTATCATTTCTGTTAACCCAACACTTTTATTTTGAAATATTTGCAGGGGTTTTGTTGTGGAAAATGCAGTGACTTGAATGGCTCCATTTATTTAAAAAAAAAAAAAAAAAAAAAAAAAAAAAATAAAAAAGGTGCAGAACCAGCTTTAAATTATGGTAATCTGACCTCATAACAGAAAGCCCCCTGTAGGCTATAATTATAGAGACCTGCTGTGTATGCTGGACTTTTGAGTCATGAGTGATTGCCACATATACTGATGAAAACAAATAACGTGGTAAAATTATTTTTTCATTCTTTTACTATTAATATGTGACAGGATTTTTTATATCTTAAAAGCATGACATTTCAATAATGTAAAAAACACAATCAAACGCTGCAACACTTCAGCGAGCATAAAGCTATTTTCCATTATAACATCCCACTACTTTTGCGCCCCACCCCACAAAAAGGGATTGTGAGTACTTTATTCCTCTCAGTATTTCAAACTCGTTTATCTCCTCTGCTGAGTGCTTGATCTCTTAGGCTACAGTAGCAAACAGTTCTGTATTGATCCTGAATTATTCTCTTCTATGTATAGGCAGTCAATAAAAACACAACGATCTGTAGTAACCACACACACACACAAGCATTACATTATGGATGCATATCTGTGTTTGGGTAGAGATAGTTTCTGAAGTCCATTTGTCAGGTTTTTCCACGGGAATAAAACTTAAGATTGGCCCTTTGCTCTTGTGTTTATAGCTGATTTTAGTTTTGGGGTGATCTAGGAATTGAAACAAACTCGACTAATGGGGCCTATTGTAACTATATATGTAAATCTGGATCGGCGGGGTCACTATACAATGGGAGTCATATTACTGCCATATTATTGATTTGACTGTACATCTTTTGCTGCGTTGTTTGCCCTGTGGTTTTCTGTTTGTTGTCTGTGGTGTTGTTGTTGTTGACATTGTTCTAGTGGCTGCACTGCTCAAACAGTGAGCATAGGCTGGCTGTGTGGGCTGTAGCATGACCTTGACTTGCTCTGCTGTCCGCTGCAGAAGCCAGCTCTCCAGGCTTTTCTGATTGGGTGGCAGGCTGTCTGGCACACAGTGAGGCCATTGTGGTCTTGTGCTCTTTTGGCATTCTGAAATACTGACTGACTTTCTACTATCTAACCCTTGAGAGAGTGAGTATGAAAGAGGAGGACTGTCCAGCTCTCCTACTCGTACTTACTGGGACTGAATGACTGATGTCTACTCGCCCTCTCTACAGCAGAGACAAGCTGCATTACACACTGCAGACTCATTAACAACGAGCATGAGGGAGACTGACTGGCTGCATCGTGAGCGCTGCATTATTACAGGATGGATGGAAAGCAACAAAGGCCAAATTATACTATGCATCCTTGCAATGTCAACATGTGTCTACAACATCAATGTCAAAAAATGGCAACTACTATTAGTGTGGGTCTGTAAATGTCTCCAGTTTATGAAGTATGCAATGAGAATAAAGGTCGGTACACCTTAAAGGTCAGTCCACAGTAAGTTATCCTGGGACAACCTTGTCGTTGACGTAAGGGGCGAGCTAACCAGTGTTGTCAACTTGGCAAATTTCTCTTTTTGATTTTACTTTACTTTAGACTTTTCAGACCCTCTTATGGAAATATCTTTAAAGCTGCTCAGAGTTATCACAGTGACCTGGGTTCAAATGTCCCAAGAAATGTCGCCGGACCTTAATGTAGACCCAGCTCCCTGCCGATCAAAGGCAATGTGTTCTCCAAAAAGGTTCCTAGTCCGTGGAGAAGGTTCCTGCAGTCGAAAAGGGGCTATGGAGAGGACACAACAATGTGAAACTGTCCCAGACTACAACAACACAGACAACCAAAACAAGAAGAGCCCGTTAAACTGCAAAAAGTCAGACACTGACCAGAAAACCATCTTCTGCAAAGTCTGCCTCATTACAGGCATATTTGGAGTGCAGGCTATCCGATGTCAAACAGGGCTAACAGGGATGGTACATAAAATAGTACTCGTCTTTTTAAACCATGTTTCACAAGATGAATATTTCATCTAATCTCTTTCATGTAAATGTTGAATTATTTGATCATTTCTCTCCCGTTGTGTCTGCAGGCTTTCAAGGAGATGCTGTATTCTGCTCAGGACCAGGCCCCATCTATTGAAGGTATAATTTTATTTCTTCACACACTCTCAAGCATTGACCATGACACACACCTTATTGAGGCTATTCACATGCTGGTCACACCAAGCGTCCATTTTCAAGTGTGTAACTGATGATTCCGGAGTAGGGAAAGAGGACACCAGCAGTGCACGGAGCGCAAGACAGAGCAGCACAGTGCTACAGCAGCCCCGTGTAAACATGGTGGTGAAGCCAGCCCTTGTTTGGATTGTTACTGCACCCATTCTTGGTTTGGCCATAAAGGATGAAGGCAGACTTGTATGGAGCCAAATCCAGGCCAAAAGTCTTGATCATTTGAAAACAGAATTGAAACTGAAAGTACAAGTTTTGATCTTGAACTTTTAAAAAAAATACAACAATGTATTCAAATTAAAAATTAAGTAAAGAAAAAAAGTTTGTTTCAATTCTAGAATTGTTTGAATATTGTATGAAGTAAGATCTCAATCTGAAAATATAAAATCTGCAACTGAAAACTGTAAGACCTCAAATATAAATAAAATATGAAAGTGAAAAATTTAAATGAATATTTTATTCGAAACAATTCCAGAATTGAATCAAAATTGTATTCAACCCCACAAACCTTTCCCTTACTTGTTTTTTGTTTTTTTTTGAATACATTGTTGTATTTTTCAAAGTTCAATACCAAAACTTTATTTTTAGTTTCAAATGATCAAGACTTTTGCCCTGGATTTGGCTCCATAGACTTAATATTTCATCAATAGTTTCTCAAATAACAAACATTGCATGACACATCATACATAAATTGGTCTGTATATAAGGCGTTTATCATGGTAATGATGGTACAAAACTGTCATGTTCGACCACTAAATGGGTTTTGCAATACCGTCATTACCGTGATAATCATGTTCAGGATCCCCTCGACTATGACACTGTAACATTTGATGTTATTTTACTGTACAGTTTTGTAGAAAATTAAAGGGAAAATAAGCTCAATTTACATGATAATATTTATAATTTCCTCATATTTGAACCTTTTATTATAAATTAAAAAATCCTTAATGGGTTTGCTGAAATGTTCAATGAAGTCCTCTTCAGAAAGACCCAGACTTTGACCATGTCAAATTTGAAGTCATTTTACTGTCTCACTTCAAACTAAATTGAAACGTTGGAATTCCAGCAGAGAAAAAGGACAAAAGCAGCAAAGGGTGCAGTAAAGACATCTTTTTAGTGCATGTACCAGTGCATGTACACAGAGGAAATCATTTTGAGCCCAGCTTAAAATAAACAAAATATAACCATCATCTTATTTGCATTGTTATGTTAAAAGGGAATAAACTGAACGTAAACAGGAATGTAAAGGTAAAGTGTGTATTATATTATACTTTGCTATCAAGTTTGGCATGTGCACTGTTTTACTCAATGACTCTTTATGTGGGGCTACCTCATCCTGCATTATTGCCTAATTGTGTGTTTTTGTATAAATACACCAACAACAGCCACAGTATGACCAAAATGTAAGACCTCAAAAAGTCTTCAAATGTCATAAAAGCAGTGATTTATCATCATGTAATGACAGGCCTCTTTGTGCCACTGCACAGCGTGACGTGACAATATGTCTTTTCCCGGTATTTTCCCCTTTTAACTTATTTTGACAAAACTTGGCACAAGTTTCACCACCAAAGGGGCCTGTTTTCAGTAAGAATATGACGTACAGCACTTAAGCTGAGAAAAGCATGATCAGCCGCAAAAAAACAATATAATTTGTAAAGTAGAGCTTTTACCAGAGCATCAAAAAAAGACGCAAACCCTACCACTCATGTCAAACCTAAACCCGTGCATAAGGCTCATAGAACTGCATGCACCGTATATGTAGATCTGCCAGATGCTTATCGATCTGATGGCATGTGTTTTGCTGTGTTTGTTCATGGTTTTCTGCCGCTCAAACTTTCCCTGGGAACAGACAGAATCAGACTAGTAGAAAATGAGTGAAACGTCAGCTTGTCTGTCTACACTAGTACCTGTATTGTTTCACAATACTAGGACAGCACGCCATACAGCATTTCAAAATATTCTATTGGTCCGTGTGAGACTACATTGATGATCTGTAATCACTTTTTGAATTTGATTAATCAGAGAATTAACTAACAATGTTGGAAACTGTTTGTGTGTCCCCCATCACATCAGTTTGATCTGTTTAATGGTCGTTTTCTGTGTCTGGGTCTATTCAGAATTTCCATGCAGTAGGCCAGCAGTGTCAGTAATTGTGGTCAGAGCCTGTAATGCAGCACAGTGTTAGCTAGTTTTTCTGTGTGACCAAAAGTTGTTGGTAACCTTGATGACATGAAGGTTTGAGTTCACCCAAAACTCCCTGCAGCTCACAGCCTTTGCAGCTCTTCATCTAACCTATTCATTGGGACTGCAGCTTGTGAAACTGATCCACACTTTTATCAAAAATGGTTTTAGTAAAGCTTTTCATCCACATGTAAGCCTATATTTGTAGATTTTGTTTTATTTTTTACTTTTGTTTGGCCCCTGTGGTGCTATTAAAAAAAAAAAAAAAAAAAGACACTAGCAGTTTAAATGACACCTTAAGCAATTAATCAAATCGCAATATTATTTATAGAAGACGATGCCAGTTAAAATCTGGCATTGTCTCAACATTTTGAATCTATGTTATGTTTAATATTTTGTATTGGATTAGAGCTTCATCATAAAATGTAAAAGGGACACTTAACTGTCCTGATCTGACAGCATTATGTAACTAGGAAACTTCTCTCTACTCGTTCGTTCCACTCAGTGATTGTAGACACTGTACTGACTACTTGTCTTACAGAAAAGCCACTATGATGACGTAGTTATTTAGTTGCTGGCTAGTTTTTACACCATAATTTTCATGTAAACACCATTGTAATTTTCTATCAATCTTCACACACGTCAGTCTTTCTTACGGAATTTGATTTTACTACCTACCATTGGGGACAGAAGTGGGCGCACCAAACGTTTTGGGGTGGTCCCTGCTATTACAATAGTCGGTAAACCATTGCTTCTCCAATCTCGGGCCAATATGGTCATCAGTGGGACCTTTTTTTTTTTTTTCTGGTGTAGTGCGAGCTGCTGCTGCTGTGACAGCTGAGCAGAAGCTGTGTGCTGCTGAACTTACTGGCCGACCGTAATCATTTCAATTTGAGGTTGCATTAGAGTTTGAAGATGGAAGTAAATGCTGGTCAGATTTACAAGTTGGATGTGTTTGAAAGCCCAGACACAGAGATAGAGGATCTGATAGGTCATTGGGAGTGCTCCTCAAATTGCCTCTCAAAGACTCCCACTATCATACCATTTCCATGGATTAGCCATGCTACCTTCACTTCCACTTTTCTAGCCATCAGGAGTTTGACATTCGTGGTTCTGAGTGAAATGTCTCAAGGACTATTGAGTTGATTGCCATTAAATATGGCACAGGCATTCATGTTCCCTTCAGGATCCTCTAGCACCATCATCAAGGTGGAAGTTTGATTTGTCCACTACTTTATGACCAAAAACCTGCAAACCCAAGACATTTTTATCATCCAAAGCTGTGCTGACTAATTTGCGGC
Source organism: Anoplopoma fimbria (assembly GCF_027596085.1). Classification (NCBI taxonomy): domain Eukaryota; kingdom Metazoa; phylum Chordata; class Actinopteri; order Perciformes; family Anoplopomatidae; genus Anoplopoma; species Anoplopoma fimbria. The sequence goes on along the minus strand of NC_072451.1, from coordinate 8,688,669 downwards.
ATGGCCAATGAGTCCAACATAATCCCTATAAATGGCTCTATGTTATATACAGAAGTCATCAGTCACATGTTGCTACTTACTGTGATTCACAGGTTGTTCCATTCCCATCTCCTGGCTAATGACTAAATCCATCCGACTGTTTTTTCTCACACTGACTGCTGGTGTTTCTTTTTCCCCTTCAGTTTATTTTAGGCATTCTTCTGCGACTTGTCTTCCAGCTGAAAAACAATGGGGAACGGACGCAGGCGGACCAGAGTTTTGTTCTTGAGACATAGACTTTGTAGCATTTGGTTGTGGGCAAGGTTCAATTTGTGCATTTTTAAGTTTTGACAAATTATAATCCAGTTGGTGATGCAGGGTTTAGACACATTGGCTTGATTGTGTTAACCACATGATTAAAGAAACACAGTTGATTGATTTAATTTAGTGTGAAATGTAAAGTTTCTCTTTTATTTGTGAGAGACAGGCCTGCCCCCTGTTCTTAAGACACGAGAGGGCTCTTGTAGCTCATTTACGGTTCCTCGTCGACACTTGTGGGAGGCATCATTGGCCTCAGCAGAGAGTTCCTTTTCCATTTAGCCATGGGGGTCAAGTGTTTATGAATTTGACTGTGTCTGTGTGTGTATGAATGCACAAGAGGATGGAGCAGCATCCAAATTTGCACTTCTTGATTTGTCTTTTGTTTATAGCGGCACAGTAATAGTATGAACGAAAGAGATTTACTGGCTGAGAATGTCATATTTAAAGGTTTGGTTTTGACCAAATGACAGAAAACACTTTTTCTCATTGACCTGTGATTGTATCTATGCAGACAGTTTAGTTTTTTATGGCTAAATTGTGAAACTTGTAGGACTGGGAATCAGAACGTTTTGATTGGCATCAGATTAGGCCGTTTGATACGAAGATTGGACCATTTTTATTTTTCATGTAGACCATTTGGCAATCAAAATAAATCTATTGGCATAATTTACAGTGATGATTTCAACTACTTTAACGTAGTCAAGTGCACCTTGCCAGTTTCGTACTCTATTTAACGGGTGGGGTCCAAGCAGTCTGCCTGGGGGATTCAACTCGGCGGGTTAGGGACGGCCTCTCGGTGTGGGAGGATCCCCTTGTGGGCTCCTTTTTATTAATGCTGACTGGCCCTCACCAAGCACATTTCCTCCCTGGGCGTGCACCCCGACCAGCTTGGTAAGGCCCTGGCTGAAGGTGGCCTCGCGGCTCTAGACGGGAGCTTTACAGCAGCCCCTCGGGTTGTGGTGCTCAGTGCGCCATCTCTCCATGTGGGGAGGAACAGGGCCTCCTGCTCCAGGCCAGACTGTCTGACCGGGACCGACTGTCCTCAATGTGTTACCGCAACGTTATCGATTTAAAGAATATGAAGTCGACTAAGGGGTCAAAATATGGGCCGACTCATCGATTATCAGGGGCAAGCCCTAGAAATGTCCATCTCTAAACTTTTTATCTCCATTTACTCCACTGTGAACAGTTTACTCGGAACTACTTTCACCAGAACCAACAGTTCCTAATAATGTTGATTGTATGTTCTGTGTGTTATCCACAGTAATGGGGACACTGTAAGAAGATGTTGCCAGAGAGAGAAAAGGTCCCTTTTGAATGCTTTGAACACAACATATGAGATTCCATGTACGTCTGTTGTATTGGAGCGGATGCAGAATTCTTAGAGAATAAGTTATCTTAACCTGAAAAAGAAAATGCTAATTACCATTAGAGGTAAGAGAGGAATTATGTAATTTTGTAACACGGGTGAACCGATCTCTAAATGACATGTATTGCTGCTCTCCCTCTAATCGCTGAACTGAACAGTGCCTTTGAGCAAGACACAGAGCCCTGATGGCTGTTGACTGGCTGTGTAAATGTCTTAACTGTGTGAGAGTAAAGCAGGGTGTTGCTGAAAAATAGAGTTAAAAAACATCAATTGTCAAATGGAAAGTATAGCCTTTTACAGAAAGACAGACATGTCATAATGATAATAATGATAATAATCATCATGACATGAGCCGGGACATGCAGAGAAAAGAGCAGAATCAGGCCAAAAAAGGATAAGGAGATTACCGAAGTCTGACCGTGGTAGCTGTTTGTGCACTGGTGAGAGAGGGGGAGGGGGTGGGGGTGGGGGTGTCGTGGTTGGGACACTCCAATTTAGTTAATTTGGTGTCTTGTCTAAAAGCAGCCAGTCTGAAACCCAGTGAATCACTGAGTCTGCAGAGTCTGACTCAAAACCACCTGCCTGCTCTGTTGTTTGCTTGTTGTTGACGTGACAGTGGGTACAAGTTAGTGGTCGGACACACAGGTTCTCTGGGTCCTTTTTGGGGGAAATTACAGGACTCTGTTTTGGTAAAACTGTATAAAAAAACATTTGACTTAATGGGAGGAACGGGAATTAAACTTAAGTATTTCGGATACAAGTAAATATAACATTGATATCATCCTAATCTCCAAAACACAAAACAAGTACAAACCAGATGCTGTCACATGGCATGCTATGACACTTTTGGAAAACAATCCTAAAACACGGAGAACTTGCCCCCCTCTTTTTCCTTATGAACTTGTGTTATAGATTATAGATTTCTTGACAGACAACAGAAGGCTCTAGTGAATAGCTGTTTATCTGTAAGTGATAAAGCTGTGAAGAAGCCATGTGACTGAGCTGCTGCTGTGACCCCTTTAGGGTCCACAACAGGACCATGACTGTGCGGTTTCCACTTTTGTTGAGTAGTGTACTAGTTATTGATTTTATACAGATCAGGTTTCACAGAAAAAGAGCATTAATGTCAGCTCTTTTGTCAGGATCGATAATGATAATATATTTCACAGAAAAACTTTTTTACTGGGAATGATAGAAGTGACATTAAGAACACCTTCCTTCTTTTCAAATGTCCCACTTAATGCCCCTTTTAAACTGTCAATGCTGGGCTTTCGAAAACGAAAATGACGAAAATTACCAATCATGAGAGTAACTTGGTCCTAGATGCAGTGGAACAGGTCCACGAAAAAATTAATTTGGAGCTTTGTTGACCAAAGACGGCCTGTTGCAATATTTCTGACAAATTCTCACAATGTGACAGCGGCTACGACCCACATCTACAAACCGACCAATCACAATACGACGTGGGATGGCACACAATATACAGGCTGGTGCGACTCTTTATTTAAAAGATAAACAACACACAAACCAAAGGGATGAATCAAAAGAACAGCACTATGGCCGTGGCTTGTTTTTGTTTTGCTGTATTTTTTTGAAGCAAAAGAGTGAACTAGTGAAGCTAATGTAGCAACATTGTAGCAACACAATTCACCACGCATTCATTGTACAGTCTGAAATCCTAAAACTGCCATACAGTCTGATATAGCTTGCAACCAACATTTCATTAGACTCGTCTCACACAGTGTGACATGCAGTAAACACACACCCTTGTTGTTGTAACACAGTCTAAAGCCATCGTTTTGGGTTCAACTTTGTACAAGTCACAGAAAGAGCCCTTAAACTTAAACTTTATTTTAATCAAAGCCATCGTTTTGGGTTAAACTTTGTACAAGTCAAAAAGATCGTGTACATACATGAAATGAGACCTCCGCATTTAACTCATCCTGAGCGTTTTTAGGAGCAGTGGGCTGCTGTAAAGCGCCCGGAGAGCAACTTTGGGTTCAATGTCTCGCTCAGAGACCCTTTGACGTACGGACAGTGGGGACCGAACCACTGCTTCTATGTCAGGTGAACAAATCAATGTGCAAAGAAGTTGACATTTGATGTGTTGGCATCTCCAGACTATTTATGTGGTTAGTCAAAGAGAAAAACATTGTAATATTTGTAGTATTTAGTATTTAAAAACGGTTGTATGTGAACTGCATTAACCTTTGATCTATATACATTAGAAGAATGAAAATATCAGTCCTAAGATGAGGGTTAAAATGAAATTGTACACAGAAACAACAGAGAACCCAGCTTTTGAAAACTGTTGTCCTAGCTGGACGCCCTGCTGCTGTCTCACTGCTCCCTCTGCTGGTCAGAGCAGGACACTACGGGGCTTTGATGCACAAAACATGGAATTATACACTCAACACTCCTCCATCCACATTTGTCCTTCTTGTTCTGCCTTTGCTGCCCTTTTTCTCCCTCCAGGTCATTTTCTATCTACATTCTGCTGCATTAAGGTGGATTAATCAGTGCCGTGAGACAAAGAGTCTTCACTCTGTTTTATGAAGGTACACTAATGTAACAACTCCTATCTTGTTGCAGTCACAGACGAGGATACAGTTAAGAGGTACTATGCCAAGTTTGAGGAGAAGTTCTTCCAGACATGCGAAAAAGAGCTGGCCAAGATCAACACCTTCTACTCTGGTAATGACTACAACTACGACCACTGCTCTATACACTCACACAGTCATACACTTAAGAGCTAGTTGTCACTCATTTAGATACTGTCCCTCTGACAGTTCTTTGTGCTTGTTATCCTCAGAGGCTTTCTATCTTTGAAATTGTCTTTGTGTCTTTTCCCTCCAGAAAAGCTGGCTGAGGCTCAGCGGCGTTTCGCCACGCTGCAGAACGAGCTGCAGTCATCGTTGGACGCCCAGAGGGAGAGCTGGGCTAACGGGCAAAACCTGAGGAGGAGGAAGACAGTGTTCGCCCTGTCACAGCAGGAGCGATGCAAACACAGAAACATAAAGGACCTGCAGCTGGCCTTCTCCGAGTTCTACCTCAGCCTCATACTGCTGCAGAACTATCAGGTGCATATTCACACACTCAATCTTCATCTGACAGTAGATATGCACACAAAGAAAAACAAATGTCTTAAATTCAAAATCTCAAATCGGGGAAAACCGTTGTTAAGAAACCTCCTGCCATCGAGTGGATCATCTTTTTGTTGTTTAATAGTTTGTTCCCAACTGAGTGGTGAAATAAGTTGTTATTACATATTTATTAGATTATTTAAATTAAACAATATTGAAAGACTTGAAAATATAAATGACCGTTAAAAGGCTTAAAACCAATGATTTGTTGATCCTAATGAATCAAGACTCCATCATCTTACAATGGCATAGCCGTCAGTGCAGAAAAATCATGTTTAAATCATCTTAAATCAATTTGTGACCTTTTTAAATTGAAAGTCAAACTAAATCTTGGATTTGGAGATTGGTGGCACCACTAATGAAGACCGTTTATTTTATTAGTTAATTTCACTGGGGAAATAAGCCAAAGTTGGCCTAGGAGGCAACTTTTCATTTGTTAGCCCTGGCACTGTAAAATTAGGTAAAATATGTCTTTATAAAGTTCATAAAGCATAAACAACATAATAACCGTTAACCACAAATTCATTTTTCTCAAAGGTTGACTCATAGTCCTACAGCGGTTCTAACCAGTTCCACCCGAATATTCATAATTAAGTATAGAGAGAGATTTTTAGGGCAGATAAGAAAAGTAGGACTTAGAATCCAAAACTGTACTTGAATGAACCTAACAAATCAGCCATGGGTAAAACGGTCAATTCAATTTATGTCTATTGGAATGGTCAGGGTATCTGACGTGTTAAAAAAACGATACAAAGATATCAAATGTATATACATGTTTACTAGTTTATAATATGCAAATGATGTGACTTGTGTGTCTTGTATAGTTAAATGAAATTGATTTGATTTTTATCTAACTGGTTCAGCCACTTAACACAGCTGTACAACACTTGCCATATTTCAGTAATTTATAGATTTTCATCTTTCATCAGATGTGTTTCATCAGCTGGTTTTGACAGGTTTGATTCCTTCATTAAACACCTTTTTCTCTCTCTCTCTCTCTCTCTCTCTCTCTCTCTCTCTCTCTCTCTCTCTCCCCCCTGTCGGTGCCTCTGTAGAACCTGAACTTCACAGGTTTCAGGAAGATCCTGAAGAAGCATGATAAGATTTTGGAAACGTCGAGGGGGGCCGACTGGAGGGTGGTCCACGTTGAAGTGGCTCCATTTTACACGTGCAAAAAAATCACTCAGCTCATCTCTGAGACTGAGGTAAGAAACACTTAACAGACATCAATATATCGGCTGTTATCAATTAGGAAGATATCAATATTCAAAATTCTCTATCTGTGTCTTTCAGGCATTGGTCACTACAGAGTTGGAAGGTGGTGACAGGCAGAGGGCCATGAAGAGGCTGAGGGTACCTCCCCTGGGAGCTGCACAGGTCACTCTCTCTCACACACACACACACACACACACACACACACACACACACACACACACACACACACACACACACACACACACACACACACACACACACACACACAGTATTCTGCTTTTGTGAAGGATGAAAAAACCAAAGGCCCATGCACCTGTTATCAAACTTTAACCCACAGGCTGTTGTTGACAAAGTTACTAACCAGATGTTGTCCAAATTTTTTTTTTTTTTAAATCTGATTATTATAAATACCTCAAGATGGCTTTTCTGACAGAAACCATCTCTCCACCGTCTCTTTGTTTATTTTTTGTTGCAAAATTAAATCGCCAAAAAAGATTTATTATTAGGTTATTTTATATAATATCATGGTCTATATGATGACACAATAATAATAATAAGAGCAGCATTAAGACTTTAGCCACACAAAAAGACAATGTTACATCTTTCTGATTTGCCTTTACTGACTTTACTTTGATGTTACTAATGTTGTTTTTTTTATCACTTGTATGACACCTACATTAAGAACAATTTGTAAGTGTAGTTTCATTAAAAGTTTGATTGTTTACTGAACAACAAGCTCAGAGAACCACATTGATGTTGAAGGATGGCCCAGTTATTTGACATGTCTTGCAAGTCCATCATTTTGAATGACCGTGAACCGTCTGCTTCTCCCAGTCAGCAACACCTGTATCAAGTAACCCCACTGTTTATGTTAACCTCATATCTAAGTGGTGGGAGGTATACCAAAACCAAACAATAACAAAATGGCACTTACAATTTCAATACACGTTACTGTTATCCTGCTCTGAGGTTGCCTGTGTTTCTCTGTCTGCTTGCAGCCTGCTCCTGCGTGGACCACCTTTAGAGTCGGGCTGTACTGCGGCGTATTCCTTGTCTTACTAGTCACTGTGGTCATTACAGGTAACGCATATATACACACACATACAATTCTCAAACAATCATAAAAGAAGTTGTGCATCTTAGAATATTGCTCAGATTATAGTTCTGAAACCTTTAATCATCTAGTGACTTCGCTACTTCCTGGAAAATAACCTACCATAATTCAGTATGGTGAAGGCATGACCCGCCCTACTCTGCCTCTGAGTGGCTTACCCCGATATTCTTACCCCGATATTCTTACCCCGATATTCTTACCCTGATATTCTTACCCCGATATTCTTACCCTAACCAGTCTAACTCTGCATGCCTAAACCTAACCAACCCAATCAGCAAGTACTAACCGATCAGAGGCAGTCCCTTCAGTCCCTTAGTAGGATTTGTAGTTTAGTGTTCAGACCAGAAATATACAGTACTTAGCAGTGAACACACTCTAGTTTCAGGGTTAAAATTAGATGTATTTTTCATTACTTATATAAAAATATCATAACCTATTTATGTCTTTCGCATTTGGGATATTGTTTCATTTTCTTTTTTAATCTATAATAATAATAACTTTAGTTGTATAGCACCTTTTTAAAAACAAAGGTGACAAAGAGCTTTGACCGACAAAGCAAAGAAAAAGCAGGGCAATATAACTACAGAAAGCCCAACAGTGTGGCCCAACAAAAGCAAGACGAACTTAGGTCAAATCGAAACACTGATGAAAGAGTACAATGGATGAAACAACAAACAAAAACTAAAGAAATCTGCATAAAGGCGTCTGTTTATTACTTTCCATTTGTTTGATTTGTGCAAAAAAAGTCAACCTATCACTTCCTGTTTGCGGAAACAACATGGCTTGGTTAAAAAATGTGTTAGTTTTTTGATCTGCAGAAAGATATGAATGCATGAACTTGTCCTTTAGCACAGCGGAGCATCTAAAAGAAACAATAGGTGGTTCCGGAAAAACTTTACTCAACAAAGTATCACTCTCAATGGTACAGTTACTTTAAACTATGTTTTTAAACTATGTGACTAGATAAAAAAAATGTATATATTTGTGGTGACTTAAACAATCTGCTACACACATTATGATTTTAATTCAGCAAGGTATGTTTACCATGGTGCTTCTGCCTTGTAGAGTAGTTTATAAGTTGGCACTGAATGATCAGATGTAAGTGTTCTCATTCTCTTCCCTGGTTGTACACTTTTATCATTTTTCCTTGTCTCTTTCTGTCCATTCATCATTCTCTTTTTCCATGTCTCTCTACCTGTCACTAGGAGCTGTGGTGATCCGTAGTGCTAATATTTGGCCTATGGTCAGGATCTACAGAGGAGGCTTCCTGTTAATAGAATTCCTCTTCCTGTTAGGTACACACACACACACACACACACACACACACACACACACACACACACACACACACACACACACACACACACACACAAACGTGATATGATGCTAAGTTGGTTGTCAAGTTTCTGTTGAAGGTAGGAAAACAAGTCTAATATTACCCCAATATTACCTAAGTTAACCTTCCACCTAAGCTTGAATGATTTCCTGTCCAAAGGGCACAGAAATGTGAGTCAGTCCCTTATCAGTCCCACTGCTTTTATCTTCCAGGCATCAACACCTACGGCTGGAGGCAGGCTGGAGTTAACCATGTACTCATTTTTGAACTCAACCCCAGAAACAACCTGTCACATCAACATCTCTTTGAGGTCCAAAGCACACACATGCAAACATTGTGTCAAAAATAACACAAAATATGGCTCAAGGCCCGCAAAGTGAGATGCAAATTATACCGTTGTAACCATGAGCATTTCTATCGTGTGTGTGCAGATTGCAGGTCTGTTGGGGGTGCTGTGGTGCGTCAGCCTGCTGTCCTGTCTCTTCAGTGATAGCATCCTGGTACCAATGCAGGCTAACCCTCTTGCTCTCTACGGCCTCTTCCTCCTCTTCCTCATCAACCCCTTCAAGACCTGCTACTACAAGTCACGCTTCTGGCTGCTCAAACTCTTGGTATCATCACTCAATTACAAATGATACAGTCTTTCTGCTTGTTTTCTCTGTAAAATATTTGTCACCACTGTTCATCTTTAATGACGTTTCAGGAAAAAAAAAGTTGCTCTATTTTGCATCTAAGTCGAGTATTTTGGCTGAGCAGGAGGCAGTACAGCTATAAGTCATAATAAATATTCATTTTTTGTCCATAATAAGTTTAAATCCAAAAGTCCAAATAATTGATTCATTGTTTCAGCACTACATACAGTGGCTTGCAAAAGCATGCAATCCCCCTAAATGTATCAAGTTTATATGAATTACAAATTATACCTAGACATATGTTTTCCATTCAGTGTTTTTATTGCAGTCTCATATTCTCTAACAGTAATTTTTTGAAGCCAAAGAAATATATATTTTTCAGCAGACATTTTTCAAGAAAGTTAAAAACTGAAAAGTGCTGCATGCATAAGTATTCAATTCCAGTGTTTTCCATTAATTACCTAGACTGTGGCAGTCTGCCAAGGCCAACTTTGCCCTTCCACAGTTCCATAATGAACTAAAAGCATTTCCTATGTAGCTCTAGTTCGGCATGGAAAGGGAAATTTGCTCGCAGCTCCGGCCATGTCAGATTTTCAGCACCACTCGGCCGGACTTAGCTGATTCCCAGGGGCCATTAACTTAGTGCTCGCTGCGCCCCCCCCTCTCCCTCCAGGAGGGAGAGCCCCCTGTTTGTGGCGCGTTGGCCGGGTGATCTGTAGTGATGTAGACAACCCACCGGACCCGTCTGAAACACGGAACCAGTCTCGTTTATCATGCTTTGTTAGTGTGGCTTTTTTGCTGTCATGACCCTTCACATCCATACAACCAATGTGTTTATGATTGTATTATTTACAAGAGCGACGTGTAAAGAAACTCTGTTTAAAAATAACAGTCCTGCATCCAAAATCTAACTTAAGTAAAAGTACAAAAGTATTTGCATCAAAATAAATGTTAAACTCATTATGCAGAAAGCCCCCATTTCAAATAATATGTTTCAATCACCATTGTTACAGCTGGTAAAGGTGGAGCTCATTTTAACTAGTTTATATGTTTAATAATTAGGTTATATACTACTAAGTAATACATTATGGTTTATTAGTTGATTAATATTTTGTATTAGGAATCAGAATCTGCAAAGTAGCCCAACTAGTAACTAATATTGTCCAAATAATATGCTCAAGTTGAAAGAAAAATATTTCCCTCTGAAATGTAGTAGAATAGAAGTATAAATTACATAAATTGGAAATATTCAAGTACAGTACAAGTACCTCAAATTTGTATTTAAGTAGTCAACATTTTCTTGGTTACATTCCCACACTGCTAGAGTGAGACACAACATTGCTTACAAGTTGTTCTTAGATCTAGCCTAATCCATTTGCTCTCAAAGCGCACCTGATTGATGCATTTTACTTTGAAATGTACACACTGTTCCTTTAGTGAAGCTTGTCCCTGGACCCCCCTAGAGGCTTCGAGGTCCGCCAACCATAGTCTCACAAAATCCTGTGGGAAACACTGCAACCCCTAAACATCAGAACTTGGCAAAGCCACCTTCTGCTGCATAAATAGCTTTTGATAGTTTGGCTAAGTATCTGTCAGGGAGAGATCTTTCCACATCACTCCTGGTAGATTTGCTCCAGCTTAATCAGGTTCAGTAGAAATGACGCTTGTGGAATTTTCAAATAGTGCCACAGATTCTTGTTTGGACTGAGATCTGGACTTTGACTTTGTTTGTAGACAGTAGGGTCATTGTCCTGCTGAAAGGTGCACTTTCTCCTAAAGAACCTAGAGCAGGTTCTGACAGCAAAACCTAGTCCCACATCTCAGCTGGGTCACTGTTGTACTCTGGCAGACTCCAGATGTTCTTTGATATGTTCTTATTTAAGTGAAGGCTTCTCAATGGCCACCAGCCCATGAATTTTGTGGCCCATTCCTAATTTGTATATATCTATTAATTTATCTCTAACTTCTTTAGAATGCTCTTTAGACTGGTCTAAAGACCAAAGACTGGTCCTTCAGCTTAATAACGTATTTAATTAACTTATTTACTATTAGGAGATGTTATAATATTGCACAGGTCGAGGCCAATTGTAAGCAAATTGTGTCCTCAATATTTCTCACATGTGTAAACTTGACATGGCTGGTGAATACATATGCAAACATCTTTTTTCTTTTTATATAAAATATTCACCAAAAAATATCTCAATGTATCATTTGTAATTTTTTAACATATCTGCTAGTTTTGCAAGTCGTCGTTTATTATTCAAGTTCAAGTTATCATTAAAAGTTCATGTTCCAGTTTAAAATCTTAAAATCCGTGCATATGATTACCCAAAAACACAAACAGCCATCCATTGCAACACATAGACAAACATTCAAACAGACAAATGAAACAACAAAACAGAATGCAAAAAATTTCTAGTACATAAATAATGACTATTACTATACTAGTTGGGGTCATGTTTACAGTTCTAGCCAAGTTTTAACAAGGACTTGACTGTTGTAGAAAATGTTTAAAGATCTTAGGTATGCTTTGAGCTGGTTGGTAGGGATTTTCAGATGGTTGAGCCTGTATTTGAGAATGCAGTCTGTGCAGAGAAAGTCTTACAGCTCTGCAATTTCCTTCTGCTATACTTCATGTGTTAGTGGCAGTGTAGGGAAGTCTAGTTATGGCAGTTGAAATGGGGTGGAGCTATATGGTGGAGACATTTAAGTGTGAGGTTGGAGTAATTGATGAAACTGTCATAACTGAGAAGATTATACTTTGAATATTGAAATGATGAAATCCTTTTGGTCTGTTAGCTTAGTTGTAAAGGGATTTTATTGGTTTAATGCGCTGTATTGAATAGTAAGGAGTGTCTGATTTGAGATAGTAGATGGTTTGCGATAAGCCCTAACAGATTTTCATAACTTTTTTTATGTGTTTGTCAAACCTTAGCTTAGAGTCCAAAACAATGCCAAGTTACTTACAGTCCTATACTGTCGCTTTCTGATTGACAAAAACACTTTTTTTGTCACCAGTGTGCCACCTTGCCGAAGCAGTTTGTTAGTTTGGCTGCAGCAACAGTAGGTGTTTTGTAGCCACAAATAAAACGGTATCGTCAGCATACAGTTGTAGCCCATCTCCAACTCTCAGCGATGCCATTGACATGTAAGCTAGACAATATAAATCTGGATCTCTGACACTGTCCTCTGACCCTTTCTTTGACAGTTTCGGGTGGTGACGGCTCCGTTTCATCATGTTGGCTTTGCCGACTTCTGGCTGGCTGACCAGTTAAACTCTCTTGGTGTGGTTCTGATGGATTTGGAGTACATGATCTGTTTCTACAGTTTTGAACTGGACTGGAAAAAACATGATGGACTTATCAGCAGTAAAGGTGAGACTGAACAGTTAAAGGCTGTAAAGACTCTGATCCACTGATGATGGACCTTACACCTTGTCATGACCACACTATTTGCGTGCCATTCTCTGCAGGTAAAGATGTGTGTAATTCCTACTCCTATGGCGTCCGTGCGGTGATCCAGTGTCTTCCTGCTTGGTTCCGATTCGTGCAGTGTCTCCGACGTTACCGCGACACCAAACGGGCCTTCCCTCACCTGGTTAACGCAGGGAAATACTCCACTTCCTTCTTTGTTGTCACCTTCGCTGCCCTATACAGTACACATAAAGGTAGAATGGATATTACACATCTTTGTTGTATTCAATGTGCAGAGGGCAAAGCTTAGACATACTCCTTTATTGGAATATCTGTTACAGGTGGCACCAGGCCTTCATGTCAAACAGACATTTATTACTTATCTTCCCTGTCATTTCATATTTTTTCCATAATTAGTGAGATGTCTCCCTGTGTTCTGATCTATTACTGTTTTACTGTTTTCACCTCCTCGCCGTTTACCTATTGTCTTGATAAACTCTGCTTATTGTACAACAAAAGTCCTGTCATGCTCCCCAACCTGAAAAACAAGATTCACAGTCACAACTAGAAAAGTTTTTTTCCACAGGATGTCCATTCCAGTTAGCTACTAGAAATTCTGCCAGAGACCATCAGAAGAAAAATAACTAAACAGTCGGACAGCAACGTGATATTTCTTTCAAGAATGATTTTCTTTATTTCCCTGGAAGGCTTAAGTTCTTCTGTTTGGCCACTGTAATTTAGTATAAAGCAGCTTCTCCTGTTATGTACAAGCTCCTCTGAGCAACTTTCATTTCTGTGTTGATTTTGGTGGTCCCTGCAGACAAAAGTGGGAATGTTTCAAAGCACCACAGTCCCTTTAGAAAACCTCTTATTTTCCTGAAGCAGGGTCTGACGGTCTGCAACTGTCAGTCCCAGTTCTGGTTCTCCTGTGCCTCCCGTCCCTCCTGCTCCTGGTCGGAGGAGGAGCTGCTGCTGCCGGTTGCAGAGCTCTCCTCCTCCCTTTGGAGCTCTGACTGCAGGTTGAGGGCTGCAGCAAAGCAAGATCTGGGTCTGTCTGCGGCTGGACCAGCCGGAGGCCCTGCTGAAATCTGAGCTGAAGGAGATTAATGAGTCTGATTTCGGGCGGTATCCGCCCCAGTGCACCAATAACAAGCATGAAGAATAACTATATAGTAATAGACAATCTTCTCTGATTGTCTCCTTTAATGTTGTAGGTCATATAGAGGCATCAGTAGTATTAGTACCAGTTAACACTTCCTCACATTAACTTTCTTTGATAAATACAGATTTCTGAGTTATTAGAAAAGAAACTTCTTTAAATCTGATGCTATACCAGCTGTCTAACCTCAAAGCGTTTCTCTCTCTCTCTCCTTAGCTGAAGGCCACGCTGACGCCCAGATCTTCCTCTACTTGTATATCGGCTGTTTAGTGGTCAGCTCATGTTACACACTCATCTGGGATCTGAAGATGGACTGGGGCCTGTTTGACCGCAACGCAGGAGAGAACACCTTTCTGAGAGAGGAGATAGTCTACCCACATAAGGTATTTCTCCACACAGGGAGGAACAGTAGTATTGATTCTTTCAATACCAGACCCTGACTATATTAAATGTAATGCGATGATGTGCTCTCCCTGTTTTCTGTCTCTCCCTCCAGGCCTATTACTACAGTGCTATAGTGGAGGATGTGCTGTTGCGTTTTTCATGGACCTTAACTGTCTCCCTCAGCACGGTCTCTGGGTTTCCCGGCATCTCTGACATACTGGCGACTGTACTGGCCCCAATGGAGGTCTTTAGGTATACACATCATTCTATTTTCTGTCTTTTAGTGTCTACTTCTTCCTCCTTTTCCTTTCTTCCTCCCCTTATTCCTCCAGGGTTAATCTGTCAATGATTCTTTCCCCTGGTCCATCATTTGTAAATTTCCCCGCTGCGGGACTAATAAAGGATTATCTTATCTTCCATTGAATGTCAGAAATGGTTTCCCAGAGTCAAAGCGGACTTCCTCTAATTGCTTGTTTTTCCAGATCAACCGTCAAAAATTCAAACACGGTTAGGAAGATAGAAAACCTTCTCCATATTAAAAACTGTAAAAAAGCAAAAGATTGACATGTTTAACACTTTATGAACACAAGATTGTTTGTGAATAAATGTAATCACCAATAGATGAATCAGCTTAATGTTTCAGCACTGCTGGGATTCAAATGATGCTAACTACACATTTTGCAGGCTCTTTTCATCTTGTGTCCCATTGTCATGTTCTTTGCTGCTTGTCGCAGCTTTTTTCTGTCTGTAAATGCTTGAATTATTTAAAATAGACTCAAAATAATTTTATCATATTTTAAATTTTCTATTTAATGTATCAGCTAATCTGTCTTCCATTCAAGTCATCACCCATGTCCCCCCCCCCTACTTGTGACTACTGATACAGCATGTGATGACGATTGGCTGACATAAGAATGTGGGCCACTGTTATTCACTGTTGTTAACAAACTAGCTACTAACAGTCAGTGCTTCTCCTTCCCAGACGTTTTGTATGGAACTTCTTCCGATTAGAGAACGAACACCTGAATAACTGTGGTGAGTTCAGGGCCGTCAGAGACATCAGCGTGGCTCCGCTCAATGCTGACGACCAAACCCTACTGGAGCAGATGATGGACCAGGAGGATGGAGTCAGGAACCGGCAGGGCAAGAAGAGCTGGAAGAGGAGCTACAGCATGAGTCTACGCAGGCCACGACTGGCCTCACAGTGAGTCTTAACAGCAACAGATGTGAACGTGATATTGGAACATACAAAGGTGATGGGTTGCTGCAGATTGGGAGATTGGAGCAGCAAGCTTTAAAAAAAAAAATATGGATCATGTTCATCCTCAACAATCCTTAATCCTCCTCTGTAGATCTATAACTAGTAATTCATTGGCAACGTCACCAAAAGAAAAAAGCTAAGGCCTTGGCATTACCTTGGTTTCAGGATCTAAAGTGGGCACAGGAGTTCCTATAGAAGATCATTAAACCGGTTACCAGCTGATGCAAAATGTTTATTAAAAAAACAGGAGTACAGGAGGAGGAAATGAGTGGGTTAAGAGAATTCACTACCTGAATTTAGCTGGATTTGAATATGACTTTGGAATTAAAAACAAATAATAATTAGATTTGACTCTTGAAGATGTACATTTGTTTTAGGGATGTTGGAATCATTTTGCCATTAACGCATACATATCATTTAGTTATAAAATAGTTTCATTACTGTAAGAATTGAATAAGCTACAATATCTATGGTGTCATGATTGCTGCATTGTTTTCCTTCGTGCAAGGCCAGAGGCCTTTCTCTTTTCCCAGTTTGCACTTGTGAACATCCTGCCATGTATATATCAGTTGAATTGGATGCAGCCTACAATCAATATAAAAACACAAGTAATATCAAGGTGGAATGTCTCTGTTTAGCTATTTTTGCTACGTATCTTAGAATTTGGCAAATTCTGGTAAACTTCTCTGCTGGCTTAGACCATGCAGCCTCTCCTCCCTCCACCAGCGGTACCTGCACAGAGGACAGGAGGACCGATAGTGACTGATGTCTGTCTTCTTTATTCTTTCTATTCTTCACTCAGGAATATTATTTATTTTATTGGTATTTTAGATTTGTTTCTATTGTAATATTCTTGGGTTTATATAGGTACTTTGCTGTTGAAAACATAAAATCTTTGTTGATTCTGATTAAAAAATGTATGGTAAAAAGCAATAAGTGATAAGAATCTAACCAATAAGGAGTATCTAAGTATCTACGAGTATTCGTATTGGTCAAATGGTAACTATCCTAATCCCTATCTGAAGTTGGTATCAAACTGCTAACCTGTGCTGTATGCCTACAAACTTTGGGTCGACACGGTAAATAATTTCTTCCATTTCCCTGTTTCAGGTCCAAGACCCGTGACACCAAGGTTTTGATAGAGGACACAGATGATGACTCCTGACATCAGGCCACGCCCCTCGCCTGGGTCCAGAATTTATTCAAAGGGGGGAACTCCACCTCCTAACTGAGGAATTACCCAGCGAGTTGGGCGTTGAACTCTCAGCCGAGGACAGGTTTTAAACTCTCATGCCTACGTAATCCTTTATCCAATGCATGAGCCTGTACATGGGTCAGAACTATTTGAAGTATTTCAAGGGATGAACTTTCACTTCTTGAACAAACAACCCAGCAACATGGCCATCAAACTCTTACCCCTACCTTCAATAATAATCAAGGTGGGCTTACTACTTAAACTCTACCTTACCGAAGCAGTGGGTGAAAAACGTCTCTACTTGTCATCCACAGACACCCAAAGGTGAAATCTTTAACTACTGTCATTGCTTGAGCTCTCCTAAAAGCCTCCGTCTAGCATGAACAACGCAGCTAAATGGAATGCAAGCCGATCACCCTGGCAGGAAGTGTCCCTGCTCCCTCTCGGTGCCAATCAGCTCCCACACAGGGAGAGGCCGACAACTTCAAACCTGCTGCTGTTGAGGACCAAAGGTTTATTTCCCCGCCTTTTATCTATTAGCCTCCACCTACACTGCACCTCAAGAGATATGAGTCATCTTTTAATTTGGACCTCAGAGGGGATCTACAGCCAACTTTTTCCAATAATAGGAATAAAAAGGGTTGAAAAGTGTCCTCCTCCTTTCAGCGTCTTTTTAGGCCTTGTGACCTTCTCCCAGACCCTTGGCCAACAGACTATGCTGACAAGCATTTAGTAACGCCAATCAATCACTGGTTTGACTCCCTCACTCTTCAGCTTGCCCCATCAAAGCATCACAGAGCTGCCTACCTGCACCTTACACGCTTTAGAAACACACACTCAGAAACACGCACTTTTAACGAGTGAATTGGAGTGGAATGCCTATTGTGTGTTCACACACACACAAACGGTGATTTAAAA
This sequence comes from Anoplopoma fimbria, assembly GCF_027596085.1. Classification (NCBI taxonomy): domain Eukaryota; kingdom Metazoa; phylum Chordata; class Actinopteri; order Perciformes; family Anoplopomatidae; genus Anoplopoma; species Anoplopoma fimbria. Next base: position 8,671,230 of record NC_072451.1, on the reverse strand, counting down.
TGTTTTATTGTTTATGGATGAGCGACAAACAGAAAACACACACACACACACACACACACACACACACACACAGACTAGTAATTATTTATAACAGTGGTTGTAAATATGAGACGGACCAAAGTAGGTGGTGGTGTGAAAATATTCATGAAATATCAAATACTCCATTTTTTTTGCTGAGTTCGGACTGCATGGAACAGCAGCTGGAATGACTGTTCAGCCGTGGAGATTTCGATTCCAGAAAAAGATGAAGATAGCCCCTAAACAACCTGTTGTAACCCCCAGTCCTCCAATGTGGAAAAATTATCCTCTATGTGGAATTGGTGTGGAATGTATGCCAACTTATTTATGTATGTATGAGGAGGAGGGATACTGAAATACCAACTGTCAACTTATTTAGGCAGATCATTTTTTGTAAACTTGAAACAAGAGTTAAGATGAGATCCAAGGAGTTTTATTGTTTGCCCATGAAATCTTGATTGAAAACTTTACTGGTTATAGACAGTAATTTGCGTCTGTTTAACTGGTTCATTGAAATGTGACAATGATGAAAAGGAGGGAGGTCACCTGTCTATCACGTATTGGTTCAAACTTTCACATTCAAAAGGGTGGTGTAGTTCAACATGAATCTGGATGAAGTGGCTCTTCCAGCTGGCTTGGTGGTAAGGGACCCAGTGGGGACTGATTCTGATTGGCTGTGTTTACACTCATGAGATGCATGCGTAATTCAGATTCCATAAGCAGTCCGGTTTGGATTTAACACTTAACCAACTGGGGTTTGGTTAAAATGGATAACATATTTGTCTTAAGACAAAGTCATTGTAATGTATTTGTATGTTCAGTATGTAATTGAACTATTCATCACCTCTTTTTAGTCTACCGTACATTCTCAAATTACGACTCTAGCCTTATTAGCTCAATGGCAGAGAGAGATCCAGGGCTTTATTTGGAACAGGCAATTAGAGAGAACATTCTTTTATTCCATAAATTCTCCCACTTCCCAATGAATGCAAACGCAAAACTTAATCCATGTTTACCTGTCGTCTTGTTGAATTAACAATAATGTCTATTTCCACAGCACTATTTAAATCAGTGCAACAACACTCACCACTCTGCTGCTCTGTTTCCCTTTATCACAAATACTTGTTTCGTTCACTAATTAATTCCAGTCTTTTCATTTTTTCCCAACGCTTCCTGCCCTATTAAATATCACATTAAAAGTATTCCAGTCTTCCTGTTATTGATGGTCCTTTAATGTGGAAAAATTGACAGCTTTACACCAGAGTAGCAGAATGGAATTAGTTCTGTGGAAATGTAAATAATGCTAAATTTACCATGTGCGAGCCATTGTTGTTGGCTCACTTTCAATGTGTTTTTTTTACCAAGCCATTATTTGTTCCTGCTGGCTCGTCCCAGCCATTATTTGATTTTGTAAGATAATTTACAGTAGTATTCTTTAACAGCTGGTAGTTTTGGAGCTTACTGGGATTGGTGTAGTTTTGTATCTATAGTTTGACAAACTCAGTAACAGGTTATGCACAGTCACCATCAAGTCATCTGCATATTGGCAAACTCATTTCAAAGGCACTATGTCATGGTGGCCACACTGCAAGCACTAGTGTCAACCTGTGGTACCAAATCATTGGAGCTACAAAATGAAAGCATCTTTTATTGTTTGATGAAGACAGGTAGTTGTGATTGCACTGGAGAAAATGTTTTTATAAATGTTTCTAAGAGAACAAAGATATTCATTTTGTTGCTTTTTTCACATTCCCCAAGTTTGACCCACTTATGACTTGTGCTGCTGGTTTGTCCAACAACAGCTCATGTTGAGGTATTAAATTAACAGTTAGAGTGTTTAGTTGAGGAGGTCATGTTTAGGTTGTACAAACCATTTTGCTTTATTGTTTTCATCAAGCTTGTTAATAGCTTGGGCTATTTGGAGTAGACGAGAGTGACTGACTTTTAAAATCCTACAGTAAGCCCTGATTGAGGTCATTTACCAATGAGCAATAAGCACTTTAATGCCAAACTTAATTTTATTTTTTTGCATCTCCCTGAGGAAGCTGTATAGCAATTAAGTTCTAGTAGTTTTATTTTCCATAATATTTTAGTGGTTCTTTCTAGACCTTGCTATAAAACATACAGAAGAACAACTATTTGAGGACAGAGACCATCAGTGTTTTTAAACACGGGTATGTTTCATTTGGGTCTCAATCATGAGATAATCCACTCGTGTTGAGCTCTAGCTAGCAGGGAAAGCAGAGCTATTGCCAGTTTAGCCAATTAAACATTTAAGTTTAAAGAAAGTCTTTATTCAGCGATACTTTTAATTTCTTAGTATTTTGAATTAGGTCTTTGTTTCACATTTTTGATTTGATTCCCTCTGAGCTGAGTGAATTGAACTCTCACTATGGTGAAGGTCTTTCAATTTCAGTTTTTCTAAAGACCACTATTGCCTTTCATTGCTTTTCTTTTTACCTACGCCAAGGACTTTGTGTTTTAGGTTCAGTTGGTTTGTTAGTTTCTCTGGGCCAGGAAGAACCCTTTCAATTTTGAAGCGGATTGGAATTATGGGGTGATTGAACGCATTTCTTTTCACTTTTGTTAACCTTAATGGAGGTCTGTGCTCTCTGAGTGCCCTTCTAGTTGTTACAGGTATTGTCATTTTGCTGATTAGTAACAGCAGATACTGACAAATATGTATCTCTCAATATGATATAAAACATTGCAAGCCATTAGTGATACATTTATAATGTCTGATAAAACAGTAGAGAAGAAGCAATATTTGACAGGTCTAGGAGTTACTACTTCTCAGTAGCTCTGGCAGTTACTTCGACCGACTAGCTCAGCTGGCTACTGAGTTAGTGATTAGCTCAGCTACAGCAGCTCACCAAGTAGCCCTGCCAGTATGGTCACTGCTTTACCAAGACCTTATAATCAAATGTTTCACTAAGGCGTTCCGATTTATTTCACTCTTCCACCTTTGGGTGTGAGCAGGGCTTTAGGGTGCAACAATGGCACTGGAGTTTGCAAGGCGACAGTCTTTTGGCGTAGCAGGAAGTATGTTCATAACTTCTGTCTCCATTCAGGATGAAGATATTTTCTGAAATAAGCATGACCTAAAAAATATTGATCTTAAAAATGGGTGTAGAAGTCCCCCGTGGGTTGTCGGGACCAGATGCCGCTTTGCTTGTCCCAAGAATTGTCCTGGATCCTGTGACATTTCTTGATATAACAGAGCAATTGATCTTGGTTCATACAAACACTGGTTGCTGGAAAGCTGGTATTACAAATAATGTGTGACAGTGTCTAGAAGGTTAAATGTGGTTAAGTAACAATAACTTTTAGACATTGAGTATTTTCAGTTTCTCTTTCGTCAGACAGTAAAGATGCTGCTGAGTTTTTAACTCTGCCTTTTGTTGCACACTCAGGGGTCGTCTCTCTTTCACACAACCACATGGCAAGAAACAGGATTGCCTTCTCGTTTATGTATTAATCTTTTAATCACAGAACATTTCTCGTTTCCTTCACTACTTTGTTTTTCTGAAATGTCCAGTTCGCAGACGCAATCATTCCATCCAAAAAAGAACAGTTTAGTTTTCTGATGTTTTATGCCATGCATTTTTTCAGGGCGTTTTATTTTAATAATCCCTCAGGTTTCCATTTTGAGATTCTTAACATATTATAATAAATTAGATTATTAACATTCCATAGTGACCAGAGAGTGGGAGATGAGTTGTTCTAATATTTGCACTCAGGACATTCTGAGCATATTTGCACCTTAACCTTCCAATTCACAAGCTTCCAGTCACCTGTCCCTTTTATTTGGTAACCGACCTTAATTTAGCAATGTACCATTTGAAACCTCACTCCACGAATGTATCTGTTTCTGACGTGAATACACCAGAGCTTAGCAAAGGAGCCTCTGGAAAGTGATAGTTTGAAATTATATTTTTGGTATTTTATTATTTTGTTGATGCCAAATAGGAGGACCTTCCAACGCTAAACTATTCCTCTGATGCCAGAGCTGGGCCTCGTGGTGATTTATGTTTAACTTGTTATGGTTCTGAACACTGAACATTGAGACATTTCAGCTGCAGGTAGGCTGACTGTGCTGTTTGGAATAGTTGATCATATCTTTTTTTTTTTTTTTTTCTACATTCCAGACAATGACTCACTCCCATTATACATCACACTTAAACACCACACCGCTTTTATGTTAAAGATGTTTGAGACTGTGACAGACAGGTGAATCTCCTTTTTCCAAAAGTCAATCACATGAAACCACCTCTAGAGCGTAGGGCTGGGTATTAATCCTCAATACTTTTTGGGTAGCACTGCGTACCAAAAACTAACAAAAAAAATATCTGGTTAGATTTGTGATCTTTGTTACTTATTATTTGTTCAGATTTATGTTTTGTTCATTTTAGACTTACTTTATTAAGGTACATTTATGGAACACATGCTTGTGTTCAGACAACATGAAACTCAGAAATGGGGCTTCTTTGGTCAAATGAAAAAGAGTTGTGTCAAACCAATGTTAACGATATCAACCCTCAAACAGAAGTTCTCTCAGAATGTCTAAGGAATGTTTCAATACAACTGTCTTATTTTCAACAAGCTGGCTTTCTCACATTTCACATTGCACCAGTTGATCAGTTGGTTAATAGCAAAGCCTCTCATTGGGCCTCATGCAATACACTTTTCTTTTTCTTACCCAAACTTCTCTGACTTCTTTCTGTGAGGTCTTATCGTACAAGTGTTCCAAGTCATATTCACCAAACACAAACTTGTTGCAAAACCTCGGTTTTAACTTTTTAACTTTGCAAGATGTGCTTTGTGAGATGTGATCGTTAATGTAATTAATAACCCCTAACATTGCTGATTAAGGCTGCCTCTTCCTCTCAGTGTGTGGGCAAATTTCGCACTGCACAGCTCCATGTCCTGCTGTGAGAAATCAGCAGACACAGACGTAGCAACTTAGCACTGTCAGTAGCTGTGTTCATAAGAAAATATTAATAGTGCTGCCAACTTGCCATCAAAGCAGCGGCGTACTGTGACCGACGCAAAGAAGGAATGATTTGACGCTAAAAGCTAGTTCTTAAAGCGAAGCGGGTCAGGGCAGTCAAGGGAACATGACACTCGTGGACATGGATGAGAGTTGATAATAGAGAAGGTGACGTCACACTGTTAGTCTAACAGAGGATGTGCACCTGGACGGGGCGTGTCCAGGTGCACAAAAGCTAGTTTTAGTGCTAAAAGCTTAAAGTGAGAGAATGTACCTGCTGAATTTTTTATTTTTTTTTACTGTAATTGGCAAGCCATGATGATGATGATATGGTAAACAAAATACACATTTTGCATTGGGTATATATTATGTTTTAATTATATCATTTTATTTTAATGGATTTTTCGTTCAGATGGATGCGTTATGACTAACTATAAAGTCATGTTTTTCCGCTCTGAGGAGAGAGGCAGTTATTTGTTCATGACTAGTATGACAGGTTATGGCCCAATCAATTTCTCTCAAGGTTTTAATCACAATTGAGTGGTATGAGTCCTAATGTTTTTTAACAGACAGTTATGCAGATTATTACAGAGGAAGTAACACATTTGGCAGCCTGTAGATGTTTTCTGTCCTCAGATCTGGACACATCATTAGGAATAGAGGGTTGCCGCTGAAGGTTGAGCTGAGTTCACATCTGTTTCCCATGGCAACACTGTCCACTCTTCAGGTCCAGGACATCCCAGTTGCTGATGTTGTTGCTCTTTGGTGTTTGGGGTTTCTCCTCCCTGTGAGGACACTGTATCCTCTACTCTGTTTGGACCACCTGCTGTCCACCAGTTCTTTTGTAAGCACACCAATCATCTTCCTTAAGGCCTCTCTAAGGTTCTGGGCCTGGAGCATGGAGCCTCTCAGAGGACCAGAGTCCAGGGACTTGAAGCCATGCTGTTAAGTTTAGTGTCTTTCTACACCACAACCTGTTGCTTTTTTTGTTTTTAAGTCATTTGGTCTTATCAACTCAGTTGAGCTGTGAAGTTTCATGCTCACTGGCCCAACTCTTTCTGTGTGGAACATAATGTAGTGTGTAAGAAACAAACCTGAATTGAAATGTTCTGACCTCTAAATAGTTAAAGCAAAATTCAAACTAGAACTAAATGGATCGAGAAAACAAAATGTTAGACATTTTTTTTTTCTGGTTAGTGTCTAATTACCAGAACCAGTGAGTTTTGTTCCATGTTGTGACCCCACTATGGTGTGACCCAGAGCTGTTGATTATACAATACATTATATATTGATGAAGATATTGATTAGGAGCATTGTATAATCGTGACTGTGCTGTGGGTGTTGTCTTGTATGTACAGTAGCAGAGTGATGCTACAGAGGTGCCTGGTTCACCAAACCCCTGTTACAGTTTTTCAGTAAAAACAGCTAAAGCTCAAAGAGGTGTTTGTGACTGGAAGTCTTATTTATGTTCTCAAACTAACACTGATGTTTATGTGTCTGTTTACTGCATACAAGAGTGATACATAGCAGGAATTCAATGTTGGAACATGTTGGGAATTGAGACTCTAATTGTCATATCCAGCCTCTTTAAATCTGAGCATTCTTGTGACAGGTTGTCGAGACCGAAAAAGCCTCTCAAACTCTCGGATGATGCAACGATGACTTTCTAACATCCAAGTATAGAATATGTGTAAAATCTAAATGATCATAATAAGCAGTGGATTCCATTTAATTAGGAAATGACTTGCTAGCATTTTTAATCTTTCTTCCAAACAGTGGTCAGGGATAGTCTTTATTTTACTTTATTTACTGTCTTTTTATTATATGTCATCACTTTGAAGTTTGACTTTGACCTGCTGATCAAGCAGGAAATATTATAGAAAGTGTCTGTATGGTTCATGACAGCATCACAAGCAAAGTTCCATTCACCTCCATTTATATTTAGGAGGAGACACATCTACAAACCTGGGGCAGAAAGTCACCTTAGTGAGGAGGGGTGGTTGACTCTGTTTCTGGGTATGTTGTTATTACTTACCATAGGTTTAGTTTTTTAGTTACATGCTTCATGTCAAGCGGTCATGAACTTAAGAACAATGCAGATATTTTAAGAAAGCGCCCTCTGGTGTTGGAGATATAACCAGTGTGACAAGATTATACTATTCCATTCTGCTTTATATTTGCTCCACTACAATTCAGATGGAACTAATGTACTTTTTACTGCTCTACTGTTATCTGACTCAGAAATATTTTTTTTTTTTTAGAAAAGGCCAACACATGAATATAACTTTGTGTTGCAGACCTTTCCTTATACAATTATCTTACGACCCCTGAACCTTAGATTGGGAACCACTAGACTAAAGTACCTGACTGTATATCATGTGGTTAATAGTAAACTGCAACAGTAAAAGTGTTTTTAACTTTTAATACTTTAAGTACATTTTGCTCATGATGCTTTTGTTCTTTCACTTAATGAGGATTTTGAATGTGAATTTGAATTTTTTTTTCACATGCATATGTTGGTACTTTTACTTTATTCAAGGAATATCGTAATACTTTTTCCACCACTGAATGAAAGACGGTCTCTGATGGACCTGCATGGAGGAGAGGTGTGCAAAAGCTGGTAGAGGTCAAATGAAAAAAGATTCAACTGCTGCCAGTGGAGCTACAAAGTAATGAGGAACGATGAGGTCTGGTGGACATGACACACTTTTGTTTGGCCAGCCAGCGTTTCTCAGATTGGAGTGAGATAAGGAGGAAAGGTTATGTCGTGATCTTTGCAATAAAACATTTTTGATGTGACGTGTCGAGTCTTGGCCAATCAGCGTTAAACTGTCTACACCGTCTTCATTCTTTCACTCCAAGTGAAACTGTTCATCCTTTCACTCCATGTTGAAGTTACTGCCGATACTGGATCTACATTACAGCAATGTACACTAGTTTTGAGGTAAGTCTTGTTTGCTAGGAACGATGTAATATGCTGTTTAACTAACTTAACGTTAGGTAACTAGTCGGTAAAGTAATGTTAAACTGCCATATCAAGTTGTGTGTCGTAATATTTTTGTCACGTTACCCCATCAAATCTTTCCCAACCTGTTTATAATGGAAAGCTAGTCAGCTTGATATCACGTTATGCCCAGAGACAGAGTCAGTGCACATAGCCAGAGAGAGGAGGATGGAGCTGGAGTGTCAGCCTGCAACATCTACTGCTGCAGAGAAAAGGAAGCAGGAGGTAGAGGCAGAAAGGCTGGCAAGAGAAAGGCACATGGCTAAGCAGTGCAAACGAGTCCTTGAAGGACTTGTTCAGGATTTTGGTTCACCAGCCACAACTTGTTCAACTCCATGAATAACTTTAACCATATTGTATATGATGATTGATATGGGGGAAATGTATATTTGATGTTTTATTCATCCCAGTGAGCATTTTTCCGTTGAAAAGAGGTCTAAAAGCGGATCAAAAGTGAAAGCATATTCTATCAGACGTTTACGTTTAGACCACATTTCAACGTGATTTGCAATCGTGCATTTGTTCATCCTCTACGTTGTGATAATAATTGTATATCGTTTTAGAGGCTTACTATGAAACCACATCCACATTTCTCAGTTGAAAGCCAATATTGCAAATCCCGGTGAAATATGGTCTAATGGACGTTGAATATACTTTCACTTTTGAAACGCTTTTAGACATAAACGTCTTGAACCTCAAAATGTTCACAGTGAAATATGTAGCATTAAACACGTAGTCATAGTAACACATTCATAGTTTACATTGACAGGACAAATAAGACCATCTGACACAGGCAACAATACATTTGTTTTTATTCATACAACTACAATGAAATTGAAAATACACACAACAAAATCTCCCGTTTCTCTTTAAATGTCAGTTGTCAAAACCTCCAGGAGCCAGTTTCAGATGATCTGCCATATTTCAGATGTCTGTAAATTAAACAAGAATTAGAAAAACATATTCACTCTTGAACCAGTCTTTTCACCGGTGACCAGGGGCGCCGCTCCCCATGAAAAGAATCTTTACAGGGCCCCCAACACAGCGTTTTTGATGCTATTTTACATACAATTATGCATTTTAATGGTATTTTTGACTATCATTAATTTGTAGAAAGAAGAACAGCATGACAGTTGACATGTACAGTAGGGGAAGAACTGAGCACTCTGAATACAATGGAATTCATTTTGAGTCATTTATTTGCTGCACCACTCTTCTTAAAAAACTCTTCCATGAAAAAATAGAAAAAACTGCTCACATCATCATTAGGGGCCTCTCTGGGCCCCCTCCATCATGGGCCCCTAGAATCCGTCATATTACACATTAAAATAATACTTTATATAATATTTTATATAATAATGTTTGTATGTTGTTGTATGCCAAACAACAATGTTCTGACCGTTTGACCCATTCTTGTTTGTACATCAATTTATTTTACTCACTTCCTCCCCATTTAAACTGTGTCCTTCCCCATTTAAACTGTTTGTTGTTGTTGTATGCCCAGCAATCCCCATTTAAACTTTATTTTACTCACTTCCTCCCCATTTAAACTGTGTTCCTCCCCTTTTAAACTGTGTCCTCCCCTTTTAAACTGTGTTCCTCCCCTGTGTTCCTCCCCATTTAAACTGTGTTCCTCCCCATTTAAACTGTGTTCCTCCCCTTTTAAACTGTGTACAGCCCCACTAGCTTTCTGTGATGTATTTTAGATGTGAAATGGCCTAAAACTCCCTTTATATCAATGAATTACAGCGACAGCCCATAAAGACAGTCGCCAACATTAACTTACACACATGTTAATGTTTACTGTTGGTCCATGTAGCAGTACACTACAAGCTAGGAGCCTCGCCTGCATCGTGAGCAGCATAAAATGATATTAATGATGCTAATTTCCCTTTGAATAACTGGATTCCAGTAGTTCAAGTACTTACACAGTCTGAGCCGGAGTTCCTGCGCATGCGCGTTCCAGCGGTAGGCGCTCACTGTGTTTCACATGAACGCGGACTGAACGTGCACGGCTCCGTTAGGATGTCCCGTGAGCTTCTTGTTGGCAGCAAAACGTTTATAGTTCCGTATTTACGACTCTTTATGTGAAACATTAAAAGCGTTTAAATCACGTCTACGTGTAGACCACATTTCAACGACCAGTTGAACACTTTACATAAATACTATAATATATATATAATATGTTAATATCGTCTCTCTTACAGCCTTACGTTACAACAGAACACAATTTCACCCAGTTTTCAACCAGATTTAGATGTTGAAATCCCGTCTAGTGCTCACTGTGTGTGGTTGTTGTTTTACTGCCTTTCTTGTTTTTATTTATTTTATTTTATTTTATCTTATCTGTGTTATATGACTAAAACTTTTGAAAATGAGACCTCGGTCTCAATGGATTTTGTCTAAATAAAGGATAATAATAATAATAATAATAATAATAATAATAATAATAATAATAATAATGGAGAAAACTAGCCAGCTTTTCAACTAGAGCTGAAATACCGATTAATAACTGAATAATAAATTAGTTTTTTGCTTAAAGTAAATGTTGTCTTATCACTTAACTTTCTTAGTTAAGTACACCAGAATGCTACATTTTAAAGCTCATATTTAAAATAAGCATTTTAACCCGACAGGGTTTCGGGTTCTGGTGCTTGTCTCACAGTTCTATTTACTGTTACAGTGCCATTGAGCAAGGCACTGTAACTGCAACTGCGCTTATTTGGACACACACACACACACACACACACACACACACACACACACACACACACACACACACCGCCCTCCCCTCTGTCCGTTTACCGTCCGTCTCTCTCCTCCCTCCCTCCAGCAGCAGCCCGCTGCCAGTGAAATGTAGCCGGACCTCTGTGCGACATGAACGGGCCTCAGCTCAGTGAATTGCCGGACGACTCGGAGCAGCTCCGGCCGTGTGTGAGCGGCCTGAGGCGGGGAGCCCTGCAGGCCGACGAGCTGTCCGCCGTCAGGACGTTCTCCGACAACTTTCTCATCAAGTTCCTGCGGGCCAGAGACTTCGACGTGGAGCTCTCTCTGAAGGTACCGGACCAGCTGAGACCGTGTCAGTGTTTATGGAGGCTGTTAGTGACTGCGCATGACGGAAAGCGTTTTATTTAGTGCTGCCATGTCTGTACATTATCATACAGTGTGTACTTACTGTCAGAGGTGAAGTATTACTACATTCATTCAAGTAGCCTTCTGCACTCACGTACAAATTCGAGCTACTTGTACTTTACTTGAGTACTTGTATTTTAAATGCTACTTCATACTTCTACTACAAGTAATATCTCGGAGGTACACATTGTACTTTTTACTGCTCTACGTGTATCTGACAGCTTTAGATACTAGTCAGGCCAGACGTTTTTCCTCCTCCTCCTCCTCTTCGGGGAAAAACATGTATCTCCAAATGTAGTGATTTAAAGTGTTTTCATCTTAAGTGTACCTATAGTGGTCTGATAAAATTGTCCTACTTCTCAAACTACACAAAATGTATCTTAAAAAAACTAACCGTAACCTTGGATCAGCTGGAAATGCATCTTCACAAAGCTGACAACAGGCTGTTTTTCTTTGTAGAGATAGGTGGTTCTTACAGGACAGCAACGCTACAAACATCTGATGATCTGATAGAATATGATGCATTACTGTAGATTTAACCAGACAACATGATATAAAGGAGTTACAATGCAACATACACATTCCATTAATATTCCTGATACAGCATACTGTATATTATAGAACAGTAAAACACTGACAAGGATACTTGTAAGTACTTTAGGTGTTTTTCTGATGATTTTGAATGCACGTTTTTTACTGGTAATGTAACATTGTTCAGCTCCGAATCACTGTACAGATATAGCTATCGCTTTTCTAGGGATGGAACTCAAGTTGAAATTACAAATATTTTCGTGATGTTAGAACAACAATTAGTTCCTAAATTTAGTAATATTGAACTGTAAATGAAATGCACAGTGGTTGGGTCAGAATTTTATGCAAATACAGAATGATTCTAACAAAAATGTCATGAGCATCTAGCACTGAAAAAGTGTCACGCAAGCAATCTCTATTTCTTTCATTTGAGACTACAAAAATTCTCCATTCAATGTTACATAAATGAAAGTTAATGACATGACATTTGAGACAAACGGCTCTGTGCAGACCTACGTCTCTTGCGTGTCACTGCGTCCTGAAGTACTTATTTACTCTTCAAGTCTTGTTCTTTGACTAAAAGTACATAAAAGCGAGATTGATGCTCAATAAAATGTCACTCAATAATACTTATATATATATATATATATATATATTAGCTCTACTCCGGTTTGTAATCCTGAAACGGCTGCTGCTCTGCTGCTAAACACTTTGAAATTCGCGGCCAAGACAGAACCTGTGTTCTATAATACGCCAATGGTATGAGAGAGAGAGTGCATTATGTTGCACTTTCAATTATGATACGTAATCTCTTAAATTGAATACTTCCTATACATTGTTGTTAGGAATAGTTAAATAAATAAATAAGTAATGCTACACAATAAATAAAAGGCTTCAAATAGACCATGTGATCGCTATCAGATGATACTATTTACAACGAATGCTGATTGGCCCAAAAAATACTGATCAGAGCAAAGGAACAAAAAGGCATATTTCAATTAGCTTTTCCTTATGCAATTCATCCTGTCTTCCTGTCCTGAACACTGGGGACCATGAGGAACCTGCAACTTTCAGTCTGTCCCTAACACCATTAGGTTGAGATCATTCCATTCTTCCCCCGTGTTCCTCCATGTGTGGGACTGTGTGCTGCCTGGGCTAACACATGGAGAATTAATACCAAGATTAAGCAAGGCTTGTTGAGTATTATAGTCATCTCACGTGTCACTTTAGAAAGAAAGCAGCATTGCATTGCCAAATGAAGTCATAAAATCCAAATCAAGGGTCATGTTGTGAGTCAGTGTGTTGGTGCAGTCTGCCCTCAGCTAAAAATCCAATCAGAATTTACTTTTCACAATTTCCCAATATTAGTCATCACACTTTTTGGTTGAGTCGATGGCACACTTTCTGTCTTTCTTAGGTATTTCTTCTACTCTTTGTTGTAGGTTTTAAGTGTTCTTGGACTTTTATATTTGTCTTGCTTTTGAGTGTTAGATTTGTTGGACCCCACTTTAGAGGCCTTCTCTTAGTTACAGATCAGTAGTGAAAAATTGAAAATCATAACATGAAACCGACACAATTGAGGAAGTTTCTAAGGTCCCTGAAAATGGTTGAATTAAAAGCAGCATTAACAACAAGTGACAACACAACAAAACCATATATTCAATGTTTTCAACTTCAACTAGTGGCTTCTTATAAGTTTTAGAAATGATGAATGCTACTACTGGGGCTATAAGGGGAAATTATAACTATTTCTGAGTTGGAGTCATCCATTTAGAGAACTTTGGTACCGCCATGTCGGTGGTAGCAGGCTTCATCACAGACAAACAGTTTTGTGTCATCCACATGGCTGTGGAATTCAATGTCCCTTTTACGCATAATTTGCCCCATGGTTAGCATGTATATAGGTATTATGAGGGGATCCAAAGGTGAGCCTTGGGGGTCTCCACAGAAAAGAGGAGCACAGAGAAGGAGGCATTACCAAGCTTTACAAACAAGGGTCTATTTGACAGATAAGAGATGAACCGACACAGAACCACCTCACTGATGCTAACGTGCTTTTTCAAACGGTTGATTGTTATATTTTGCTCCACTGTGTCGAAGGCTGAGCAGAGGTCAAGGATAATTAAAATTAAATAATAAGGTAATTCCTCCTTAAAATGTTAATGGGCTGTACTTGTATAGCGCTTTTCTAGTCTTCCGACCACTCAAAGCTCTTTTACACTACATGTCATCATTTACCCATTCATAGACTGATGGCTACTAAGGTGCCACTTGCCCATCAGGACTCCAACTAACATTCATACACATACATACACCACAGGAACAGCCTGCGGGTTAAGTGTTTTGCCCAAGGACACATCGACATGGACTGCCATTGCCGGGGATCGAACCCCCAATCCTCTGATCGGAGGAAGACCCTGCTCACTGAGCCACAGTCGCCCCAGAGAAAAGAACTAGTGAACCAGGGATGTTTTTGTTTCAGACTTTAATCCAGCATTTGTGTACCTGTGTCTGTCGTACATTATACTGACTTAACAGAGACTTAAATATTGCTGTAATATTACTACAATATGTTTTAAGACTGATTGTAGAATCACAGTACTCTTTCCTTCGAGCATGTTGAGTCAGTGTAGGTTGTACACAGTGCTTGGCTCAGAAAGGAAGGCTTAGTTGATTATTTTCCTTTGAAAGCAGCTGGAGCTCACCCAACTGTGTCTAAGCTCAGCACTCTGTATCACTGATACACATGTACAAACTGACTCTGACTTTTACCACACAAATAGATGTCTGAACATGCTTTTAGATGAGGGAGAGGGGGAACAGACACCAGTGTTGGACAGGTGCTGATCATGGTGAAAGCACAAGCGCACACTCCCTTTATTGAAACGTCATAGCCTGGCCTTTATTTCCTGTTAAATACTATTAGGCTTTGGCAAAGATAACGGAGTAGATTAAAGCTTATAAAACCATTTGAATGTATCATGTGTCCTGCAGCTCTTACTGAACTACCAGCGATGGCGGAGAGAGAGTCCTGAGATCAGCACCTGCCTGTCTCCCTCCTCTGTGATTGGCCTCCTCAACACAACTTACCATGCCGTCCTCCCACAGCGGGACCACACAGGCAGCAGGGTGCTCATCTACAGAATTGGTCAGTATGAGTGTGTGTGTGTTGATGTTTTGATCATGAAGACATTTTCTTCTTAAAAGCAGTGATATAATGTTACATATAACAGGTGTGTTTTGTAAAGACATAAATACCCAAGACCCGTGAATAATGACCTTAACAAAATACCACTGTCCAGTGACACAATCACTTTATATCCTTATAATCCTTAAAATCTTAGTCCTGGTTAAATTGGCAACACCTGTGGTTACAGTTGTAACAGCAACTGAGCTTTAAAGGATAGGTCCACATATTTCAATAAACTACGTTAACATACAGATTTTGAATTAGTATTCACATCTCAATTTATGTTCCTGTATTCTAAACATTACTTAAATAAAAGTAAAAAAGTGTTAGCATCAACATACAGTATACTTTAATTACCAAAAGTAAAAGTACTCACAATGCAGAATAATATGTATAACTGTATTATAATAATTGATTTATTAGTATGTTCATCACTGTAATGTTGCAGCTGGTGAAGGTGGAGTTAATTTTAATGACTTTATATAGGCTACTGCTGGCTTGTTTAATCTATAGTAATACAGTATTTATAAGTGATTATATTTTAAATTAATAATCTGAAACTGTTAAATAACTAAAACTGTCAGATTAATGTAGTTGAATAAAAAGTACAATATTTACCTCTGAGATATAGTGGTGTCGCATTAAAAAAGATATCGTCATGTACCTTCAAAATAGTACTTGAGTCAATGTATTTTGGGTCAGTGATGATTTCATCATTGTTAATTTAAAAACATTTAATAAATGTTTTTACCGCTCTTGTTGTACTACAGTACTACTACCTATTACTAACAATTACTAATATTTTTAACATCACAATTCATAAATACATTTAGATTTTTCAGGGATTGAGACATGTATGTTGAATTTTATATAAGGTGGCCAAGTGCATTAAAAAGCACCCAATAGAGCGTGTTTATCAAACTCTATTGTGATACTTTTAGATACTTTTGAATTTGAATTGAATATAAATGAATTGCTTTTGTGTAATTTTCTTTACACTATTAGATGTTGATCACACTAAACCAGTTTGTCCACTCCCTCATCACTCAGCATGCAGTACTCTGAGGTACTGATACATGGTTAGATGGTTGTATGAAAAATTTGATTTTTATGGTAATATACAATGCTAGTTATTTTTATATCTAAATCGGCTTAAGAATTCACATGAATAAATACGATAAATTCAAATGAACAGAATTCCAATCAAGAGACATCATCAGGTAGAGACAAACGTGTTTTGCCACTGTTAGCTAGCTAACCTTCCCTCGAATGCCAGAAGAGGTTGCCCGTGAAGAAAAACCCACAGAGAATCATCACCCTGCTCTGATGAGAGCAGAGTTTGTGGGTCTTAAAACCAAAACAATGAGCTAAAAGGGGCTAAACAAAACCTTGTTTCAGTGAAAAAGAAAATAACCAACTCTGATAACGCTACCTGTCCAGAACTAAATGGCAGCCAGACATAGTTAGAGACTAGCTGGTGAACAAAGTGGCAATTTTAACTGCTAAAGGGCCAGACATTTCTCTCAGGAGTTCGTGGAGACAAAAACAGAGCAAAAAGGAGTATATATTGACTAATATTTATCAGGTGGACTCAAACATGACTTCAAATCAATTCGAATTTAGTTCTGTGTCCTCGAATACGGCAAGAAGGTGTCCATTCATGGTGCAGGGTGTGCAGCTTGTTCACACCCCTTTTGTGGCTGATACCGATGCAAAAGCATTACATCCACTTTAGTCCTGTCGGATAAAAAGCAGCTGTATTTATCAGATGAGAACTCATTGTTACACCGCTGAATATTTTTATGTTCATGGTAAATGGCCTTTCTAATCTTCCGACAACCCAAAAGCGCTTTAACACTACATGTCATCATTCACCCATTCATACCCATTCATACACTGATGACAGGGGCTACCATGAAAGGTGACACCTGACCATCAGGACTAGCTAACTTTCATACAACATTCATACAACATTCATACAACATTCATACACTGCAGGAACAGCTACAGAAGCGATTTGGGGTAAAGTGGTCATGTGCTTCAGTGTTCCCCCTGCTCATCTCTCTCTCCTCTGCAGTGTCAGAGTGACTGAGAGCAGTGCTGAGCCACAGACAGAGCCGTCAGGATAAGATAAGATAAGATAAGATAAGGTTATTAAAAATGATTGCACAGTGTATTTGTATTGCACAGGGTTTTAGTGTCATGTGTCAAGTGGTCTACTGGGAGCAGAGATGGTTGTGCAACCTGACAGCAGCAGGAAGGAAGGACCTGCGGTACCTCTCCTTCACACACCGGGGGTGAAGCAGCCGGGGGCTGAAGGAGCTGCACAGAGCTGCCAGGGTGTCCTGCATGGGGTGGGAGGTGTTGTTCATCAGGGATGATATCTTAGCCATCATCACTACTTCCACCGTATGAATGAAGGATGAAGGCTGCCCTTCCGCTGCATTCATTCAAGTCCTTCGCAGCACATCCCTGGGTTGTGCTGAGTGTTCAGAGGCGTGGGTTTCTTTATTTGACTTTGTAACTTAACCGCCGCTTTGTTCTCTATACTAGACTCTAGCTCGCTCTCTCTCTCTCCCTCGGTCACTCATTGAGCCGAGGAAGAGTGGCCAAACTTGAATACTGAGAGTTTACAAACGGCAACCGACAAATGTAACGCATTATACCTATGAAGACGAGTCTTCCTTCTCTCTCTGCAGGGCAGTGGGACCCAAAAGACTGGACGGCCATCCAGGTGTTCAGAGTCAGCTTGATAACATCAGAGATCATCTCCACTGAGACGGAGACGCAGAGACAGGGTCTGAAGGTCATATTTGACCTGCAGGGATGGAGTTTAGGCCACGCCCTACAGATTACCCCTTCCCTTGCCAGAAAGATATCCTCTGTACTTTCGGTAAGCCTAGAATCATGCTTCAGGTTGGATTTCTTGTACATACTACTTCTACTAAATGCTATAACGCTGGACACTTAACTCCTTAGATGCTATGCTTCATATGGGTCTTCGTCCACAATGACATTTGTATTGCTATGCAGAAGACACCCCCACTTTCTAACAGGTTCTATCAAAAAGGGAGAACTTAAGGTGTCAACTTAGCACATCATGACTGCATGTTACACCACAGGAAGGACATTTGTATGTCATCACATGTAAGGAACATGGCTGAAACAAAACACCATTAACGTCAGACTCTTTCTTTCTTTAAAACATAGTTGTGCATGTATTTATTTCAAAGTGCCTCTTTTATTGTTATATGTAGCTTTTAGATCTGCCTAAATATTATATTGACAGAAAGAAGGAAAGAAATGTTGATAAGAAAGAAGAGTTTATTTCAACCATTTTCTGTTTCGGAGCTTATTTTGCCCTAACCAATCAAAAGCAGAGGGATTTGTTTGGCAAACGCCATTTTTAATTGACACAAACTTTTGAAGATATGTGTCAATTTGAGTGTGTTTTTCCTGATAAGATACTAACAACCTGTTTAGCTGCATCAAGATTCTCTTACCCTTTGGTCATTTTCCTTTTGCCAATCTTCTGGCTCTAGAACAGGAGGCCTGAACTCAGAGAAAAGAGACTTCACCATCAAAGAAAAACAATTTGCAAAAGTGGCTGCTACAAATTATGCAAAGAGAATAATTAAAAATTGTTTATGAATAAACTCTAATAGAGGAATAACAAAAAGACGTGATAGGATAAGATTTATTGATTTATATATGGTATAAATCACCTTGTAAGAGAATTATCATCCCACCTTTTGAGTGTTTGTTCTTAGGGGTTTAACCAACAAACTCTTAGCTCTGCATAATCATAACCTCATCTGATTGCATGGAGATTGTGGCATTAATGGAACTCTAAAAAATGACAAAAACAGCTTCAGTTCTCCAAGCCATAGATTTACCAAGCGTGTGGAGCTTAACTGAAGGGACGAACAGCATTCCATCAAGAGTGGTGATGACTGTGTAGGCTGCAGCATATGCAGCTTTGCCTTCAAAATGTCACTCACTGATACATATGGTTATACAGACCTGATTGGCTGACCAAGTAATGAGCTTGCTTAATGTGTTTTTGCTTAATGTGTTTTTACACTCATCCTTGTTTGTGTGTTTGCATGTTCAGGACTCTTTTCCACTGAAAGTTAGAGGAATCCATCTGGTAAACGAGCCAATGTTCTTCTGGCCAGTCTTCGCCATGATTCGTCCCTTCCTGCCAGATAAGATCAAGCAGAGGGTCAGCAGCCTGTTTACCACACTGATTACACTGTACTGCAAAGATACCTCTGTCCTCAGACTCTCTTTACAACATGCCTTCAAACATTCTTTTAAGATCAAGTTGCCTCTCTCTCAACTGTAGATCCATATGCATGGCGCTGATTTCAACGACACCTTAAGCGACTTCTTCTCATCCGACGTACTACCTCCAGAATATGGAGGGGAGGGGCCTAGCATAGAGGGGGCCTGTCAGGACTGGACCAATCAGCTGCTTCAGTCAGAGGAGCTCCTACAGCAGATTGCCGCTCACCCAACAGGTGACATCGCTATTACTCCTGAGGACGCCTTGATTTCAGAAAAAGAGGAGACTGAGCAACCCTTAGAGGGATGATGTTTTGAATTTTTGCCCCTCAGATAACACATGCACACTTCTGTATTTTGACTTTGGATCAAAACAACAAAACACTCTCTCTGGCAGCCATTTTTTAGGCCTTTTTGAAGCCTACTGGCTTTAAATCAGGATGTTGACTGGTAAGACTGGTAACAGGAAGAAACAGCTAGTTTGGCAGTGTAAGTAAAAAAGGAAAACTACCAACCTTTCGTAAGCGTACTAATTATCTTGTAGCGTTATTTGTCAAGACCAGTCCCAACATTTTTAAGAGTTTAAATTCAATTTGACTAATATCTGATTATCTTTATTGTTTACAGTTGGTTCAGCTGAACTTAGCCAACTCTTCTTAAGCTACTGAGACTAAAACTAAGGGATCCAAAGTTAACTGTCACATCCACTTGCAAAGAAACCTTTTGTCAGGTTACTTTTACAGGAAGGTCGCTGGATGTTACTGTATGGATCCCACAGGGATGCTTATTTTTAATGATTACTCTAGTTAAGTTGTTCTATAACCACCAGCCATTTGTCCAGTGAACCTCAGTGATGGAATGCTAGGAGGAGATTTGTGTAGCAGCTTAAGGGCACAATCTTCGAGAAGATAAAGCAACAAGAACCAAGAAACAAACAGTCATCTTGCTGTAAAATCCTGTGAAGTCAAAAGAAGCTGTGAGAGTTTGATGCTACCTGGAGGCCAAATAGTTTCCACAACAGTGTGTTTTCATGTCACCATGGACAGCAACGCTGCAGATGAGCATGAACCATAACTGCCCTCCAACTCATCACTCCATCCAGACATTCATCTTACCAGCCAGCCAAACCAATCCCTCCAGTATTCTCTTTGTTACAGTGTAACTCCAACCCCAGGTCTGAGCCTAAATCCACCAACTGCATAATTTAGAAAAAAGGCAAAAAATTGGGAAAGGGGATGAGAGATGAAACAACGCCCAGCTCTGTATGACTAAGATCTTTGTGCAGTGTCAACAAATATGACAGCTACAGTAGCTTGTAAAATAGCAATTTGTGGCACTGAATTTGATGAATTTACTGTTTATCAGACCACACATGTTGACAAGAATTACAGCCTGCTGACCCTCCGCCTCACTCCTTGCCGCTGAGAGACTCTTTCACCTGGAGAAAAGAGAGAAAGCCAGCTCCGGAGACGGAGCATTGTGGCTTTGGCATCTCAAATTTAGCCAGCACAAACCCAAGGGGCCTCTTTGGGTCTTTGGAGCAGCAGCAGGGACCCAGCGTAGCCGCTTGCCACCAGCCTGCTGTTCTTGCTCATTTTCTGTATCCAGTGCATCATGAAAACATGGTGGAACTAGCAAGCTAACGTTGGCCAGCTAACTAGCCAGCCGCTAAATGAGTAATATTTAACATCTTAATGCTTCATCTACACACTCTTATCACAGCCCAGGAAAGCACATTGCTATTGCCAGAAACAAAAAAAAAGTGATTGAACAGAATTTCTTGTACACAGAAGGAGAGAACAGGCTTGTGCTGTGATTGTTAATCTACACAGTGGTCACGGAAAAAGTTAAGACAATAGAAGAGGTTGGGGGTAGCGACGAGGAGGGTCTGTTTAGAGGGCGTTAACATTCGTTTATTTCATGAGGTAGATTAGACTTAAATGGCAACCTCGGGGGCTGAGCAGGGAACCAATGCAGTAGTGCCAAGTTCCTCAAATTGCTGGCTCCAAAAGCTAGTCAATCTCCATAGACCCCCATGTTATAATGGGCAACTTTACAGCAGACAGAAACATGTTTACAGCCCTTTAGCAAAAATTCCATATTTTTAAAGTCTTTGGTCCAAACCAGTCGACTCTACCCCAGCATTGGCCCACCAAGACTAGTGCTGATCTCAAACAGTAGTTGGTGTTATTTAGCTGCTTGGCCAACCTTGTTACCTCGCCAGCCAGAGAAGAGACTTCAGACGCACGTTCCATGTAACAACTACTGTAATTCTCAATGTAACTGAAAAACAGCGAGTCTGCCGTAGATATGTATAAGAATCAGTGACCACGAAATGATGATTTCTTTAAATGTCAACAGTAGCACCAGCATCGATGTGTTTCATCACAGTACAGTCCTATCGTTTAGCTAATAGATTAAAAAAAACTAATTTAAGCGTGCAGTACCTATTTAATAACTCAACTGTTTCAAAGTTTGCATTCTTTCTTTTCATTTATGACAAGAAACCGTTGACTATGTTAGGAGCAATGTTTTTGCAAAGATCCCATATACCCAGATGTTGTAAAAAGAAATAAGTGAATCTGTTCACACTGAGTTTATAGTTATTTTATTAATTGTTTCAAAACCGACAGTAGATTCTTAATTACCGAATGTTTATTAATTTACGTTGCCCTTTTAAAAAAAGAGAATACATGTATTTCTGAGGTGCTTGGCTCTTTCTGGGTACATACAATTGACTTTAAAGTTACATAAAGAAAAAGCAAACACAAAAGCTCAAGTTATAATTTTATCATGTGGTGACACATTTTTAAGTGTTAAATCATTTGGTGTATACAATATGATTAAAGTTATTTTTTTAAACTTGAAAGGTCCTATGAGTATTTGAAGCAAAAATCTATCTGTGTTCTTGTAGGTCTGATAATGAGTAGACAGGGAAGATTTGTGCACATTACTGTCGTGATGAAATAAAGGTATCAAAACTTTGTAAATACATGGCAACTGTGCACAGGCTCTTATTCACTTTCATGTGTTTCAAGTTTTGTACCTTGTACATAGAGCAGACTGTTTGAGGCTCAGACAGAAACAACAGCCAAGTCACTTTTCAGCTCAACAGTTCTTTTTCCTATTTTTCTATTAGGTAAGGAATTGTCATAGGTATCCTATGTATCAGTGTTGGTTATGTATATGTATCAGTGTTGGTTATGTATATGTATATATATATATATATATATATATATATATATATATATATATATATATATATATATATATATATACATAACCAACACTGACTATAGGTTAGTGTGGGAGTTTGGGCACCTGTGCAAAGGCTCAGTCCTAAATGCAGCGACTTTGGTTCACATGTGTGTTGTCACCCTTCTCTCCCCCATTCCAGTCTGTCATGTGTATCTAGGAATGGAGACAAATATAAATGAAAAAAAAATGCAGTTTAAATGTTACTATATCAAGAATGATAAACCAATGGTATATTTGTTTTCAAAGTGCAGTACTAACTTTTACTTCAGTGACATATCTTAATACATCTTCCACGATTAAGTCACAAGTCTAAACCGCTCAGGAATGCAGCTGTATAAAGCCTTAAAGTTCACTTTCATAACCTTTGTTGTTTTCTTTGAGTCTCATTCTCCTCCCTCCTCTCTCTGTTTCTCCCTCTGTGCACTGTCACAGTACAGACCTTTGATCAGTGTTAGCAGGTCAGTAAACATGTCTATCAGCCATGCTCAGTGTAGTCAAAATGATCCACTCTACAACACTGCAGAACCTAAATGCTTGGGATCAATCTACAGCGTAAGTAGGAATAGAGTTCACCAAAATAATAAAAAAAAGAGAGATAGGCCTTCTTTCTCCACTGCTCACTCTCTGCACAATAGAGATCTCTGATCAAAAGCTCAGTGTGTCCTTGTCTGTACAGACTGGGGGACATGTACTCCCCTCTCTGCCTTGGTTGTTGTCAAGTCAGTTTTTGCAGAGTGAGGTTTATAGGCTCAGTCATAACCCTGCTGAAACCGGGACAACAGAACAAGAACCTAGAGTTAAAGATTTCTTTGCTGTGCAGTATGAGGTTCACTGATAAGAGCTGGGCTTAGTGAAACCTACATCACCAGCTGGGTGTTCCCTTCCTTACCAATCATATGATTGAACACTTTAATAATATATTAGATATGGACTGAGGAACTTCCCCGACTCATTGTGACGTTTGTGTAATTCACAAATGATCTGATTCAAATTTTTCTCAACCTTCGAAACTATCTTAGGAAACCGTGTGGTGTGACAAGACCTGGCAACAGATTCACAATCATGTTTCTTAATCAGATGTCAACAGCAGAAATAGATCTTCCAACATCTCTCCAACCACGAACTTCCCCTTAAGGCTAACATTACACCATGTACCATGCACACACAACACCCTGGGATAGGTGAAATGCAACCTTTCTGTGTTTGAAGAGCACGATGACCAAGTGCACACCCAAACAGTTAATCATTAGACATAGTTAGAAACCATGTTGAACACTTTTTACAGACCTTGCTGACCTGTGGAGGCTTATTGGTCATATTTATTAACAAGCATTATTATTAAATGAGAAACTTGCAGGACTTACTGTTCGCCTGGCTTCTACACTGCATTACATCACATTGGAGAGAAACTTCATGTTCACAATCTCTTGTAAATACTCTTTCAATGTGAAAAAACACATATATTGTATATGACATTTGGACCTTCACATATTTCACATGTGAAAACAACTATTTCAAATTTCACATGACAAACAGCATTGTGTGCATGTGGGATGAATGCACATGCAGTTATTTTTCTTGACCTGTTTGTTAAGAATGTTCAGTTCCTTGATATACTGCAGAGATTTGGTTTGTCACCACTGTCCATTGATGTGATGCAAACCAACTTGAGGAAGTCTACAAGTTAATCAACAGCTTCCTGTGTCCACATAGTTCCTCTTCAAGACAGGCAGCGATGACCCTCCCTGAGTGTCCTTGAGTGTATTACAAGAAGATCCACACAAAAAGACGAAATATAGCAACCAATTCTTTGTTTTGATACAGTTAGACTTATTCAGCTCCCTCATTGTTTTTACCTTTTGAATGCAGGTATCAATTATTGTTTCAAAGCAATACCATCTCAGTGTTATTCATCATATGTAAGAAAGCCCCATACAGCTCAGAGATTTAGGTTTATTCATTGAAACAGAACAGATCAGCATATTATAGCAGGAGTTAGTTTACCAGGAAAGGCTTTTGGATTTAAATCAAAAAGGGATTCATATAAATGAAATGATTAATCTCTATAAGATACAAATATACTTGATTCAGTATTACTTTTTAAATACCCCTTGCCAAAAAAAAGCAAGCCTTTTCCTTATGTGGATTGCCTTAAAAAAAATATGTGACAAAAACTGAAAGTTTATAGTCTTTATAAAAGGTTAAGATCAAATTAAGAGCACATAAGCAAATTCTTAATAACTAGCTGTTCTTCATTATGTATTACATTTACTTAAGTACTGTACTTAAGTATAATGTGGGGTACTTCTTTTATTTGCATTTCTTCTACTTTATACTTCTACTCCACTCCAATTTAAAGGCAAATATAGTAACCCATCTTTCACTCCACTATTTTTATTTGATAACTTAAGTAACTTTTCAGACTTATAATATAAAATAGAATAAATAAAATCAACAAATAAATCATGATGGATAAGATATATGTTAAGATAAGATAATTAAAAAAAATCATATTTCTATGTTTGCTTAACATCTTGTTTATCACTGCGTCAACCGATCCATTACACAAATTATTCTATCATACAATACTATTGATGGAGTTAAAATAAGTAATTTTGCTTTCACTGATCTACCTTTACTTTCTTCGCAATATGTCTATTCCCATCAAGAACAAAAACAACAATTGATTAGTGTCTTGTGTTATAAAAAATGCTTTAGGAGCATAACAGGATAGTGTGATCATGAGTACTTCACAGACACAGGCACATGTTTCTTGGCATTTCTATTTGGCCACAAAGTACCTAGAATTCAAATTAACAATAGCTTTATAGTAAATAGCATCTCTGCTGTAAAATAGTGGGACGTCTCTTCAGACTGACAGGACTCCCATTGCATCGCCTCATGTGGAGATCCAGACTGATGCGTTGAGAACCAGAGAGAGCACACACACACACACACACACACACACACACACACACACACACACACACACACACACACACACACACACACACACTCTGGTGGCTGGAGAACAGCCACAGGTTACTGTCACACCAGTGCTTGCACTGATTATCTATTAAGTGGGTCAGAGAGATCCAGGCCATCCAGAAAGAGTGGATGTTATGCGCTCTGTCAGCAGAGGGCGCCAGAGAGCTGCTGGAGTGAGAGAAGTGGCTCAAGAGGCCAGTTGCACAGTCGTGGTAGAGATCACACAACATAACGCAACAAAAATCATGTTTTTGTTTAACTTCAATTGATAATAAAATGGGTTGCTTGGACTAAAACTTTGAAGAAACATCTAGTTGAACACATGCCATACACAACAGAAATGTAAAAAAACAAAACAAAACAAAAAAAAACATAATTCTGTCATTAAATAACCTGTTAAGCAAGATGATTTACAATTCGATTAGACAGAAACCATGCGATGCCTCTGTGTGTTGGGGAGGGCGGGACTCGTTGTTTTTAAGACAGCATGTACCTTCAAGCATAAAAAGATCAGTGGAACCATAGTTCAGCTGGCAATTCTGTGACTCTGGCTACTACACAGCAATGTAACTTTCAAACCTCTTGTTGCATCTACATCTTGTAACATGCTTCCCTTTGCTGCTGTCTTTTCTTTTTACCTTAATTCTTTTGTCAGGAAGGAAAATCCAGAGCAAAATTGAAGAGGTTGACACATTTCCTGTATTTTTTAATAGTCTGCAGGGCCCTCAAATGAAATTGTTATTAATTAGCCCATTGACACGCCGCTGCGAATCAGACAGGAGAGGGCCATTCAGCTCAACTATGCCCCCAAATGAGATACTTTAACAGTCTTAATGGGACCATAAAGACTTGTCCAGCACACCAGATGCTTTTTATGGCTACAATTTGTCTCAAAAGGTCTCACACTGCCCTTTGCCCTACAGATACTGCACCTAACTCCTATCCATTACCAAGCAGATAGTGAGCCCACAAGGTGAAAGGCCTGTGCTGCTCACAACACATCGGGTTTCTAACCTGCTAACAGTAGGAGTGTGTGCGCTATGTCTGTGGTCTCTTTAGTCTCTTTGTGTTATAACACAATATTATCATAGGATCTTTGTAAGTCTCTATTTGTCTGCTGCCCTTTGCAAGAGCCCATACATGCTATGTACCCAGCTGTGTATCCAGCATTTCTGAAATGTTAAATACCAATGAAATATTTGATGAGGAGAAAATGATTGGCAGAATGATAGATAATGTAAATAATGATAAGTTAGCACACAGTTATAAAAATAAAAATAAAGGCCATGCTGACATAAGCTTGAGCTGTGATGCAAACCCTCTCTGTTATTAAAGGAGAGCATGTTTGATTGCCTGGGCATCCACAATGACCTCTGTGTTTCACTGTGGTAAAAGAACATCATCCAGTGGAAGAAAATGTCGCCAAAGAATCTCTCCACAGTTGGCATAATGTTTTCTCCCCATCCACTCCAGAAATATAAGCAAATGCAGATTGATTGTATTTAAACATAAGTGATTGATATAATCATGCCCCAATTCAACCTCTACAGGGAGCCAGGAGGAGTTTTTAACATTACAGTTTACTGCTCACAACCCCCACATACCATAACATCATGCTAATTCCATTCCATTCAAGCGATTAGATCACTCCCCACATCTACAATCACTCACCACACAGTGTTGAGGTCAATTCTAAGCTCTCTACAATCACTCAACCATACATACATTATGTGAGCACATCAAACACCCTCCCACATAAACACACCCTCCCACATACACACACACACTGGGGCTATTGTGTTGAGCTGACCAAATTTAAGATAACCAAATGGTCAGCCTGTTGGAGGGCGTGTGTTTGTTTAGTCCTACAGCTAGTTGTGAATGTTGTAAAGGTGCCAACAAATTTACAATTCATGTTTATGAAACACATTGATGTTGGTCTCGGGCCTGTGCTAAATTAAGCTGTTGGTGTTGATGGTTGGTCAGCAAGTCATCCACATATTCTCTCTATCGTCTGTTTGAGTTAAAAGATGCCTGAAAGTTATTTTACAAATACATTAACACAATCTACTATAACTCCCTCTACCTAGGCCTTTCTCAGGCTAACATTTACAATATACAGCTTATTCAAAAGGTCCAAAAAATGAGACCACATAACCTCTATCGTTCGCATTCCTAACACTGGCTCCCCAGATGCATGCGCCATGGCCTCTTGGCTATGCTCTGTTCAGTGAGGAAAATGACTGGGACAGGGCTTTTTCTATAGCGGCTGCTGGCTTTCCCAGAGCCGAGCAGCCACTATAGAAAAAGCCCTGTCCCAGTCATTTTCCTCACTGAACAGAGCATAGCCAGACTGAGCCCAGTTAGACAGGCTCAGTCTGCTGATGCTTTTAAGATGACCCTTAAGACCCCCTGTTATTCTCTTGCTTTTAATGGTTATTGGTTATTATTTCCATGCACATATATGTCTCAATGCTGGTATGAGTAAGCTTTTATATATATATATATATATATATATATATATATATATATATATATCTTTGTGAAGCACTTGCTAATTCTGTTTGCTTTTAAAGTGCTATATAAATGAGAAATAAATGAAACAATTGAACAATCACTGACTAGCAGACAAGTTGGTGTTCGCTCATGTGTCCAGAAGACCAGATATTCTAGAAATACTAGCTAAGTTAAGTAAATTAAGGCAAGGGTGTGATGTGTTTACACTCAAGTATTTGTTAAGCCAGCAAACAATGCTACAGTTTCAGAGATTCCTATCAAGCGTGAGGATGGGGGGATGGGGGGCATTCATTCAAAGTCCCTCGCCCGCAATAATAGTTAAAAACACTGTTGTGGTGCAATTCTAACGGATCCCTATGTCATTGTTCATTCTGTATTGACAGGCAAACTGTGAATATAAATCAATTGCAGATTTGTGTTTTATGCATATGTATTTAGTGTCATTAAAATATCACAGAAGAAAGCCTTATTGAAACCAGGCGTATAGGCCCACACTAAATTAAGTGCATTTAATTGCTACTTTAATGATTTGACTGTAATTAATTATGTCAAAATAAGAAGGCCATAAATCTACATGCTGTTGTTGTGAAATGGTTCTGTGTTGATATGTCTGAGATTTAAAAATTAAAGATTGGTGTGGAGAGGAGAGGAAAAAAATGAAAGCTGGGGGAGCTACCATCTTGCCACGTTCCAGAAGAGCGGGGGGGCGGGGCGGAGATAAGGCCGCTCACAGGGCCGCGTGACGCGACGCCTCTCCGAGACAATTGGTCCTACAATACGCCCACTTATGTGTAGCGAGTCTGCCATTGGTTTAGAAAGCTGTCGGTCCCAAGGTGGATGAGGCGGTCCTGGGTATTATGAAGCAGGAGAAGTACATTTGATTTCTTTTCAGTGCTGCAAGTACGGACTCCAGCTTCTCCTCCAGTCTAACCTCAGAGCTCCAGCAGCCAGACACTCGCCATGGCTTCAAAGAAAAACACTAAAGTGCACGTCAAACCCAAAGGTGCGTGGATGCTTTTGTTTCCGTGCGTTGCAGCTTTCACTGGAAGGCCTTTCAAAGTTAATCGGGTGTACGGCTGTTATTTCATTCAGGCCCCAGTCCTGGCTGGCTAGCTAGCTAGCTAGCTATCTTAATGTAGCTTAAGAAGAAGTTTGTCGACGTGTTAGCCACACAGTGCCCGTGCATTGGTTTAAGCGTACGCTACTAGCGCAGGGTTAGTGGAGCATGTAGCCCTGTTCATGTAAGCACAGCCGTGCTCCTCTTTAATGCGTTATCTCGGGTACGCCGTGACGTTGCCTACATTACATCCCTTTCTTTAACGCGCAGAGCTTCCAGCGTCGAAACAATACCAGCGTTACTGCGGGTAGCCGTATATATGTATATGTATATGTATATTTAGCTTGCCTTTATATCATTCTATATGAACCAGACGCGACAGGAGCTCGCATTGGTGCAGTAGCGATGCTTGTATGCACACACAGCCGTGTATCTGGGGCTGGTTGGCCATTTCGATTCAAACTCGCGCATCACAGTGAAACGCCGGCTCGCACACAACTTAAGCTGTCTCGTGCGGGTTTATGTCTTCCCCCCCTCTCCCGTAACACGGTCACAAACGTAGGCCTGCCTGCCTGCCCTCCGTTTCCTCGGTAGGGACGCGTTGTGCCAGCAGTGCGAGGAGGTTATGCAGGCACCCCGAGGCGCCAGGCACCCCGCCCCCATTTTAGCCAACTCACTCAATCTCCCAAATGCTCACGTGTCAACATAAGAGCCCGTGGGTGGGGTTATACGTGGCTCGTGGGGGGGTCTAGAGCCGGGGACCCCATACGGGAACGATCTATAGCGCTGCTTTCCCCCGTAGTGGCAATTAAAGAGGGGCCTTGCGCGGGGCTCCATTCAAGTAAAGTGACGTAACTCTCTCGTTAATGAGACAAACAACGCACGTTGTCCGTGTATTTATAACGTAGACGACAACGGTGTGTGGTTAAACAGGGCCCATCCGACACAGCTTTGAGTACACTCTGTCCTCTACCGACGGCACGGGGCTCCGGTCCCCCTGTAGAGTGGCATGGTGGCCCGACACCACAACTAAAACTACATGGAATAAAGTGGAGTCACCAGAAGAAACTATTAAAAACAACTTTAAATATATTTTTAATAATTATTATGGCTTGTATACACGTCATGCTCCATGTGTTGGCACTGACTTGCAGCGCTACGCGACATTTTTCCCGATGAATGAAAGCTGACGATGTTGGCAAACCAAAAAAAAAATGTGATGCAACTTCAAAATACGCACTTTTTATTTTTTCTTGCTTTTCAACTGATCGAGCTGGATTTCCAGAGTTCACACTGTTCATACTAGCGGATCAAAGAGCAGTGTTGGGGTTAAAAAAAACATTTTGTCCAGGGAACAAAATGTTTTTTTTGTCTTTTTCCTAACCCCGCCCACCACAGCCCCTATGCATGCTGTATGGTTAAACAGCCTATAGCCACGATTATTACGGCACACAAGGATTCCATTTATGACGGGAGAACAAACTCGTTCCCTAAATTAGAATAATAATAAAATAATTGATGAAAGACCTCTAGCCTAGATGTTTTGAGTCTATTTTTGTGAAGGAAATAAATGCTACTTAAGCTTAATATTGCTTTTGGCACTCGTAGTCCAGCCTAATGTTAAAACAGTGAATTGTATGCCAGAACATCAACTTACCAGTTAAAAGAGAACCCTGTCTGAACTATTTCAAGATGTGCTGATCTTATGGTTGAATGCATGATGGATATGTGAGAATACATATGGATTCAGGGAATTTATCGTTGATATATTTGCACTTAAGTCAAGTATTTTTTTCACCCATTTACTTCTCTCTTTGTCATGCATTCTTTTCTCTTTCCTAAATCATGCATTATTTCAGCCCCCCTCCCCTTCTCCAAATGGCTGGGAGTTGATGAAGTATGCACAGCTGGAAGGGTAAAAACCGTGCTCCTTCTTCTGGGACTGAAGTGTGATGCTGTGCTGTGTTCTTTGCATGTGCAGAGCGTGTTCTTATCTAAATCCTTTAGATAGAAAACTCACCATATTTTGGCTTGGTGCTGCATCATTCTGTCTGCTGTTGAATCAAACCAAATGGCACAAGTTGGAAAGGAGAATAGTAGCCTCTAAAAAAACTTGTAGGGAGGGGACTGATCATTGTGATTTTTGGTGTTAAGCTTCTGGGACAATGTGACATACTGGGCTTGATGTTATCAAGCTTTGTCTAAAAAAGAGTTCCCAGCTGCCCTCTCTGCCCTGTCTCCTATACAGACCGAACCGACGGCTTTATGATCCGTCCTAGGATTGCAGATATTTAACCTATATTTTTAAATACTCATTTAAACAATGTGTTGCAAGATTTAAATTTGATGTACATAATGATAGAAAGGTTTGAGATTGATATTTATATTTAAAAATTAACACAAATTTAAAATTGGTGGCACTATGATAATTTCTTCTGGTCATCTGGACCATCGAAAACCGAAAAAAAAAACCTAGTGCCGCATTTAGCATCCCAGCACAATATGTTGTCTCATCCAGGTTCCTTTTCTTTACTTCAATCCAATCCTCAAAGAGAACACTCAGATCTAGCCTGTGGACATTGGGAATCGTGCTTTGTTTGATGTGTCTTTATATTGGATGATGCCTACCAGCCAATCAGAACCAGTAGAAC
The DNA here is from genome assembly GCF_027596085.1 of Anoplopoma fimbria. Classification (NCBI taxonomy): domain Eukaryota; kingdom Metazoa; phylum Chordata; class Actinopteri; order Perciformes; family Anoplopomatidae; genus Anoplopoma; species Anoplopoma fimbria. The sequence goes on along the minus strand of NC_072451.1, from coordinate 8,639,607 downwards.
CGTTTGCCATGTAACGGTATAATAAAATATCAGTATCGGCACATGATTATCACAATTATAGTAGTCTACCAAAGCTTGTTGGCAGTGAGCCAGTGATATAATCTTATTATCTTGACTCGCAGCTCTAGCTAATACTTGTGGATTTCTGGGGATGTTGTACAACACAGCCATGCATCGGATATGATATCTACTGTCAGTAAAGTGTTGCACGAGGTGGATGTCAATCATCCACGTGTAAAAAAATAACCTCCTGTTCCTCACTACTCCAAAACAGCTGTTTTCAACGTTGGGTCAGGAGGGGGTGTAGTTGGCTCGAGGTGGATGTCAATCATCCACGTGTGTGGGGATGTTCTCAAAAAAAAAAAAAAAAGCCCTCCTGTTCCTCAGTACTCCAAAACAGCTGTTTTCAACGTTGGGTCAGGGTCCACATTGTCAAAGCGAGGCAAATGTGAGTGTCATTCAAACCTGCATGTGTCCTCACCTTAATATGCATACCTGTTAAAAGCCAGAGGGCAGAGACGTTAAGTTTGGAGGCGGTGTACAGCAGCCCTTACATAAGACTTGGAGGAGCTACTCTGACGGAACAATGTGTCCTGAGTGCCACAGAACAGAGTTTCTATTCGTTTGTGTGTGTTAGTGTGAGTGTGTGAGCTAGCTGCTGTGGTCCAACGAGAATGGATTCTATGGAAGAACAGAGCGGTATTGTGCATGGTTTTTATGATGCTGCGAAATGGTTTTCTTTTGAAGTGTGTGACGTTGTTGGCTGACTTTTCCTTAGTGCTAGTTTTTGTGTGAGGTGTGTCCATACAAGTCTGTTTCAGTGTTGGTTTGTAAGGTAACTTTAATTCAAACACAATGGGGATTTTACACAAGACGTGTGTAGTTGGTCATTATTAAGGCAGTGGGCTTGTTAGGCATCCTTGAGAACAAGCCATAATTATGCACTTCAGGTTTATCTAGTTATGTATGTAACAATGACTCTGCTGTGTATACCTGAATTTCTTGCTGTCAGATATGACATGAAACAGGTACTTCTTCAGTAGCCGTCTCTGCTCTGGGGTAGCTATAGTAACAATTGCAAAGACAAATCGCTTCCTGACTGATTGAAACTAGGGATTTCTAGATTTGTACATTAGGAGTAGCACAGAACAGAAGTGAGAGCATACTCTAGTTATTTGTACGAGAAAGTGCCGTACGATGATTTTTGTCCCCAAAATCAATGCATATTCATGATGTTTTATAATGAATTATCGCAACCTCAATATCCATCAAAATAAATGTGATTATCATTTTTGCCATAATTGTGCAGCCATATGTTGGTTGCTGCCAAAGTGCAGTTTCATTGTATTCATGTATTTCTATTTTTTTTATGCTTCTGTGCCACTCAAAGAAAATGGCTCTAGTGAAACTGTCCATTCTGGATAGGCCTTTGACTTTTATGAAATGAAATTTAATACAGCAGTAGAGTGGACTGAAACGTTGTGCATTCCAGATTCCGTAAACAAAACGGATTCAAAGGGTTAATTACAGTAAATGCAAATTGAAGACCAACTCCTGTTTATGTGCCCTGTGTTGGCCACACAGATGGTAGCAATGTTTCTTTTTCTTCTAAGAAAATGTAGTGAAATCTTCCAGATTAGGCTGAGGAAAGAGGCAGGGCTTCAACGCTGGGAGTGCTCGTTCAGCCTGTTGTTCCCTCTCTCTGTGTGTCAGGGCCAGCTGGTTTAACAGCACTAAAAATATCTGTCTCTGACCTCCAGAGCCATATCGGGCGCAGAGAAAAGAAAGCCAGTCAATAGAAAAATAAGGGAGGGACGGAAAGAGAGACAGAGGAGGTGAGATCAGAAGGCAGAGAGACACCATTTTCTCAGGCAGTCGGTTGAAGGATGGGTGATTCGGGGACCGTGGTCCAGTCCGCCACATCTGCCGTCATCACGGCGATCCCCACGGTGATAGCTGGGGAAATGCAAGGTGAGGAAAGCGTCAAAGGTTACTGACGAGCGCTGACAAGGACAAAGGAGGAGTGTAGAGGTCACTCAGGGGGGCCTGGCTGGTCGGTTGGTTGCAGCAGTAAGGGTCTTCAGTGGATTTTGAACTAGAAGTCTGCTACTCCAAACTTTGATGTCAGGGTATTCAGTTTTTCATCCTGATGGATTTTGTAACGATTCAGCAGTTTGTTAGACTGTATAGTTTGATATACTTTGCTACTGCAAGCTATGCTCTTTGAGTACGTGTCTGAGTTTGACCTAGCACCATGCAACGGACTTCAGCACCTGTTCATTCTCCTTCAGCCTCGATTTTCTCACATCGTGCATTGTGGGATGTCGACACCAATGGCATTTCCAACACCCCAGCTCATTTCCCCCAGAGCCATTCTGAGGGATTAGTGCAGATACTGCAGATGACGCATTATTCCTAAACGAATGCCCAGATTCATGTTTCAGAGTTTCTTAATGTTCACTTGTAGTTAGTTCAGATCTGTCCAAATGGCACTAAAATTGGCTCCTTTCTTGGAGTGCCGTTTTGGAGTTGAGGACGAATCTTGAGAATTAGGGTGAGAAAAGGTGCCGTATCAACATTAACACATTAAAACTTCAACGTAGCAGTGTTGGATGTCTCCTTAATGGTGGACTTTTCCAGCTCTGTTTTCTCATTTGCTCAGCCCTACTGACGACACTCACTGTAATGACTCTACATCTGGTGGCTAACTTGGTTTGTCTAAATGACAACTGCTCCATTAAAGCTGTCCAGTGGAACTGTTAAGACAGAGATGTGTATTAGGTATATTCAGATGTAATTATTGGTTTCCTAGGGCGGAGCGAACATCCATTACTGAATGTTTAGGGATGTAATTTATTCAGCTTTTCTTTTTCATGCTGAATGTCTTATTTCCCAAAACTTATAAACACATCTCTGGTAAATACAAGATTTGAATGGTGCTTTGGTTCGACTCTTCATATCCTTAAGCAGACACAATCTTATGAGTGTTAATCGTCTAAGAATTTATTTGCTGGAGAATAGCCCTAGACTCAAATGTGTGTGGGCGGGATACCAGGTATTACTTTGTTCCTTTTACTAAGGTATGTGATGAGACTGTAACATAACATTGTCTGTCAGCTTCTAAAAGACCAACCACTGACTCTATTTCTGGTTATGCAAAGTACATACGCACGCAACGTGTGTGTGTGTGTGGGGGGGGGGGGGGGATGTTTTGCTAAGCTTTTTTTGCTGTTCATTGTTTCATAGACTTTACATCCTTACTTGAATGTTATTTTATTAAAGTGTAAAAACGATGCCTCCCTACAAAAATGTTAAGTGTGAACTAATGAGTCTGACATCAAATACTATCTTTATGTTACAGATGGCACTAAAGCCCAATCAGGCAATAAGAATGGTAAGAAGGCCGACTCTGGGTCCAGCGGCAGCTTCTTCACCTGGTTCATTGTTCTGGCCCTGCTGGGTGTCTGGACATCTGTAGCCGTGGTCTACTTCGACCTGGTCGACTATCAGGGAGTCCTTGGTGAGTACTTGATGTTCACAATTACATTTAAATTAAAGAGTATCTAAAAGTGTTCTTCCTTTCTGTAGTCTCTTTCACCCCATGCACCTTACTGAAAATGTGTGGTAGCAGCTAGTTTAACATTTTACTTCACATGCTTGTATATCATCTGTCTACCAACACATGCACCTGTCATCTTCAACTTTTAAATAAACATGATATTAACAATGGTCAGAGCACTAACATGACATCAGCAGTCATTACCAACCTGACATGAATCTACTTCAATCGCTCTGCTTATGAAAATAGTGGATACGATGTGGATACGATAGTGGGGAAAAAAATTAGGTAGGAATTGAATGTTCAATTCATTTTATTTCGTATCGCCCAAAATTACAAATTAGCCTCAGAGGGCTTTACAATCTGTACACGTGCGAATGTCCCATTCATTCACTCCATGACATTTGAGAAAACACTTGTCTAAAGACTTGTATGCATGGAACTCAGCCAATCGGTCCGGGATGAATAAGGACCATAAAACATTTGATCCGGGGCGGAAAAGAGGCAAAGCTACAGGACCATGTACATAATGATTTTGAGTGAAGCAGCTACTCTTCACATAACCCTCACTGCCTCTGGAAACCCAGAAAAACTATGAAGCTAACAGCCAATCAGAAAATGAAGACTGAATCGGCAACTGCGTGGCAATTTTCAGAAACACATTTTGGTGAACTGTTTAAGAAATATAGGAGAAATTTTCAAAATGAGCTGCCATGCTGCCATCCTGTAAATTTCCCCGCTGCGGGACTAATAAAGGATTATCTTATCTTATCTTATGTCAGTCAGATTTGAAATCCCGGAGCAGGCTGTGGAGCAGCACCTTCCCTTTACAAGCCTTTTCATTGGTGATTAACATTTCCATGGTACCAGCGAGCTCTATAAAACATGTTTTTTCTTAAAACAAGGATGATATCATATGGTCTTGTGTCTACAGAAGCATATACCATTGTTTCACAGTCTCATAGCTCGTGGTTAGTCCTCCTTGGATGGTACGACATTATGGCTTAAAAATCCCAAATCCTCGATTCAGAATATGAACGGGATTTTCACTTCTGGAACTTTACTGTTGAGCTTTTTGGGGTCGTTCCATTTGTTACAGTACCATTTTTGTGACCAACATATATTTAACTCGCCCAAATAACTCAAACATGGTTCTCATTGGACCGTAGCATGTGGACCATAATTCATACTACAACCACCCGTTAACAAAGTATCCCTCTCACTGATCTGTACTGGTAGATGCATGTCTGTTAATGCTGATCAAAGATTAATGTCTGCCACTAATCTGCACCCTTAATGACTCGCGTTAAACATTCTTGTCTGTATAGTACTCAATTATTTGTGTGAATTATGAATCTCCTGTCTTTTTTCTTAATCAAGTTATTGTTCCAATATGTATGTTTTGTGTTTGCATGCAGACAAGGCTAAGGGCTTACAAATTAACCTGTCTGAGGCCTTGCAAGGTAAAAATCCCAAGGCTTCTTTCTCTCCCACCTTGTATTTACATTCATGGTTGTAGTCTTGTGCCCTTCTTGTTGTCCTCTCAAGATATTTTCATTTCTTCCTGATGCACTCTTCTCAGAGCCCTGAATCAAAAAAATAAATAAAATAAAAATTTAAAAAAAGGCAGTCAGTCATCTCTCCGGATGAACGTCTTAAAAAGCCATATGCAAATAGTCACACAATTTGAAAATATTACTGTAGAACACTTAGTCAATGTTGTCTTAAATGGTCTTCTTTTTAATTTTAGAGGTAGAGTAAAGTATGAAGATATTTAAAGAAATCAATGATATATATTTTAGCACAAGTCATGTCAAACATGGCCTCCTCGCGTTAGATTGATGGAAGTCGTGTTCCTTGTTCAGCTGGAACGTGTGAATAATGCACTGCCTTGATTTGGAACAAGCCTTTTCTCAGTGGTGTCAGCTGGATTCGATCCAGGGCTCTAACCTCATGTCCATCCTGTCCTGTCCTCTTTGGTTCAGTTACTCTGTAGCTGGCACACACTAACTTAGCACCTTTTGATACAACCTTATCCTAAACCTAGAACACTTCCTAACAAGCTTTCTATGGGGTAAGCTCCTCCAAGTGTTTATTAATGTCCCTAAAACAATTTTTTTTAGTAATATACATTCTAGCTAAAATGCCCTGATTGTTGACACATCTTGTTTTTACCCACAGTTTGTCTCACTGTATCCCTTATTCCCCTAACATTTAAAGGGATTCACCAAGCTTTCAGCTGATTGTGACCTTTTCCCAGTCAGCCCATTTAAAAAAAAAAAAAAAAAAAAAAAAAAAAAGAGGCCACACTTCATTTGTTTATTGAAGGATCCTTTTTGCTCATACTACCAGTTGGAAACACTGATGAGAGACAGACGATAACAAGTGTCCAGTCTTCCACAAGCTTGGTGCATGTCTTAAAGTGTCTGTCTGTGTTGAATGGTGCATGTAAATGTCCAGTAATCTACGTGTCTTTGTAGTTCCTGTGACAGCAAACAGTAAGTCTACATGTGTGTTTGTTACTGCTGTAGGTAAACTGGTGGCATACGATACAGATGGCGATGGTGATTTTGATGTCGAGGATGCTAAAGTTCTGCTAGGCAAGTTGATTCATCTCTAATTTACAACTAATATCAGTGGCTTGCATAAATGTAAACAAAAGGTATTTACATGTCTCCATGACAACCATCAGAAAACACTCGTCTGTGTTATTGGGGACATGGTACAGGATGTCCCACATGATCCAGTCACAACTGATTAGTTTAGTGTTTGAACATTTCTGCAGGCCACTGATAGTTTGTTTTGTGTTTGTTAATTATTTTAAAAGGCAATTTGGGTTTATTTTGCATGACTGATGATTTTGTAATTGACAGTTACCATAGAGACAATCTCATCAGTGAAAACTTCTGACACTTGTGTCCGTACTACGTCTGTGGATTTTTTTTTTTATGTGTTTTCTTTTAATAATTTGTTTATAATAAAAGTCCCCACATAAATATTCTTTTAAAGTTTGAATTGGTCGAAGATCCCTAAAGCTTAGGTCCCAACTAAAGAAGGCAGGTGCTTCTTGGTAGGGCTATAACCAACTAATTGTGTTCGTTAAAAAAACCTATTAATAGAGGATGGAATTCCTTAGGCTCATCAGGATCAGGGGTCGGTTTAATTTACCAGTCCTTTTCCATGTTGACATGACACTTCTTGACATGACACCAATGTCTATGTTGTAACAGTTTAACTTTGCAACATTTCTCCTCTGTGTGAAGCTCAAAGCATTCCAGACAGCAGGAGCTTGATAAGTACCCGCAGTTCCCAGTTGTCATCAGTGCTGTATTTCCCCACATGATGTCGGCTGCATGGTGCATGGGTTTTATACAGGTCCGCCTTCAACTATTCATTTATTTTCCTATCTAACAAACTGAAGGCTTACACTACTGCTACAGCTGTAAGCAAACAAAAGAGTCAGCATTTTGGACTTTGCATGAGAAGATGCCCGGCATAGATTCTGAGAAAACCTGCACTTAATACTATCTACCCAGTAAAAATGGTTTCCTGGCTCTGGCTCTGAAATGAGACGGGCATGGAAACCCAATTTAGAGTTTATCTAGGTTCACGTGTTTTTACCTGGAGGCTAGTGAGGATCGACAGCAGACAAACAGTTTGCTCTCGTCTGAATTTTTGGATGGCTCACGTGTACTATATGTAAATCTACACTCGATGCTTTTTGCAATATTCAAAATACTCACCATTTTGCATGTAATGGAAGCATTTAGGATGCTCTCACGCATCACATGCAGCCATCTTCGCTCAAATGTACCTGTTCTGAAGTACTCTTGCGTCCAGTTGTTGCTCCATACCATCAGCTCTTTTGAAGAAATTCAAGGCAGTCTGATCTGTCACCAAAGTGAATCCTTCTTCAGAAATGTTTTTCTTTTTTTCCCAACCCACTGTCAACTTCTAACTAGCAACCCATCCTCCATACTTCTGCAACCAACCCTACTAAAGTTAGCCTGAACTCAAACATTCTGTTTCTTTCTTGGCATTGGTGCTCTTTCCCTTTTTTTTTTATTTTGATACTCCTTTGTGTCCTCTTCTTTGTCTCACGCTTATTGTGTGTTTGAGTCTGTCTCTCTTAAGCTCAGCATTGTTTAATTGCCTGTGGTAAAGTCACCAAAGTTCTGTATTAAACCTAATGTAGGGCAACGTAATCTATCATTGAAACATTTTTAATACACATTAAATTTTGGTACTCTTCAACTTGCAGCCTATTTTCAAATGTTTCTGGCTAATGGGGACAACAGTTTCATAAATTGGTTCTATCAGCAGTCGCTAAACGGTTTCTAATGTAATCACTCGGGGCAACCTCTTACCATCAACGTAATGCTACATCCACTCTTTTGCCACGGACAGGCTCAGAATGTAATTATAAATGTCTCATATCATTATGGAGAGAAATAAAACCTTTTAGCTTGAGCCGTTCTATTTTTCCTTTGTCGTAAGACTTGTTGCCCGAAGACGATGGTGGAGTGAAAGCTGGGGAGAGGAGGGCCGTTCGGTCTGTTGTGTTTGGAGAAAAGTGTGGACAGAAAGTGTAGCTTAGTGTTGCCTTTTAAAGATTTTCATTGTCATGGTTGCATATTCGGCTTAACCCTCTCGTGAGATTTCAGAACGACACTTCTCCTAGAGATTTTCGGTGGCAAAAACAAGTACTTTTGGATGTAACGTTAAATTTAACGGTTAGCGACAGCAGTCTGCAGAGTTCTCCCTCAATACTGGACCAATTTAAAAAGACAGATGTCCCCAATAGTCACTAAGACACAAAAACATGGGGAAAATACCAAAATTAACCTTTATTGCTTACAGTTAACACCCTTTTTGAAACTTAAGTATCACCATGATTCACTAAACCGATGACCATGTCCCACTCTCCGCTGACATATTCCTGCTTTCCACAATAATAAACGTGTTTCACAGCATGTGGCTGGTTCCACCTTGAAACTGGGCATTAGTTGTTTTCTGTCTTAACTTTGTATGATGCTAAGGCTGTCTCCACATGAACTGGCCCCTTTTATAGGCACAGAATAGGACTGGACAATATGGAGAAAATCATATTGAACAATATTGTTTAGATAAATCGATCTGTATTGTGATGATCTTGGTGCTTTTTTTTTTTTTAAATATAAAATAAGTATCAGTGATGTTGGTAAAGGCAAATAATAAATCAGAATAGTCTGGGAAGTTGAAAAAATGATGTCACTTTACTGTTATGCAAACTTAACACTAATGCTGTAGTATGATATCCATGATCTAAGATGATATCTAGTCTCGTATTACAAATTCAATATTATATTGATATGTATTGTCCAGCCCTAGCACAGAGTCTGTGCGGAGAGTTATATGATTTCATAAACGAGGATTCTTAGGTTCAGCACTGCTTTGAGGTTCAGGCTCATCGCTCTCCTTTGTGAAATAATGGCTCAAGCTGTGATCATGTGTAGACAGCCAGACTCCAGCTGCTTATGATAAAGCCTGAGTAGTTCCCTCGCTGCCTAACATGCGCTTGAAACTTCTCTTACCTTCTCCTCTTGTTTCTTTCCTTCCTCTTTCATCCTCTGCTCTTTCATCCTCTTTCATTACATCTCTTCTCTCCATGTGACTCCGCCCCTTCTCTCGTTCTGCTTTTTCATTCATTTTTTCCCCATTTCCTTTACCCACACTGTTCCACCTCACTTCCACACGTTGTGCACCCAAACTTTACCCTCTATCCACCACCTATCCCACCACCGTAGGCCTGACCAGCAAGGGCGATGGTCAGGGTGAATCCGAGGTTCTGGATTGGTTAGAAGAAGTGGAGGAGGGCGGCTCTGATTGGTTAAACGGTTTCTTCACTTTCCTGTACGGTCTGATAAACCCCCTGGAGTCTTTGGAGGAGGAAGAGCACAGTGCTCCAAGAGGACTCGCGGAGGCACGGGAGGAGGAGGATGAGGAGGACGAGGAGGATGAAGGGTTCAGAAAAAGAGGAGCGAATGATGATGATGGAAATCCAGGGCAGAAGATCGTCATAGTCGGCCTCCATAACCAATAGCCTCAAGCCACCTGCAGAAAGCCAACTATCCTCTAATGCACTGGTTTATAACCGAAAGACCTCAACATCCAACAGAGCCCAAGCTACAGTATCAGGGAAACTGTTCCTACAATTTCTTCTGCTGAGATCGGCAGGTTTGGGCAACTTAAGCCAGTATCTTTGGATATGGATATGTCTAGTCTGACATTGTGTTGTAGGCCCCACCCATCCAGGGATTCACATACTGGAATCCCCCAAAATTGTCAAATTCGACAAACAAGCTTCAATCATGTATCGGCAGCATCTTGAGCGGGGAAATCCTTTTTTGAAAGATTTTTTTTTTTTTTTCTGAAGTTGATCCCTGTGCTGGCATATGGACATGATTCTCAGGAACACTTTTCGAAGTCCCGTCTCGAACGTTTTTTTGTTATTTTTAGAATCTGTCAGCATTTTTTTTTTTTTTTTGCACAAACCAGGTCTCAACAGCTAACAACAATAAATAACACAAAATGCAAAGATCATTTGCACTCTGACAGCTGTTCAGTTCTCCCTTCTCTGAGATTTTTTGCTGCATGCCATGAAAATTGATCCTCAACATTTGCTCTGCACTTGGTCTTGTCTTGAGCAGCAGTTTTTCCTGCTATAAGTTGGGCTCAGTATCTGGATAAGAACATACTAACTAATGCACTAAAGCAGGTATAAATGCTCCTAGAATCCAGTGGAATTGTTGGACCACATCTGGAGGTGGTCTTGCTCGCATTGTGATGGGATCCTAGCCAAATGTAATCTGTACAATTTAGTCTTGCGAATATACCATATCACCTCTAGTGACACACAATGTTTTAAAGTCTGCCTTCCTGATTGCAAATTTAGATCCAATCACAATGTGGGCAGACTGTAGCTAAAGAGAAATGTTTTTATATACAGGGTGCAATGCGAAGCCCTTGATCAGATGTCAATATCCATGTAATGTATCCAGTTACAGATTGCATGTGAATACAAGGTGGAAATAGGGTCTTGAAAACCTTTCAAAATGGCACTTAAAGTTTATAGGAATGCCTTTTTTAATTGTCCGTGTATATATTGAGCCAAGTTGATGCGTCCTATGCTTCAGGTTGTAGAATACCTACATGTTGTTTTTCTTGTGTCATCAATCTGCTCAGCAACAGCATACATAACTCTATAGACCTTTTTTTTTTTTATAGAAGACCTGCAATAGGAAACCAAGCACATGTCTTAATCACATTAATGATAGTTGCATTTGACTTAAGGGAGGTCCAGGTATTTTTATATGCTGGCTCACTGGAATAGCTTACCGGGACACTTGTTGGAACTGAGCCAATGTCAATGTTATCAATTTCACCTTGCGTTTCCTACTATGACGAGATCAAATGTCTGCTTTGGTCCGTTCTCTTCATTCTCCTGTATACTTATATAGTTTACTAATATATTTTACGCGTAGAGTAGTTTTGTTTAATCAAAGTTTCAGGTTTGTGACTATGCACAGGTAGAATCCATTCCATGTCATGATTGTTGCCAGTTACTTTGTGTTCTGGGTCAAAGATGAGAGATGAGCGCACTGCAGTAGAAAGGTGTGTTGTGTTCAGAGCCAAAGGCATGTTTGGTGACTACTAATTGCAGCTGCAAGCTCAGACTGCTGAAACCAACTGCAGGTGTATCGTTTAGTGCAAAGAGGTGAAAGAGGTCGAGTGTTTCTTCGTCAACAGGTTTGCCATGAACGGCTGTTCTGAGTGCATGGGTGAAACCAGAAACAGGCTCTTCCTGCTCTGGGGTGGAGTGACTCTAGCTTTGGCTTTCTAGGAGAATGAATCTACATGATGCTATTGATGCCCAATACACATGGTAATACCGGACAGGTAGAACTCCATTGCTAGTTAAACTTATCTAGTGAGAGATGCCTCTTCTTTCAGGCCTTGTGTAGTCAGTCTGACAATCCCTATGCCAAATACAATTCTGTAAATACTGGCGTTGTTTCCAGTTGTCCCTCCATTTTATAAAAAAAAAAAAAAAAAAAAAAAAAAAAAAGATTCTGTCTTATTCTGGCTACGGGCACTTAGACTTTTCTGTGGCTCGCTATTTGCATACTGACATAAGCAAACAGAAAATCTGATGCACTTAATTTTGTGTTCTAAAATCCATCCAAAATGGCACCTAGGTTAGACGGTGTTGGTACTATGTCAACTAATCATTCATGTGGTGATTATATATTCTTGATTTAACTTCTGCTTTTGCTTGTGTTGGTGCCTTCCCTGACCTCTGTGGATGCACATAGTACTTGGATAGTCACTAACATTTAAGTACTGTAAAACCTCAATTACAAAACTAGGTTGTAAATCATTTTTATTTGTTTTTTTTAAGACAACTTATTTGAGATGAACACAGAGGTCATGTAAATCCACTGTTACTTTGAAGATTTTGGCAGCAGGAAGCATAAAATGATGCTGTGTGCATTAAGTATTATTAAATAACCATAGCCTATTCTTGCCTTTGCTGGCATGGGGTATTGCATGAGTATTTCCTATCAAGCTCATTTGTTATTGGTATACTTTTCTTCTGTCATCCCTGTGTGTTTATGTGTTTTGGATTCATGTTCATATGAACATCAGTTTATCAGATAGTAGGCGATGAAGAGAGGAAAAGAAGCAGACCCACAGCTTACTGGTACATAAATAATTCACCAGTCACCAGTATCTCCTATATGTGGTGCTAGTTTACAATGAAGACATCTTTTGGATTAAGTATATTAACTGTGGCTAACTTGTGTCAGGGATAATGCTTAAGCATATTATTTCTGTGTTTTCAAAGTCCAACCTGAAGGCCCGTTGCCTAGGTTTGGGGGCGGGGGAGAAAAGCAGGAACCAGAGGAACTAAGTATCTGGCAGGAATGAGGCGTCGCTGGGCTTAAGTGGGCTGCTGGCTTTGGCCTTTCATTATGAACCAGGGATTGCTTTCTTTTGTACAACGTGATGTGTTGGGGGAACTCAGCAGTGGGTAAACTGTGACTTTCAGTTGATGATTGCCATAGAGGCATTTTTTCAAATTTGTATTTTGGTACATCTTCAGTAATTATTAGATATAACTGAAACTTTTTTTCTCTACTACATTCAAAATGTTCCATTTTGCATCTTGCAAGTGTCCTGCTTCAGTGAGATAATGTGACAGTGGAGACAAAGTATAACTGGTCTGCTCTATATGATAAATGCTATTCACAGCTGTCATTAATCATTGAAACTGAATGCATTCTATTTATGTAAACTAGTTCTATGCATGCTAGCTTACTGAGATACTTGATGGAGTTTTCCATGCTATGAGGGGTCAAAATGTCTGCTGTGAAAAAGGTCTATGGCTAAGTTCACACCAAATCAGGTGTTGCGGCGCAAATGGGTACTGCAGGGGCGCCCAAAAAATATGCAGCTGCCTGACAAATCCCATAACCAGTGATCCAGAGCTTTACAACCCTGCCACAAGTGCACCAAAGATAATCAACGTGCAGTGGCTTGGTGTCAATGGTCCCTTTTTTAAATGACACTCTCACAACTCAGCACTATATTGCTGCGGTTTTGTTATTTGGTGTGAATGCAGCACAAACCAGGCTTAGGCTAGATTTTTTTTTTTCACATGATGATGCAGCATTTCTAGTGAACCTGACAGTATTTGCAAATGGCTTGAGCATAAAGTACAGCTGGCATTGGAGCTTAAAATGTTTTTTGTTGCATCAATGGACTGAGCACTTCATGATGTGTAACAACTAAGGTATAGCCTTTAACAGAGCCCACTGTAGTAACTTGTGTTGTTTTGTATACGACATCAGATGAAACCCCTGGAGATGCAGCCAGGAGAGAAGCTAAGAAAGGTATCGTCATGCAGCCACTTGCATGAAGCTGTGGAGTGTTACAGTGTGGGCTACACTAATGGATGAAGTTTCAACTACTCGTAACTCTTTGATCTCAGATCCCACTGATCTTTTTTTTTTTAATGCATGAGTCATTGGATTTGCATTGATTCAAAGATGTTTGGCCTAATGATGTGCTGGATTAGCACTCTGTTCTGGTTTAACATCGATGTGACTTCAGTATCCTATTTTTGGCATTTCACGAAATGGTGTAAATCCTTGTTAATGCTGTTTACACCAGTTTAAGTTGAGTATAGCAGACAAGTGTGGGCTACAAAGAACTTACTGAAGAGAGTGAGTCAAGTATGGCATGGAACCGGTTCATTCACAGACGTGTACATGCCTGCCTGATGTGTGGTGGGATCAAATAACCGAGTGAATTTGAGCACGTCCTGTAAAAGCTAATTTTTCCAAGTGGTGAAACACCAGTGTTGTTGCTCATCCATCCCAGAAACCTCTCCAACCAGGGATGTTGGCTTGAAGCTTCGAGAGGCTCTAAAGCAGCAGCTTGCCATCATCCATGAACGCCTAGAGGCCAAGAAGCTCGCCAAGCTGGCACTGGCCGAGGTCAGACTGCTGCTGGCCAAAGAGGAGGAGGACAAGGAGCTGGAGCTAGGGAGGAAGGACATAACGGCCAGAGTGAAGGAAAGAGTGGCCACCAGGCTGCAAGAGGAAGAGGAGAAGATGGAAAAAGAAGAGATGGAGAAGGCTCTGGAGAAACTGAGGATGGAAAAAGCAAAACCACTGGATGAGAAAAAGGAAGAAGAGAGCAAGGAGGAGAAGGAAGGGGAGAAGAAATCAAGAAAAGGAGTGGAGAATGAGGAGGAGTCACAGAAAAAGGTGGAGGTGGAGGAAAAGAAGGCACAAGAGGTGAAGGGGAGAGTGAAAGAAAAAAGGAAGGGAAGCAAAGCTGAAAAATCTGACCGAAGAGGCAGGAAATGAAGTTAGGTGTGAAGGTTTTAGTATCAGCACAAATCTGGTATGCTATCAGCCCTATAATCAAAAGATTTCCAATGATGCCCAGCCCCATGTGGCCTGTGTGTAGAGAGAGGTAACCCACTGGACTCTCCTCTCTTCAGTCATGGTGCACATGTCAGCTAATCATTTCGTGAAATTAAAACAGGAATACTTCTCCGTTAGGGCTGTAAATCAACAGGATATGCGAGTGGCCCAAACAAACCGTCAAGGCTGATTTTTCTGAAAAGGTTAAAGAAAAATTAAATCTAGCTAGAAAGGCTTATTATTTTTGTTAATTAGATTTATTATGTTTTCTTAATACTTTTTGCTGTATTCATAGACTTCTGTTGAGAAAGTTGGTAATTCGCTACCCTTCTGTGTGGTGAACGAGCCAGTTTAAATCACCGGTAGAGATGTTGGTGCATCCGTGCAGGATGGATCACCATCAGGTAAAGAAAAACTTACAGATACTGGTAGGATGGGAGGAACGGAAAAAATATATTTGCAGGGATCAAAACAAGCGCTGAATGTTTGGGTTTTTTTTTCCCAGTGCAATGTCGTTTTCATGATCATGGTGAGATTTGACTACATTGAAAAGAAATGTAATCCACGAATTATGACAAAATGTGATTTATTTTTATTTCTTTAGTCAATAAAGTTTCTGGATCCCTGTAAGTGCCTCCTTTCTGATGTGAAAGCCAATCCTCTGTCTGTGGTTCCACCTCAGTGCGTGTCTAGAAGAATCAAAGTACACTTTTACAGGGTTACTTGACTAGGGATAATAGATTGATTTTCTGCACACATTAATTTCCATTCATCTGAATACACAATTTGTCAAATATATCTGTGTTGAATGAATGTGAATCTTTGTCACCTTAATTATTAGGATGCTATCGTGTTTATGAGATATCTGATTGTAGATGGTCAGTCAGTCTGCAAAAGAAACCCCATGCCTTAATCAGGTGGTTAATAGGAAATGTTTATTTATGTGAGTAATGATAACCTTATTCACTGCACAAAGTTCATGTGCAAAACATCACATAGGTTATCTTGCCCCACTGTGGTCAAGGACTTTGTACATATTCTATGTTTATAATGTCAACAAAGAAGTGTTTCCTGCCAGCAACATGTGCATTCATCTCATCTAGGACTGAAAGAGAAGGCTGTGGTCGTCACTTCCCGTCGTGATGGAGCTGCTGCTCCAGTGGAAACTCCAGAAGGTACCACAGATGTTCATTTTATATATATTTATATATATATATATATATATATATATATATACACACACACACTTTCACCGCTGCGTTATCAGTAACAGTATGGCAGCGTCGCAGTCCACGCTATCAGTGACAGCGTACTGAAAACATTTAAATTACAAATATGGTTTATATTTTGATTTATGAAGAACTTGATTAAATGTACAAACAATAAAAAAAAATATATATATATATATACTGTAGTTAAACTCTTTATTGTTCTACTTAGCTGGTCACATTTACCAGTGTAGCAATTATTTCTCTGGCCACTGCAAATATTCAATTATAAATGAGTGGAGATTGACTGACTGTAAAATGTAATATTCAATAGTGATAATCACTTTTTGTAATTATTTTATATTTTGTGTTCCTTGGAAGCTTCATGCTTTGCTAAATTTACTTCAGCCAAAATGAACCTGGAACCTTTGGACTCCCCAAAGCAGTTGTGCTGAAGATGCACTTTTAGCAGACGTGCGCCCTCATATATACTGACTCCGGGACATTTCAAAGAGTCATTGGAGAAAAAGGCACTATTGTCACTAAACATTAATGCATGACATCAAGGTCATGATGGAATGCAGAAAGTTATGCATGTGTTTTACAAATCTAAAGTAATTTTGGCTAGGGAAAATAGTGGAGAATACATTAGTCTTTTATTGAGAGAAATTGAAACCAAAATAATAAATAAAATAAACTAAAGCACACGAAGGTCAAGCAAACACATCGCAGCTTATTCTGCTCCTTTGTGATGTAGCTGCAATAAGTAAATGCAGGATATTCACATTTTATTGAAATACTTCTGAGTGGATCGTATGTTTGGCAGTGGTTCAACGTCAATGGAATGGAAACATGTATCCCCTCTCTCCTCAGCTGTATTTGAGCCCCTGCCTGTGGAAGATGTGATTGAAGCTGCTGTAGCAGAGGACATTTCTGCACCACCTCCACCAGGTACGAGTGTGTGTGTGAGAATGTCCGAAATATATAATGGCCCTGATCAATGCAGGCAAACAAGTAGTACATGCAGAGAAATTCAGTGTCACATTTAAATGTCTAGTTACACTACAGTATAGCTAGGAGGGTTTCCATGCACTTTTAGACCCACTTTCTTAATCTTAATTTAATTGAATAATTTGCTTCCCAACACAGTTGAGTTATTTGGAGAAGTACTGTACCAATATACTGATGTAAGTCCAGGTGTGGCAGATGGCAGTAGATGTTTAAAACTATAGTCACCAAAACATTGAAGATTGAGAAATTGACACCAACAGGATTTTCCCCAGTACAAGGCTTGTTAGGAGTGCCTCCTGCAGGATGGACCCTGCAATAATACTGAAACACTGCCACGGTTTGGCCTGTGTGTCTCAGAGAGTCTTATAATGATCTGTTTCTCCCTCCAGAGCCTGAGCCTGAGGTAGAAGAAGCTGAGCCTGAGGTAGAGGAAGCTGAGCCTGAGGTAGAGGAAGCTGAGCCTGAGGTAGAGGAAGCTGAGCCTGAGGTAGAGGAGACTCCTGAGGTTGGTACAGACCAGGTTGATTTTTTAAAAACATTAGTGAAACACTTGATATCATTATATTGTACTTTTATAGAGTATAATAACCTGAAACATAAATTACTCTCTCAAAGTGTGAAGTTTTTGATGACATGTGGGTGGTGTATTCCTTTTCAGGTGATTGAGGAGGACCCAGAGGTGCTGGAGGAGGAGCCTCCTGCTGTGGAAGAGGAGGCCCCTGTTGAGGAGGTATGCTGTTTTTACCTCAGATTTAGTTAAGCACAAGAAATAACACTGCACAATGTTTATTTTCTAGTCAGTCCTCCTATTTTTCTTACATGCTAAAGTCCCTGCAATTGCTTTTGTCAGTGTGAAGCCCCTTTTTGAACTGAACCACAGCTCTAATGCCTACCTGTGTAAAGGACAGTATAGATGTCGGTACGGCTTCATACACTCATATAATAGCTGTAAAACATAAGCCTGCTGCACTTGCAGCTTTTGTTTCTTTTTATAGCTGCTGTTTTTTTGTGTTTCAGAGGGTTTCTATGCTACTCATAGTTAAAAATGATATATTATTATATAAATATACTAGTAGTAAGGGCAGCGGTGTAAGGGAGTTTAAAAAATAAATAAAAATGTATTTCTGTATGTGTTTACCTCTGGAGCACCTTTTTATTTTGAGACCACTTATTAGTTCAAAGCTACAACAACAAACACATTTAAAGAACCGTACATTACTACAGTAGCTATAAGGGTGTGCTATTGCTAGATAACTAACACACATAACTTGCTTCAGATGCCTGGAACTCGGTTATCTGCCTGCAGGTCTAGTATTTCTGTTGATTTTTGTTCTTAGAGGTGTAATACAATGACTGTTAAATGTCAATTCATGTTACACCCACATTCAAATTTTCAAAAACTACAAACATCATCCTCTTTTAACAAGCCATTCTGTTTTTGCTTCAGTCTCTGTGGGTCGACTATGCAATCTGTCAGCTGTAACCTGTCTGTCCTCCAGTGTGGGGGATAATCAAAGAAGTAGCTCATAGCATAGAAGGTTCCTGAACATGACCTGTTTACTCAAAGGGTAGATGCACAAGGTAGTGAATCTTTACCACTCCAGCTAGTGGTTTCGAAGAACATTTTCTACATTTCAAAGTAAAATTCTGTATTAATCTGTTGCACTCTGAGAGCAAAACAAAAAGGCTAGATTAATTGTGTGCTCTTGTTTTAGCAGTGATTCAATCCAATTCAGTTTATTTTGTATAGCCCAAAATTACAAATTTGCCTCAGAGGGCTTTACAATCTGTACACATGTGACATCCTCTGTCCTGGAACCCTCATATCGGCACAGGAAAAACTCTCCTAAAAAAAACCTTTAACAGGGAGAAAAAAGGAAGAAACCTATGGGAGAGCGACAGAGGAGGGATCCTTCTCCCAGGATGGACAGAATGCAACAGATGTCATGTGTACAGAATGAACAACATAACAGAGATACAACACATTCAATGTATATGACATAAATGATTCATATAATCACAGTAGTAAGCAGAGTAACGAAAAGAAAAAATTAAGACTACTTATAAAAGCATCACTGACTGTAGTAGAATTAAAATAATGATATAGGGAATAGTATTAGTAATGTCACTAATAATAATAATAATCGAAGTAGCAGTGGGTGTCATCCGGGTCACAGCAGGAGGCATGACCATGGTCCAGGGACCACAATGATTCGTGGAAACCTGCGAGGCGAGAAAGCAAAAAAGGCTTCAGGGTGGAAGCAAAGCTAATATGCGTAATGGTACAGGTTATAGTAATGTGACTAATGATAATAATGGTAGTAGCAGTTGGTGTCAGCAGGAGGCACAGTCCAGGTACAGCCACGATTTATGGAAACCTGCGAGGCGAGAAAGCACAAGGACTCTGGGGAAGAAGCAAAATCAGTAATGTGCATAAATAGGAGATTAATACATAAAGATGGAAGGAGAGAAGAGGAGAGAGGAGCTCAGTGTATTCTAGGTGGCCCCCCGGCTGTCTAGGCATATAGCAGCATATCTAGGGGCTGGACCAAGGCGAACCTGAACCAGCCCTAACTATAAGCGCTATCAAAAAGGAAGGTCTTAAGCCTACTCTTAAAAGTGGTGAGTGTGTCTGCCCCCCGGACTGAAACTGGAACCTGGTTCCACAGAAGAGGAGCCTGATAACTGAAGGCTCTGGCTCCCATCCTACTTTTAGATACTCTAGGAACCACAAGTAACCCTGCATTGATGGAGCACAGCTCTTTAGTTGGGCAGTATGGAACTATAAGTTCCTTAAGATAAGACGGTGCCTGGCCAGTTAGAGCAAAAATGTCGCCAAAGTTTAGGTAACTAATGGGAAACACTGCGGCATAGATGGTCCTCCGCTGAAACCATTTCACTGTGGCACAGGTTCTAGCTACGATCACTACCTGCTGGTCCTTCCCTTTTTAAGAATTGGTGTTCAAATATCATTCAGCACCAAAGAGTGCTGTTGTGAGCAACTTTTATACCAAATGAAAGCAGAAAAATGTGTAAAGACATGTCTTTTTCTAACCTTTTTCAGGCTGTTCCAGTTGAAGAGGACCAACACGAAGAGGAGGCAGCACCTGAAGAGGAAACGGCCACAGAGCAGGCTGTGGAGGAGGAGGCTGCTTACGAGGCTGCGGAGGAGGAGGCTGCTTACGAGGCTGCGGAGGAGGAGGCTGCTTACGAAGCTGCGGAGGAGGAGGCTGCCTACGAGGATGTGGAGGAACTTGCAGCAGAGGTTGAGGCTGCAGTCGAGGAGGCAGAGGAAGAGGAGGAGGCTGCAGATGAGCCTATGGAAGAACCCGCTGCGGCAGAGGAGGAGGAGGAGGAGGCTGCTGCTGAAGACATGGCATTAGATGTTGAGGAAGAGAGCGCTCCGGCAGAAGAAGCTGTTGAGGAGGCAGAAGATGCTGTCGAGGACATAGTCGAAGAAGAGGAAGCAGCTCCTTCAGAGGAGCCTGCTGAGGAGCCCGCTGTAGAAGAGGCAGCTCCAACAGAAGAAGCTGTTGAGGATGTAGCCGAAGAAGAGGAGGCAGCTCCAACAGAAGAAGCTGTTGAGGATGTAGCCGAAGAAGAGGAGGCAGCTCCAACAGAAGAAGCTGTTGAGGATGTAGCCGAAGAAGAAGAGGAGGCAGCTCCAACAGAAGAAGCTGTTGAGGATGTAGCCGAAGAAGAAGAGGAGGCAGCTCCAACAGAAGAAGCTGTTGAGGATGTAGCCGAAGAAGAAGAGGAGGCAGCTCCAACAGAAGAAGCTGTTGAGGATGTAGCCGAAGAAGAGGAGGCAGCTCCAACAGAAGAAGCTGTTGAGGATGTAGCCGAAGAGTGGGAGGCAGCTCCTTCAGAAGAATTTGTTGAGGAGCCAGCTGTAGAAGAGGAGACGACTCCAACAGAAGAAGCTGTAGAGGATCCTGCTGAAGAGGAGGCCGCAGACACAGAGGCTGCTCCGGAAGATGATGTAGAGGAGCAGCAAACAGTACAAGGTAAGGAGGAGAGCAAGGAAGTACAAAGACCAGGTATACCAGATTTATCTGGTGCTGTTGATCCCAACATTCTAGGATACATGCTTATTCAGCGTTAGGTGTGAAGATTGTTACCACTGTCCCCATTAAAGGGAAACTACACAGACACTACATATCTGTCTGTTTCAAAGGTCCTAGGCATCTGTTAAATAGGTTGTTTAAAGCCTTTAGGCCCTGTCTACACTATCCCGTTTTAAAATGAAAGCGGGGTTTTAAAACAAAAACGATCTCTGTCCACACATGCGTCTCAGCATCGTTTTCGAAATGATTTGCGTCGAGACTTGCTCCCCTGAAAACTAATATTGCATGACTATTCACGTACACTGAGCTTTCGTGTGCCAGTGTAAACAGGAAGTACATTGGTTGCTTGGTTATAGATAATAAGATTACACTGCTCTTTAATTCTAAAAACGGTCGTGCTTGATACTTAACAACTTCCTCTAAAATCTTCCTCCATAAACTCAGACACATTTCGTGGAAGTTTTAAGCTTAGTTACAACACTGCAGGTCTAACTCTATCTCCCACACATAGACATTAAATTTACTTTAAAATGAACAGTTGCTAAACGAAGTTTACTAGATCATGGGTCAATACATTTGGTCAACACGCGTCTCTCACTCGTTTCATCTCGGTTTCGTTCGTTGGTTATTTGTGAAGCTAATTAAGCATTAATTAGAAAAGGAACGTCCTCCGTTTTGGGTCCATCGCTCTCCTCAAAGCCTCAAACCGCGACCGCAGACGTCCCACCCGAAGGGCTGATAACGCCGCTCGCTAATCGCTCCAATAACAGCCGGATCGTGACAAGGTAGTTTATCACATGGAATTAAAAATATTTGGAGTATTTTGCCTCTTTACGCGACTCCAATGGATTTAAAATGAAGCCGTCAATATGTGGTACACTTTAAGCTTTAATTCATTGGATATAACAAAAATATCCCATTGACCGTTGACTGACTTGGCCATTTGAAGAAAATTCCATTCCATTGCCTAGAGAAGCTCTTGGGTTGTTTCCGCATTATGCTCTGGGTCATTATCCATCTACACTTTGAAGTGCTGTCAAATCAGTTTTGCAGCACTTGGCTGTATCTGAGCAGATAGTATAGCCCTATACTTATATTTATTTATCCTGCTACTTCTATCAGCTGTGACATCAACAATAAACACCAGTGACCCAGTTCCATTGGCAGCCGTACAAGCCCATGCCATAAAACTGCCTCCACTGTGTTTGACAGATGATGATGATGTCATGAGCTGCTCTGTTCCTTCTCCACACTTTTCTCTTCCCATCGTTGTTCAACACCTGTCCTTAGATGTTACCTTTTTCAGATGTTTTTTTGGCAAAGTCTTAATAGGTCTTCCTGTTCTTCAGTGTAACCCGAGGTTTCCACCTTGTCGTAAACCCTCTGTATTTAGATTCATGAAGACGTCTCTTGATTATTGACTTTGGAGGAGGGAGGTTTGTCATTGTCAGAGTTCTCTGGACTTCGGTAGATGTTACGAAGGGGATTTTCTTCACTGTGTAAAAATGGCTGAAACTCCTAAACGGTTAATGTGATATTTTTCTTATATACATTGAAATTAAAGCTGAAAGTCTACACTTCAACCACATGACTGCTTAATTTCAAAACCATTGGAGTCATGCGAAGAGGGAAATTTAGAAAAATTGTGTCACAGTCCAAATACTTATGGCCCTGACTGTATACTCTTTGGGAAATACATTACATTACATACATACCTCTGTGTTTAATATCTAAAACAGTTTATGACCAAGGCAGACGGGAAGAAAAGTGTTGACACACATGATTTGGACTTGAAACTGTAAAAACTCTGGTGTGTGCGGGCCATCTGTTTTGAAGGCTCATAAAATAGACTTGTTGTCTTGCTGTGGACGGGGAGCCAGTTGAAGAGGTTGCTGACCGTTCTTTGACTTTTCTTTTGTCCACTGTCAAAGCCTGACTGGAGCTCTAAGGGAACCAGTCGGTGGTCACCATGGCACCGATGTTCCTGCATCATACATAACTTGTCCAACAGTGGACAAAGACAGTTTATCAACCAACTGAACCATCAGGGCAAATTACAGCTCCTGTGGCCCATTCTATCAGGGTCAATGAAAACATTTGACTTCATTGTGTGCTAGTAGGCCAGTAGCATCGTTTAGCTCATGAGTGACCTGGCTTCTTTTTTTTTTTTTTTTGTTGGTTCTGATTCTGTTTTCGAGGGCATACAGTTGGTTCATGGTTCCAAATGTTTCTTGTTTCACAGAGACGGAAGAAGAAGTAGAACACGAAGTAGAGGAGGCAGCAGAAGAAGGTAGATGCGCACACACACACACACACACACACACACACACACACACACGTGTAAAGTCCTGCACCAGCTACAGGGCTTGGATGCACTGTACATTTAATGGGGCAAAAGCTTTGTGAGATGACATCATTCCAATATTTTAACATCTTGTGGTTATGTGTGTTTCTCTTTGCAGCAGCAGAGTTTGTGGAGACAGAAGAACAGAATCAGGATGAGCCCACAGGTAAACATTGTTTTCATTCAACTTTATGCTCACAATGATGACGTCTACTGTATATGACCACGCCTCCTCCTGTTTTGGCCCCCGGTCATCAACAGGCTGTCCAACAATTAGGGGTGCAAGAGATCATAAAACTCCTGGTTCGGAACGGATCACGGATTTGATCACAGATCAGATTAGCACAGAAGAAAAAAGGGAGCAAATAAACTTTTAGATATCCCTGATTTTTTGCGGCGGACAACAATTGCCGGTCCTTGATGATCCGTTTTGTTTGGTAATTGCAGCTGGTCTACGAGGCTCCAGACACTGCATTTTTTTGCTAACGTCGCAAAAATCATTTAACCGCTCTGAAGTCAGCAAACCATCAAAAATTCTAAATGATATCCTTTGTTATTGTAATTTGTAGTGTTTTTTTCTTTTCTTTATAAAAACCCAAAATTCCAATAAGATCGTATTTTTATGGATTAAAACAAATCTTGTCATTAGTATTTTTAAAAATGTAATATTTGTTGCGTTAGTTATTGTAAACGGCTCATAATTCAGCAACACTACGATTTTACTACATTTTCACTGAACAGAACTTGAACGCATCATAGTGTAACCGAATGGAACCTTCGTACATATTCTACTGAATAATGGCGCATGACGAACGCCAGTATTCATAAGGGTCATAGGGGTGCTGATCCGCAAGGGGAGTGATCCGTACTGATCGCAAGTGGACAGTAGTCTATTACACAGCTTCTGGAGACTTTTCCTTATCATTTAATCAGATGATTATTGTCTTTACTAATCGTTGGGCCGATTTTTAAATGCCACAGAACACCAGAAAATACCTGTTATTGTCTAAGCCAGAGGTCGACAATCCAAAACTCAAAGATATTCAGTTTACAATGTTATAAAAAAGAAAAATGAGCTAATCCTCATATTTTGAAAGTTGAAATGAGAGAATGTTCTGTAGATTTGCTTGATAAATGCAGTTACCTCTGTTTGATTATCAAAATAGTCGGTCAATAGACCGATCTAATATTGGTTCATGTGTTTCAGTGTGAACGGAGAGCTTAACGTGTGAAAACAAGGTTTGCGTTTTTGTGAGGACCTTAAAGTTGTGTTAATGTTGGAAGCTCTAATCCTGGTTTAGAGATGGGAACTTTTCAAAGGGACTGTAACACAAAGGTAACTGCATGAGGCCAGAGCTGCTATCTGATGTCTGCACACTGTCAACGTGGAACTGATAGTCTGCTGCACTTTGGCTGCTTTCACAGAAAAAAGTATCAGTTCTTTCTGAGAGCAGAATCCACTCGCATACAAAACTTTATTAGGGGCACCAGTAGTTAACGGAAAAGCCATCTTATCCTACAATATGATGCTCCTCCCAAAACAATCAACCCTTCAATACACGAGCAAGATCAGAGACCTGTGAAGACTAAACCTCCTGTTTGTGCTCTCCACAGAAACGTAAAGGCTGCCGCGGTCGTCGTGGTGACGGAGCAGGGACCCAATGAGCTTGCATCAGCACCATCCTGAGCGTGCTCAGAGCGATCATGCACCGCTCCACCTCCACAGAAACAATTTAGTTGTTACGGCAACACTCTTCCCCTATCTGTCTCCCCCCCTCCCTCTGTTTTCACACCTTCCTTCAAATGTTCCTTGGTGTAAATGTGAGATAATGGATGAATTATTTACTTTTAAGGTACTCCTGTTTTTACCCTTCTTGTTTTTTCCTTGAATCCCATTTCATTTTTTCGTTTTTTTTTTCTTTGAGTAGAGCACCCATTTTGTTCAGGGTGATGTAGTTCTGTGTGACAGTGGCGCGATGGTCAGGCCATGTGAACTCTGTGTGCTCTACTTGCAGCTAATTTACGTGAGTCTTATCTGCAAGAGCTCTAACACTAAACCAGTCTGAAGCTTTATTTTGAAGTCTTCTAGTTTGGCTTCCTGGAGCTCAATTCTGTTGCTAAGCAAACTTGAGGCCAAATTGCATGGCTGAGCCAGGAGATTTGGGTCTGTAGAGTGAGGTGACTTTGTTGGGTTACAGATAGATAGACTAAACTTAGCTGGCACATCCAACATGCTCCGAACCGAGCACTGCAGGCTGCCTCCCGACTGGACCTTTCCCTCCTGCTGAAAAATCTGCTTGATGGAGGCAATACAAAATATTTCAAATTTAGTAATCACACTAAAAAACGTCACCTTCTGCCCCTCTATCGCAGTACAAGTTCGGAATTTAGAAGAACATCTCCATTCAGCTGTGTTTTAGTTCTGTTCACACAGTTCTGTAGTGATCTCTCTGACCCTCCTCACCCAGCCAGTTTATTCACCACTCAGTATGAGCCGTATGCTAGCATGTGAATCTAGAGAAAGCTTGTGTGTGTGCGTGTGTGTGAGCGTGTGTGTGAGCATGTGTGTGGATGAATTCCTTATGTGTTTCCCGTGATGAGCGTGTTGTGTGTCAACCCTCTCAGTGAGCCCTAGAGTCATGATGTAGTTTTTGAGACTGTTGAACCTTTTTTCTTCTCCTTTGTTCTCTAGCTACCTTTACCTCTGTGTGTTTGTGTTCCGTCGAGTCTTAGCGGTTAATTCTTTCCCGATACGGTTACCAAGACCATCTAACTAGCCTATCAAACCATTTGAAAATGAAGTTGGAACTCTAAACTTCAGATCTTTTGAGTTAAAACTGTGATGTAAATCAGGACATCATGGATGGTGCAAAGCTGTCACACTGTGGTGTAAAGATTGTTTTCTCAAATACACCAGCTATACATGGATCTGGCCCAGCAGGTGGATTCAGACAGGATAGGAACAATGAAGGCTTTTATCCCTGTGTGGGCCAGATTCCACTTTCTTTTCTCTGGCTCACAAAGGGTTAAACGGATCAGGCGTCATATTCCTGTGGAAGTCGGCCATAGCTGACATTCACCAGTTAAATGATCCGGCATCTTTGTTTTTAGCATCAATGACGTGTTTTATTTACTTAAAGGGAAAGTTGGCGACACCTTTCTTTAGTCACTCTTCCCTTTTCCTTTCGGGACAGAATCTGAATTTGTCTTGGTGTGTGTTTCGATCACTGGTCCTCGGTAGCAGGGCCCCAGAGGCCCCAGAGGCCAAAGAGAACAACCTAATCTTACACATCATTCCATTGCAGAACTTAAATTGTGGAATTAAGAAAAGCCAAATGAGAGCGTTAGGCATCTTATTTTGAAGATGGCCCGATCTGCAGGTAAACATCCTCTGGTGTCCCTGTTGTATCAGAAGATCTTTTAGTTAAGGGACAATGGGTGCAGCTCTGTGGATAACACATTCCTGTTGGGATACTGACAATAAACAAAATGTAGATCTGATGTTTTAGGATTAATCACAACACTACTGTTAGTGGAAGAACAGAGACCAAGTAAAACATACCTCTTTTTTATTCTATTATTTGGTGTCACAGACCCACTTTGTGTTTTCGAGTCCTGACATTTTGTGACTACCAGATTGTTTTCATGGTGTGCAGTAGAAGTTTTTGTAGGATATCTCGTCCACTAGCTGGTCTTTTCTACTTCCTGACACTTTGTAAGTCAATGTGAACTGTAAAACATTTTTAACATTAAAGTCTTTACCAAGAGAGAGCTTCTAGATTTTTAAAAATTAAGATTTAATAAAAAAAAACAACCTCATTTTCTGAAAATATGTTGAAAGCTTTTCACTAAGCCATAAGCTGTTTGATGGGCAGGTACTACTTCAGGACAACTTTTTATTCTCTAACACTACAAAAGGAAGAGCAATAAAATGAAGCCTCAGAGCAACCACACTGCAGCGACCCGGCGAAACCGATTTAGATCTCTTATCATTACTGATCTTTGATGAGAAGTCGTGTACATGATGCAATGACATGGACAGCGTTGCTCCCAGACATGGGGTGGCGGGGGGGCCAGTTGTGAACTTAGTGTCTGCTGGAAACAGAAGAGCTGCACTCGACGAAGCTCCACAGTATTATGAGGAAATAAAGTTGTTGGTTAACGACTGCCTAAGTGTTGTCTGCAGGTCTAATACTGATGGCGAATAAATTATTGTGAAGTAATGATGGATTGTGGAGATTTGAAGTGTCACAGTTTTCTGTAAATGATCTTTTGCTGCAATAAAAGGTTTGGGACAAGATGGCAATGACTCCAGTCTTTTTTTTAAATTTATTTATACATTTTGTGAATTTGTTTCGAAGGGACTCATTTCCTCTAAAGGTCAACATGCAATTTAACGGCAAAGCTGTAACATCCTGGTCCATCAGTAAAGACTATTAAAGGGGAAAGGAGGTCCTGATGAAGCTGGGACTGAGGGTGGTCACCTATTCCACTTAGAACTTGAATTCAAGAACCGCAGAGCTCCTAGTTATCTTCATGATTAAGTTCACTTTACACAGTTTTTTTTTTTTTAATAGGAATAATGAGAAGAAGCCAGGAGAGTCAGAGGAACTTAAGACTCACGCACCAACCTTTGTATGACCAACAAAGCCTCTGACAGGTGCACCAATAAGATTCACTCAATCTTCTGTCGTACTAGATCTGGTCACAAGGTGTCAGCATAGCTCTGACTCAGCGCTCTACAGTCTCCATCAGGAGAGCAGGAATCAGCCAACTCTTCTGTTTACACAAGAATGATTAAGACTGAAATTTAGTCAGAATTTATTTTATCATTTCCTATTGATTTCAACAATGGTAGGTTTATTCCACATGCGTGGTCCCATCTACCAGACACTGGCATTGATTTTTTTGGGGGGAAATTTGAGGATTTGAATGGCTTGAGGAGTTTATATTCTACAGGAACATACCGATGATATATTGTGTGTTTTTAAAGGATAGTAGACATTATTCTTTTGCAGAACAATTCAATTGAATTCTAATGAAATGAGGGCATGTGTCATTCTGTTCCCTTAAAGCTTGAACTGTGAACAATCTCAACCATCATGTTAAGTCCGATGCCTTTCAACAATAAAGGTCAAAACCAAGTAATGACCTATGCCAGAATGCACCTGTGTGACTTCTAGATCTGGACCCACTGTTCTGTGTTCAGTTCAGAAACCCAAATGGTTTGTGTTTACGTCGGTCTTTGTTTCCTAAAGCTGTTGAGGAGCTGCAGAGCGGATGATGTCCTTCAGAATATCCACCTGAAAGACAAGAGAGGCGCTGTGGGTGGTCTGTCATGTGTCCATGTAACTGAGGAAAGAAGCTTCCCTGCTGAATCTAATGCCTCCCAGCCATAGACTTCCATCTTCCAGCTAATGCACATTAACAGAGACATCAGTATGTCAATGACAGCTGAGGATCACACTGAATACTGAACAGTGTTGTTTACATCTGAAATAGTTTTGTTCCGAAACCACAGTGTTAAATGACAGAATACTGTTGAACCTGATGTTGAATGAGTTTCATTATTGAATTGTAAATATTGAGTTAGACTCTCTGATTGAAGAGGTTTAACCTGTGATACTTGACTATTGGGTTATTTTAACGTTTAATAATGGCTAATCCTCTCCTCTTTAGACACCATAATGAGTTGAGAGGAAAACTGTTCTTCTCCAGGAAGGACTACAACAGCAGTGATGACTACATTCAGCACAGCAAATTGAAATCTAGGCCGACAGTATCCCACGGATTAATATATCTATACACAGTACACTGAATTATCTGTTGCCAGAAAAATCTGCTTTCAGGACAGATGCTGTTGTGTGTTTTTGAACATACAATGATATCTGTGTAGTTACATCAGTAAAATAATATATTTCCCTTATAACTGTCATAAATTGTAAATAACTAAGGCTGTGCATTCTGTGCATAAAACCATATGCTCTGCATTTGCAAACTGAGCGACTGTACATGCAGCTTACATGTGCTGCATGTACAACAAGCCATAGCCTCTGGACAGGCACTACATATTATCAATTGATAACATATTTTCATGTTGTCTTTATGTCTTTGCATAGTTCATTTTTTATGTATCTATTGTCCCTATAGTTGCCTGACATTCCCAGTCCTGCACAAAGGCCACCCGTCCCTCCGTTGTACCTGGCTGCTCTCTCCCACACTGAGGTTCTTCAGCAGGTAGACGGTCACTTGTCCATCACTGTCTCCGACCAGGACACAGTCTGTCTGTGTGGCAAACAGCAGGGACTTCATCTTCACACCAGCCGCAGCAGGCTGCACAATTATTGGGTCCAAGCTGAAGTGTATATGGAGGACAAACATGATTACTCTTGGCATAGGTTTCACATCAGAGAAACAAATAGTGAGACAGAGAACAATCCCAGACACTAACATGCTTGAATTCAGGTCCCAGATCTCCAGCTGTCCGTCATTAACGGCTCCGAATACCGTGGCCCACGTAGGGGACCACTTGATGTCGCACACTGCTGTCTGGTTGGAGCTGAAGCCTAACACGGGGTGACGGTGCTCCTGCTTCCACAGCTGGATGGTCCAGTCAGAGGAGCAGCTCAGGAACACGTCAGGACTGAATGGACTCCATGCGATGCTGTTCACAGGACACTGAGGGGCGAGGTGTGACGGACGTTACTGGAGTTCTCTCTGACCAGTCCACCCAAAGACCTACATCAACAAGTGGTCAACTGTTCTAACCCCAGGAGATAGTATTTCTAGTATAACGTGAAGAGACGATTGTTCAACATTAGAATAAAATAAGGAATGGTTGTTTATACTGTGTTTACAGCGTATTGCGCGCACACACACACACACACACACACACACACACACACACACACACACACACAAAGTTCAAGTTCACACATGACAAGCAGTTTGTAAATCCAGGTTCAACATTTTGTATCTAAATGTTTATCCATGTTTTTGATGAAAAATGTAAATCCTTTTAAACATATATATATATACATATATGTTGACTTCTATCTGATTTGACATGCAAAGCCTACTATATATAACCGCTGACATGTTTCCAGGTGTGAGCTTTATTGATATATCAACCTAACGACTCATGCTGAAAAAACATGTTCATCAAGATATAAAAGAGCTACTATTGAAATAACTCATAAACCTGCAAACCAAAATGAATAAAAAGTAGCAATATAATACTTAAGTTAAAACATTTAACAGCATTTTATAGCAAACATCTGGGGGCCAGTAAGCAATGCATTGTGGGACAGAGCATGACCGGATTTAAAACGATCACTATTGATGATGAATAACAGACAAAGGCCTTGGGGTCTTTTGTGTTGTCCTTGCTTAGTGGTGATGTTTCTCCTGATGGACTTACAAAGTGCTTCCTGAAAGTCTCCAGAAACTGCTGATTGTTGGAACAGGAGCACTTGTGAATGAGTCCTTCCCATGTGCCAACCAAGTAGACACTGGAATCCTGTGAAACAAGCATGTAATGCATGAACACAATGACATGATGATGATGATGATGATGATGATGAACAATCATTGACAAAATTAAAGTTCACTTAAAATCCACCTTAGAAGAAGTTGTTTACTGCTAGTCAGCGCTGCATTAGCACGACAGATAGCTGTGAGTATGTATGTTATTTTCCACAGAAACTAGTTTTAAGCCCACAAACAACATTCTAGTGGATGTATGGTGATCATTTCTCTCACCAACTTACTGTTGGATGGAAGTCAAAACACAGGCCAGGAGTCAGAGCTGACTCAACACTTTCTGTCTTCGTCCCTCCGGCCTTCTTCCTGGTTTTCTGAATCTTCTTGAGCTTCATCAGGTCTATGACAAGAGAGAGGATGGGTGGATAGATTAGGTTATAGACAGACAGACAGACAGACAGACAGACAGACAGACAGATAGATAGATAGATAGATAGATAGATAGATAGATAGATAGATAGATAGATAGATAGATAGATAGATAGATAGATAGATAGGTGTGATCTGAGCAGGTATTGTGAGTTTTCGTCATTATGCACGTCAAGCTAGATTGACGATGATTAAACCATGGGCTGGTGCTGAGTACAGTACCTATGCAGTCGAGGCCACTGCTGCAGATGAACCACTTGCTGACCCGTCCGTCTGCAGACACAGAGAACAAAGACTCCACCTTCTCCTCTCCTGACAGGCTCAGCTCCTGCTGGCTCCATCTGAGCTGCCACACGGGATCCAAGTGCCTGTTGGGACATTCACTGCACACACACACACACACACACACACACACACACACACACACACACACACACACACACACACACACACACACACACACACACACACACACACACACACACACACACACACACACACAGAGTAGTAAAGAACATTCTTTTCAGTGTGTGATGTAAGAGCTGAGCTGTCCACACGCACATCCTCACCTGCTGCTGAGGACGCATGACTCGCTGTCTTTACTCTTCACATTGTAGATGGCAATGCTGCCATCTTGCATGCCCACAGCCAGCTGACTGACGTTATTGGATGAGAAATCCAGGGAAGTCACAGCGCTGTCACACTGGATGACACGCTCAGGCCACTGCAGAGGGGACACATGACAACATGTGGAATGGACAGATGGCACTCAGTCAACCCTCTGCATACTGCTGGGGGGGACATGGAGCCCTGGAGCTAAATAAAGGAAAGTCATACCGTGGGATTTTTGAGAGACCAGCAGCACACCAGGCCTGGTTTCTGGTTACTGGAGCCAAACTCACCATAGCCCACAGCCAGAAGGTCCTAGCAGAGAGAGCAGAGCACAAGAAGACCTCTCTTAGTGAACAACCGTTCTGTCAGCTGTGAACAGTTTTCAATTGTTTGGTGGAAAGTAGATCCAGTAAAAACTACTGGCAGTATTTTCAGGGGATTATTCAGCATTCATCTGGAACATTGTTTCTGGGCAACCCCCATTACTGTTACATTTTTGGCATATAACTTTTCAGGGTCAACACCACAACGGAAAAATGAGAAATAATTAAAAAAAAAAAACTGATGTAAACATGTTTAACATCAACACAACTATATCAAAACATGGATTTACTCCCATTTAGTCTGTGCCTCTCCAATCTATATGTCATGTTATCCTCATAATTAGTAGTGAGTGGGTGTATATCATTGCATTAGTGACGGTTTTGTAATTCATAATACATGGATTTAGGTCAAACTCAGTGCTCACACTCTCTCTAACACATGTGACTTCAATGTTCTACGTATGACTTTATTAAACATCGAATGAAATCTATTCATTTATTGTTCTCATTGTTGTTATAATCACTTTCACCTTTCTCTCTCCTGTTGTTACAGGTTGTGGGACGAGTTGGCTGGGGTTATTGTTTGTGTGTAATGCCCTTTAACTGCTGCGGAATGTAAATAAAGGAATATTGGAGAAAAAAACAACAACAACAAAAAACAAGTCCATTTACAAGCTCTCACAACACTCAAGCAGTATAATTCCTTACTAATAAAGCACTTTAAACGCAAGTGCCAATGCAATTTTGAGACTTTTTATGCAGAAAAAGTGTTGAAAATAGCAAGGTTTTAGTGAAGATGCATGGGGAAGTAGAGAGCATACAACTGGATAAGTGAGACTACGATTATACTGCACCAGTTGTGTGAAAGTATGTTAATGGATGTTTTCATATAGTTTGCTGATTTTTAAACATCAATTATTAAGACCATTTTTGGATTCTTTGTTCACTGCGGAGGGATGAGAGAAAAATCAAGGTTTTTCTTCAAGAATTCAAGGTAACATGGGGTGAGTATATGAGTGATATACAAATGATCATTTTGGGGGGGACGTGCTCCTTTAAAAGCTCCTAGCAACCACTAGTGGGGCTAAGAGGAAAAGGGGTGTTATTGTGATTTTGGTGAACTACCCCTTTAAATAATAATAATACAGACTAACAAACTGCAGTGACACACAGCAGGCATGATTTAAACTTGTATTCGATATTCCCACGTTGCTAATAAGCAGTGCATATGCGTCTGTTACCGGGTTCTTCTTGTTCCATGCCATGCTGCTGACGCTGCGTCCTCTGCTCAGCTCACAGCTGAAAGCCCAGAGACGCTCCACGGCTGGAGATCCAGGGCTCTCTGTGTTCTCCTCCCTCTGCTCCACCATCCCAGGCTTCACCAGACTGTCTGGATCTGACACAACTGTTCCATAAAAAAACACAACCTCAACTTCATTTCAATTGTCACATACATACATACAGGTACATGAAATCTGACCTCCTGATTGAACCCATCCTCGAAAGTAGGAGCTGTGGGCTGCTTAAGGGAACTGGGGCAGCAACATGGGATTCAGTGTCTAACTCAAGAACGCTTTGACATGTGGACAGCCATGATCCAACTACCAACCTTGTGGTTAAAGGACGACCCGCTCTACCCACTGAGCTACAGCCAGGCCATTATCAATGGTTGGGAGGACATTTGTGTGTATGTGTATTGTATCAGTTGTTGTGTATCAGAGGAATGCTGATGAGCTGACTTTACCTTCGGTTACAGGCAGCTGTCTGTAAGCAGCCAGCTTGGGTTGGAAAGTGTTCCTCACTATGCTCCTCTCCATTACTAGCAAAGAGTGTTGGAATCTCTCTGACAGCATAATCAGCTGAAGGTCTGACTCAGCGTTTAAACCGCTCCCAAACACGTCCACTTCTTTCAGTGAGCTAGCAGCGCTGGCTGAAGAGAAATACAAGAAAATGATACATGCAAAGTTATTGCAGAGCTCTCCTAAATTCCACTTTTAAAACTGTAAGAATTCCTATGAATTGAGCTGTGAATCATGAAAGGAAAGAATATAGGTGCTTTGTAATAATATAGTATTGGAATAACATCAAGAGGAACCAAGATAACTTGGAATGAAATTCAATCCAATCAAACCCGGAGTGAAGCAGCTTCCTCTCCAGCGTCCTTCTCTGTTACCTGTGCTGGCTGTGCTGCCCACGGACACGCTCCTCTCTGCTCCTCTGCTGGGGTCCACTACAGCCTCTGGATAGTCAGCCCTCCCTGGTTCAGGGCTGCACCCCTCTTCATCCTGCTCGGGGCTGATCACAGTGTCATACATGTCCCAGGTGGTAGCAGTCGTGGCTGTGGGCATGGAAACATGTTAAAGACGTTCCACCTGAAAAGACGGACCCTACTGATAAAGACGAGGTCCTTCTAGATAGAAAAACGGTTAATAACTGTCGGTCTAAATCCATAGGTGCAATAATAAAAAATTGATTTAGTCATTTCAACTGATTCCAGCTTTTCATGTGAATATTTTCAGATTAGTTTGACTTTTCTATGATGGTAAACTGTGTGTGTTCTAGCATTACATGTTGATGTATAAGAAGTGCTGATATATTCATCAATAGCAACTATTTTCCTCTATTCTCTCCCTTGTTATATTCTGCACTACATGGATCAGGGAATGCTTCACTGTTTTGTTGTTCAACACAATTATATATTAAGATACTTGAACTGACTAATTAATAGTACTTAGATTGTCTGTGTGACAGCGCTGAGGCTCAAGGGGTATTCTTAAAAGGAGTCCTTATTACACACTTAAGCTGTCAGAAATCTGTGACCTTAAAGCTGCACAAAAATGATGTAACAGCTGATTATGTGTAATATGGTACCAGCTGACTGTACCTGTAACTGTAAATCCTTTTACTCCCCTGTGAGTTTGGTTCTTGTAAAATTTAAAACTTTTATAAACTTGTTGTTTAGGGGATCAAAGCAGTGGACCAGTGGAGCTGTGGAGGATTTCCAGCAGATAATGTATGCGTTGGTTTGGGAGTGTAACTGAGGTCTTAATGACCACAAGCCTTAACACCTGTGGCCCTGACCCCTGTGTTTATGGAGCTGTCTGAGCGCCTTGTCCTGTCCCACCTCAAAACAACTCCTGACCCTCTTCTGGACACCTAAAGTTCCTACAGAGCCATGGGGTCTTCATTTTATCCTCCAGCCCCTGGAGTCCTCAGGATCCTGTTTGGGGCCTTCAGCTGTGCCTTTCATACCATCATCCAGGCTCTGTTGCAGGACACAGGATTTCCTGTCTGACAGGAAGCAGCATGGGGAAACACGTCTCTGACCATCAGCAGCCGTTCTCCTCAAGGCCACGTTCTTCCTTCTCCTCCTTCCCTTTTCAAACCAACAGCTGTACCTCCAGTCACCAGTCTACACCTCTTTGATTTTAAAACTTGTTGGATTTTAAAAATCACAGTATTTTCACATATTTCTATTGTACTTCTTTGATTTTGGAGTACTTGATTTTTATTTTTTATTCTCCTAAGGCCTTTGCCTTTATGTCAAATCTTGATACTTGTTTTAAATCCCTTATCTGCCTTGTTTCCAACAACAGGTAGCAAGCTCCAAGTGAAAATAATGAGACTAACCTGAGTCCACCATCGGCACGCTGTCGCTCTGGACCTGTTTGTTTTTAGCTACTCCATTCAGTGTCTGTACTGATCGATCCACATACTTATCATTGCCCATTCTGTTTCTGCACAGCTCAGCATACTGATTGTTTCTCTCCCTGTGAAAACAAGGAGAAGATGATAGTACATGACAAATATATATTTTTAAATTACTGACAATTAGATAGAACTCCCTTCTATTTTACCGTCACATACTGCATAAGTATGTGTCCCAGGACAGTTGCATGGAGAAGCACATGTCAATCTCTGTCTTGTTTGTAGTTCATAAAGATTAAGTGTGGTGTGTCTTTCCTATGTGTATTGGGCTTAATACACATTACTTCACTCACGTGATAGCTTCTGCGTCATCAGCATCCACTGACACAAAGGTGCTAGGTATGTCCAGCAGTGAAATGCTGTCTGTCTCAGAGATGTAGACATCTGAGACCTCTTTCAACATGTCCTCTGTCACAAGTTCTTTCACTGTGTCTCTTTTCCCCTGCACGTCTGGTAAGCAACGAAAGAAAACACTGATAGCGCTATGTCAACTGTTACATTCAATCAAAGTCAGATGCTGTGGATATCACTGTATTTAGGTACATTTAGTTTTAATGAGTTATACATTTTGCCAACATTAAGAATGGAGCTAAAAAGTATAGAAATAGCAATCAAAGCAAATTAACTTTGGAACCTTGGAAGTGGATGGGCAGGTCCCGTTTGGAAAATGTATCCTCAATCTCCTCATTCATGGACTCTATGGTAGACTGGCTGGATATTCTGCTGCTTCCTAATATTGACCTGGGAAAAAATGTCAGAGGGCATTTTTACAAGTTGGCACTGTGTGGGGACACTTGGCCTAATGGTCAGGACACAAAGGATGTCCCAGATCAAAGATACAATTATTGTTTTCCTGCCCGGCATCATGTTTCTTATCAAGAAATCATATATCGGACTATGTCTTAGCAATTTCATAGATTCCTTGTTTATTCATATTAAACAAGCTGCCTATGGAAAAATAACATCATAGATCATATATTTAACCAAGTTGCTGGCAATCGAATCCACACACTCTCGTGCCACCTCAGATCATTTCCAGATGTTTGACCATCAGGTCACAGATGTGTAAAAGAATGATCCCTCTGCACCTGGAGAAAGGCATGGTGAAGCTCCCGGTGGCTGATGTCTGATCTGATGCTGATCCAGCAGAGATCTCATCCAGAAACAACCTGCTGGCTTTGGCCTGTCCTGCTGCTGGATCTGCCTGGTACAGTGGCTGAGGAGTGACGTCATTGTCTTCCTCATCAAACACCTGCAACACAGGGAAATGATTAGCCACCAATAATACTGCTACTGCTTTAGGTTACTGCTGCTACAAACAGGCGGTAGAAGGCACTCAGATAGATAGGCCTACTTGTCGCCTGTTGGGAGGACATACGTTACCCGAACAAGTTGTCTGGGAGTTTGGAGGGCGCTCTTCTCCAGGATTTTGCTGCCACCACCCATGCTGAAACTTTTTCTGCTTGAGCAACCAATGGCACTGTATGTGTCTCGTGTACTTTGGTGGACTCCATGTATGCCTGATACTGAAATATTTATTGATCGAGAAGAGCTAGGAGACAAAATAACAATCAGCATTTCAGGGAAGCATGGCTTAACTTTGTTTGTCTAGGGGGAGACTGGGGTTGGTTGGCACACTTTTCACTCTGCCGTATTTCTCTGGCCAAGAGAATGATCTAACCAGCACCAAAGGTAAAGTTAAGGCCTCAGCTATATATACATATGTTTAATGTACACAAAATATTTCCCGAAAAATGTGGAAATTGGTGATTATATTGATGTTCTGCATCTGTGCCGACCAGCCTCATCACAGTGTAGGTTGTTAAAATGTAATAGCTACCAAAAATAAAGCATCCAATAGGAACAATTCAATTTAATTCAAAGAAGAGCCAGAAAACATTAATATTTAATAGAATAGGTTCCCATTTTTCAAACCAAAGAGTTTTCAGCAATAAATCAGTAGGAATGCCTTATCTCTTTTGCCAACAGTTACAACAGTGGACTCCAATCAACCGCAGTCAGATTTGATCCAACTTTGTGATGAAACTGTGTCAGCCAGCCACCACCACTCATTACAGAGGCTGTGGTGAGTGGTGGTGGCTCCATATGAGTCCTACAGCAAAGGGAGACATGTCGCTAGTTAGAGGTGGCGCTGGTGAGAACGGTCCACCTCGTGCACTAACAACAAACACGTGGACAGAATGAGTGAAAACAAAGTTAACTCACGGCCTCAGAACCAGAGTACGTCTCTTCTTTCGTTCTTCTGGTGCAACAGAGGTGACGTTCGACATGATTGGAGCGTTGTTGTGTGCCTGAGTTGCCATAGCAACGTGACGCATATTCAGAGAAGGCCCTAGAATCCTCAAATAAATAAATAAAAATCATATCTGATTAATTCTATAAACAAAATAAAGATGTATTAATAAAATAAAATGTAAAATTACGCCGACTTGTTTCTGTTGTTTTCCGTCCATGCTTTGCGCATTTGAGTGGTTTAATGTTGGAAAAAAAATGCAACCAATCAGATATTTTTCTCTACGTGTCTCTGGGTAGAATATCCTCCATCCAGGGTATTATATTTCCTTGATAGAATGCCCTGACAATTGAACGTTTGGATTGACAATTTCATCAACCAATCATATTTGGATTTGTAGCCAATGGGCGTATCCTCTCAGCATTTTCCCGGCTCCACAGCAGGGGGTACATCCCAAGGCCCTTTCTCAATACCAAGTATTGTCAAGTTTGGACTTGCAAACTTGCTAGTTCAGACTTGGATAGTTCGACTCGGGAGTACAAACTCCTTACTCCCTACAGCAGAGTCACCAACTCAGCTCGTCCTGACCAGATATATTGACAATAAAACGATATAATTATAATATAATAATATAAAAAATGATAAGGACATCAAAATGGATCAGAGGCTGGTTGCCGTTGCTGTCGGTGCGCTTTATAGAGAAGCTGAAGAGGAGGACGGGCCATATTAGCCTGTCCCTCTAGCTTTGTACGTTTGCTGCACTCCGGGGGCAGCACTCCATTAGTCCGCCCCTGGTTGTTGCAGCAAACTTGACTGCCACTACAGGTGGCGCGGTCAGCACACCGGCCTCTGCCTCTTCTGCAGAAGTAGCCAGGGCAGGCCAGCCACCAAGAAAGAGGCCCAGGAACAGTCTCCTGGACTTTTTGAGAGAGCAGGCAGAGAAGGAAGAGGAGAGGAAGAGAAAGGCAGTGGCAAGAGAGGAGAAGAGTGAAAGGGAAGCTACAGCTCGAGCAGAGCGAAATTTGACTCTGTTCGAGAGTCTTGTGAATAAGTTTTGAATAAGTCTTAATTTTAATTCTAAATAAATATTGTTCAGTTTGAAATTCAACCCAGGCAATTCATTCTTGAAGGCAATAGTGTATTGTATATATTTACAACAAAAGGAAAAGAATCACAAGGCTGTATTTGTCCTTCAGGTTGTTCCACTTCTTTTTGGCCTGTTTGGCAGTTATTGCCAGGCCAGAAGTGGTTACAAAGTCCCTGGAAAAAACAAAAACATAAACAAAGAGTGACACAGAGTGACACACTGCCTCTTCAATAAGATATTAATCATTATGGATGGAGACAGCACAAATCTGGCTCCATCCCTTACCCAGTCATACAGGCAATGATACAAGCACTCAAAATCAATACTCACTCCCATCCATTTTTGGACGAATTTCGCCTGCCGGTGAAGAGGCTTTCGTTGGCCACCCGCCAGGAAATGAGGGCCCGGGTTTCCTCAGTTGTCCCTTGAATAAAATATTGCTTTAATGTTAGTTTTATTGCACAATAATAGCAATTATAGCAAGTGTGTACAATAGGGAATAAAGACAAGCAAAAAAATCGGTCAAAAGTACAAAGGCAGGGCTCTAACTTGGTGCAAAGTTAAAGTTGAACAATATATATGTAAAGTTATGAAACTTAACTTTGCCCTCTGCCAAACCAATTTACACGGGAACTAATAATAGATGTAAACTCAGAGACCAAGGATTGCTCGTTAGATATCCCCCAAACGAATTGTGTCATTATTAATATTAGTACAGTGATGATTACTTTGTGTCATTATTAATATTAGTACAGTGATCATGTGTGCAGACATAAAATCAAAAGTCTCTCCAGCTGTTAAACCGACTGACAGCTGATCAGCTGTGATCAGCGGTCGTCGTCATCAGAAACAGACGTCGCTTCAAGTGACGCTACAGAGGAAAGGACGTCTCATGTCTCTTGAAACACATTTCCTCGTTTCCTCTCTCCTCGTCTGGTTTCCTTGCGTCTCTCCATGCATCCCTGGTGGGCGGGACTAAGACGCAAGGAAACGACACAAGTGAGGGAATCGAGGAGGCAATTTAAGAGACTTGGGATGTACCCTCGGACACCTAGTGCATGGGAGGAGGAGGGTCGTCACACGGTTAAGATTGATTTTATTGCAATGATCAAATCAAGGCTTGGTGTTCCTTTGTTTGGCGTCTGGCGAAAGACAGAGTGCATCTTACAATGCGCATCCACATGAAGTCAAGAGAATCCAACACATTATTGTTCCAGAAGGATTTGTTCCAAGTGTGGGTTTACTTTGTTCCAGGGACGTTTTTTTACTTTTATAGTGGCGATTTGTCAAAGAAAATCAAAAACAAAACCTTCATCAAAAGGCCACTGATGCCCCATTTAGGTCGGATTGTAATCAGGCAAAAAGTCCAATGTCCAGTCGTGATTCACGGTTTAGGTTGATTTTATTGCAATGATCAAAGGCAAACATTTCTCCTGCAGTCTATCTCCTGCTCTGCTATCTTGCTCTGTCCCTTCCAGATGCATCACCTGACACTGACACACTCCTACCCATATACCTTCACATAGACAAGGGCCTGGCTTAGTGCTCAGTGCCCCCAGTGTCAACAGAAATAAGTAAAAAAATAACTAAATTAATCAAACTAATGAAATAGCTCCAACAGAGCAGATATCCCTAATAAGGTCAGGTTTAGCTTTTAAAGGAATAAACATGAGACTTCACGCTAACTACATGTTTGGCTGTGCAGTGCTTAAAAAACATCAACAAACATATCAACTTATTCTTTGTTGGATACTCGTTCCACTTCACCAGTCGTTAAAACTGGAATTGGTTGCTGTTATTTTACGGTGCAGCTACTGTAATTTATTTTAAGGGTACCTTATCGTATACTGGATGACAGTATGTGATAGTAGGGTAACTGGGTTTTACGTTAATTTTACAGTATATACCAACATGTTACGGTTTATTTACAAAGGTAAATCTGCTACTTTTGCATTTAATTCCCCACAACAACAAAAAAAGTAAAAAAAAATACGTAATAATTCATAAACAATACAATAGTGCTGAAGTTAATTAGTTGTCCTCAATCATTTTTACAGTTGACTTGGTAAGAAAAATAACAAGGGAACATTTGTATTTCAAAACTGAATTTCACACACATTTTATACATGTAAATGTGATCTGCATGAACTACATGCCAGTGTACAGGAGAAAGAGAAGAGAAGGAGAAAGAGAAAGCTTAAAGTGAGAGAGAATTTGACTGCAACACTTCATCGTCTTAGAGACACACTTTGGCAACTCCAGGTCTTGACTCCCTTTCGAACATTGTCTCGTTCCTTCTGGTTTGCTGTTCTACTGTCGGCTCTATGATAGCAAATATTATCACAGAGAGAGAATTTGACTGCAACACTTCATCGTCTTAGAGACACACTTTGGCAACTCCAGGTCTTGACTCCCTTTCGAACATTGTCCCGTTCCTTCTGGTTTTGAGTTCTACAGTCGGCTCTCTAACAGCACAAATTATCACAGTTAACCAATGTTATATCTTCACACTGTAATTGGCGGTTAACTTTACTAATGTTAAATTTTCTGGCTGTGCTGTAAACTAGCTAACGCTAAACCAATTTTAGCAACCTGATGTAATGAAACAAAGGAAAAGGAAACATTATCCGAGATGTTAACAGTTCAATAATCATGAAGACAAAACAATACGTAACTTTACCTTGGCTGTTTGGTTGATCTCCACATGGACTGTGTTCAGAAGGATGATTATTGAAGCTGTGCTGTCCAAAGTCACCTTCAGGAACAGCAGATCACGACTTGTCACTCAAAAATGATAAGTGGGGTATGAGCAGTGTGATTAATAAAAGGATGCTATCATCATAGCAAAAACATTAGCCTACGATCAAAAGTACTTCATTTATGGATAGTGACTTATTGAATTTAGAAAAGCGTATTTCCACCACTTCACAGAAAATACTGTATTATGTTGACGATATGAACTGGGGTCAGATGCATCTTTGCCTTGTTTCACGATAGGTTACTATTATTGTATGTTTCCATTCCAATGGCAAACAACCCCTCTTCCGACACAGAGTCAAAGAAAGCTATAATTTCCTCAAGAACAATAACATCCAGGTGTGTAAATAATTCATAACACAGTACATCTCTCCCAGGAGTTGACTTTGTACCTGAATTAATAGCGA
This sequence comes from Anoplopoma fimbria, assembly GCF_027596085.1. NCBI lineage: Eukaryota > Metazoa > Chordata > Actinopteri > Perciformes > Anoplopomatidae > Anoplopoma > Anoplopoma fimbria. The sequence goes on along the minus strand of NC_072451.1, from coordinate 8,597,383 downwards.
CCCTCAATTCTTTCATAGTAAATAATTCTTTCATAGTTAAAAAAATATATATCATAGTAAAAAACAACTTCCACTGATGAACTGAAATCAGATTAGTACTCTTTGTCCCTCTCAACTCCCAGATTATCAGGGCTGTGCACAACAAACATTTCAGCTTTTTCTTTGTTGGATACTGCTTCCAGTTCACCATTCGTTAGAACTGGAATTGGTTGCTGTTATTTTACGATGCAGTCACTGTCATTTATTTCACGGATACTTTACAATATGAGTCAATATCACCATAAGGTGCCTTTGAGACTTCCCCATTTCCAAAAGAAAAAGATGAGATTTTCCATTGATCTTCTTATTCATTGTATTAAGTAGATGTTATGCTGTTAGAAATGCATGTTGGTCAGGCTCCAACACTTTTTATAAATTAACTGCAAGCAGACAATGTACATGCAAACAGCAAAATATGTTCACCCTGTCATGGACAAATTCAAAGTAGAGTAAATACATTGTAATTACATAGTGATTATAAAATGTACATTTTCAGAAAGCTATTTAGTCCCTTTCTCAACAATATATTTTAGTTAATGGGAAAAGTATTTGGATAATAATGAAATTATGGCAAACTATTTGTTTCTCTATAAAATCTGCAAGGGTTGCACTTTCTTTTCTAAATAAAATCTAACAACAAAGATATCTGGTCAAACTTTCAACAATACTATTTGGCCTCATTTGTTTATAAAGGAATCACACAAAAGGTTTTGCTAACTTGTGAAAATAATTTGTTTATTTTCATAAAACATGGAAATTACAGGGTGGACAATGACATGACAGGGTGGACCTTGGGCATGACAGGGTGGACACGTTGTGAAATGTCATTGAATGACCGCATAAATGCAATAAATCTAAAGGAAATTATGTCAAAAAAATGTCAGAAGTCCTTTTCCCATGTAGGGGGAAATTACCAGTTGAACAGACTGGTTTTGTGGAGATTTTGGAGAACGGTTGATTTAAAAAAACAGCATGTTACAGAGAGATCACTTAGACGCATCTCCAAACAGTCTCTCCCTTTCTGCAGAGACATTGCTCAATTCTGCAGTTGCTGTTCCACATACTTCCAAGCAGACGCTTCAATCTGTACCGAGCGCTTGTTCAGAGCCTGTGGTTCTAGTATTAGGCAAAGTATCTTCCAGTCATGGTACCAACATATGTCCTCCCGGAGACTTGGCCAATGGAACTTGTTTAGAATAACTGGGTTTTACGGTAAATTCACAGTACATATCAGCATGTTACCGTTTATTTACAAAGGTTATAAAATCTGCTACTTTTAAATGTTATTCCCCACAACAACAAAAAAAGTAAAAAACACAAGAATCATACACAATACAATATTGAGGAAGTTAATTAGTTGTCCTCAATCGATTCAACAGCAGACTTGGTAAGAAAAATAATATTAGGAACATTTTTATTCCAAAACTGAACTGGTAAATAAAAAAAAAAAAAATATTACACACACATTTTACACATGTAAATGTGACCTGCATGAACTACTCACAGAGTAAAGAAGAGAGAGAAGAGTGAGAGAGGATTTAACTGGGACACTTCTTCATCATCTTAGAGACACACTTTGAAAACTCCAGGTCTCCACTCCCTTTTGAACATTGTCTCGTTCCTTCTGGTTTGCTGTTCTACTGTCGGCTCTATGATAGCAAATATTATCACAGTTAACCAATATAACATAATCACACTGGCGATTAACTTATTAATGTTAAATTTGTTGGCTATGCTGTAAACAAGCCAAAGTTACTTTAGCTACTTTAGCTCAAGCTAGCTAATGTTAACTTTTCCAGGCTATTCTGTAAGCAAGCATGCATTACTACACTTACTTGAGCTCAAGTTAGCTAACGCTTACTTATCCTGGCTATGCTTTAAACTAGCTAACGCAACTACATCTACTTGAGCTCGAGCTAGCTAACGTTAACTTTTCCTGGCTATGTTGTAAGATAGCTAACGTTACTACAGCTACTTACGCTAAGCAAGTGTTAGTAACCCGATGTAATGAAACAGACCAAATCTGTCTGTGCTCTGAAGGAAGACTACTCTGAAGGAAGATTACCAAAGCTTTTCTGTCTAAAGTCACGTTTAGGAAAAAAGATACTCAAAAACGATAAGTGGGCTATGAGCAGTTTGATTAGTAAAAATGTGCTTTCATCATAGCAAAAACATCAGCCTTCAATCAACAGTACGATGTTGATGAATAGTAACTCACTGAAGTTAGCAAAGCGAATTTCCACCAATTCACAGAAAATACTGTATTATGTTGATAAACTACAATAATCTGCTGCTATGGTTAACCGACGCCATTAGCTGTTAAATGGAAACATTTAACTGTATATTACAGTTAATATGAAATACTGTAAGATATTGTTGTGAATCTGTGGTGAATTAACACAAATTCATTACAGTGTAGTGTTCCTTACAATATGATATGTAGTTGGCCTTCCATCGTTTATCACTACCGAGTCATAATCATCCACCTTCACCACCAAATTCTCCATTTCTTTGGCGCTTTCGCAAACTCTCAAAAGCCCATTCGGCAATATTCTAGCCGGATAGTCCTTACCCATCTTATTCTCCAAAGCATCGTAACTTTTAGGGATTTTAAGGCCCTATATCTTCCCTGACTCTGGTCTTCGACCCTGAACAACACAACTAATTATTCATGATTACCCTTTTTCCTAATTTTATTTCCCCCACCTACTTCTGACATATCAGGTCTTTCACCTTTATCGCCTCATGCCTTCCACCCCACCTCCATCAACCCCACCAGCCTCACCTGTAGCCATAGGCCACCAAAGTTAACCTATTCCTTCCTAACACTACTTCTGATAAAAAAGAATAAAATAAATGGAAAGAAGGACAATCAAAATGAAATTAAGAAACCACCACTGAATACTCAAAACTATGAAGCTTCCTCAAAATCTTCTCTCTGCTGTTCTCTACGTGCTCAGCCTCCGGTGGACTGTTACTACACAAATCCTGTTTCCCTAATGGAGCATTTCTTCTTCTTTGTTTTGTTGAACAGCAGTTATTACTAGCTAATGCTGCAAATTACATAGCACTGTCGCCTCACAGCAAGAGGGGCCGGCTTCCTCCCACAGTCCAAAGACATGCAGCTTAGGTTAATTGAAAACTCTAAATTGCCCCTAGGTGTGGATGTGAGCGTGAATGGTTGTTTGTCTCTATATGTCAGCCTGCTATAGACTGGCGACCTGTCCAGGGTGAACCCGGCCTTCGCCCAATGACAGCTGGGATCGGCTTCAGCCCCCCCACGACCCTTTACAGGATAAGAGGTAATGGATAATAAATATTATGTTGGTGAAATTGGGCATCATATTCCACAAAACTGGTCTTGTTGAGTCTGGAAATAGTTTGACGATATACAATAAGTATTGTCTTAACTTTTGATTCCCACTGTCGGCGTATTAAGGGACCACGTTGACCCATATTTCTGTTCCATAAAACTCTATATCCAATTAAATAATGATTGTATTAATAAGTGTTTTGTTTACCAAAATGCTGACCTATTCAAGTCTACTAAGATCAGGTTGTGTTAATAAATCGTATCCAAATACAAATGAACATGTTCATTCCATAGTCTTGTGTTTGCTGTACATGTTTAGTGAATTTAAATAATTAAAATGTAGACTAAAGATATCATAAAGTTCAGGTGAAAGATATAGACAACACATTACAAAATGGAAGAACTTTGAGTATGATAACGTGTCTGTTACCTGTGATGCTGGGTGTACTTCTGCATTACTTTTTATTCTTTGTATTGAGTCCAGTCTGCATAAAGCTGCTATTATTAAGTGTAATGAGTTACTCCCCAGCCAGAATTATTGAATTCAGTGTTTCACTTTTGTAACAAAACAAACCAGATGTCCCCCTGGACTAAAGTGTGATTTGCCTGTCTGCTTCTAATTGTGATGTAAATATTTCAAATGGAGCATTTCGTCACTCAGTATATCATGAATTAACTGATCATCAGTGATATGTAACATATCAAATGAGAGAAATATAAATCATAATCAAAATAACATAACATTTACTGTATATCATGAAATACTCAGAGACAGACAGACCCATTGTTAATGATCACACTGTATGAACTTAGTATCTTTGTCAAACAGCCCCTAAAGCACAATCAGTTAACCCCTTAGATCCCGGTGTGTCCGGACATTTAGATGGTAAATGTAGGGGCAGTGCATCAAAAGAAGCAACAAAGATTCCTGCTGCTGATGGTTTCAGGTATTTACTGAAAAATAACTTTACATATCCTGTAAACAGTTGTTATTAACAGTATTGGTAAGAATCAGGCATATGAGAGCCTTGTTCTTTTGTGAAGTTGGAGAGGTCTTGAATGTGCGCATCAGCCAAAAGTAACGTAACGAAAGTGACGTGTTATGAGCCGATGGAAACTCAAGTAACATAATCTATGGACAGTAACGCGTTTTCCTCTGCATGTTGCATTCAAATAATGATTAAATACGCTGTGAGAGTTTGTTTATCATTATATAGATGCATTCAGGTGCTGTAAGAGTTTCTGACAGATTATAGAGGCAAATAAATATCATACACATCAATAATCACAGACAACAATAATTCATATCATATATTTACTGTAAAGCATCTCACTCACGCGTGCACGTGCGTCAGTGAAAGCCATGGAAACAGAACGATGACGAGAACCGAGGTTCTATTGGAGCCGCGAGCCTTCCAAATCTCCCATTTGCACTTGGACTTGACACGAGTTGACCCGAAGCAAAAAATTGTCTGCTGGAAGCTGAACTTTTGGAAAACTGATCACTTGGAAAACTTCTGTTGGAAAAGGATTTGTTGGACAGCTAAACCGGAAGAACAACGAGAGAGAAAACCTAATTGAAAGAGAGACTGCTGCTGTTTAAATGGCTTCCCGTGGACCCCCCATGGAGGAGGACCTGCTGGAGGAGGACTGGATCAACTTCCATAACTTCTATGCAGGTAAGACATCTTCTAACACCACACATGATGTATTAATTCATCTATCAGATCCTTAAAACATGTTTCTGTAAGAAAAAATCATCTAAAATGATGAATGTTTCGATGGACATTCATGGAAAGTTGAGGGGAAAAAACAATTTGATGGCAGCTGACACTCACACGACGTTTTTTCGGTGTAAAATGAATATTTGATGGTAGGAATGACCGGATTTTCGCGGGACCGGTGCAGAACGTGTTAACAGTGGTGTAGTGATTTGAAAACACAGTTGTTTTGGTTTGAAGGTATCATTTTTTCCAAATTTTCGGTCGATAATTTGGGAAAAAAGATGGCGCCTGGGCCTTTTTTCGAAAAATGCATAATTGCCAACTTTTCTTGTTCCCCATGGAGACGATGGAACTCTGACGAGTTAACGTCAGTACTCAGAACGTGCAGGCGTAAACAAACCAGAGTCTGTTCTTCTGTGCTGATGGTTGAGACTGTTTGTTGAAGCTTTGCTTCATATGTATTCAGATACGTTACCAGTCATTATAAGTCCAATGTTCATATTATACTATATTCATTATATATTCATTAATTACAAATTTCATAAAGTAATCAAATTACAATAGCAGGTCATTGTTATCATGAGGCTCATTTTACTCACTGGTTTAAGACCTCCAAACTGCTGCCCTCTGATTTGTGAGTGATTCAGTTAGTGAATGATCCATAACTTTATAAATGATGTGAACACAGATGGCAATAAAACAGTGATGTATAATGTAGAGGTACTTTAACTTTACTTGAGTATTTCCATTTTATGCCTTTTTATTGATTGTCCACCTAATTTATCAGACATAAATCTTACTTTTCACTCCACTACATTTATCTGACAGCTGTATTCACTCGTTACTTTGCACATTAAGATTTTCTATACGAGACATATTAATACATATGACATCCCTTAGTAGTTACAATCCAATAATATAATTCAGGCTGAATATTTATTTTATATATCAGTCTCTCCTGTTGCTAAACCTAAATAATTGTGCTGCTAACTGAGATCTGAGTCCAGAGGATATAATGTGATATGTTTGATTTTCACGAGTGGTTGAATGTGTTGTAAGTCTTCTGAAGTATCATATGTTAATTGATATGTTTAACCTCTATGTAAATTTCTTGAACGGAAATGCAAAATGAAGTTCAGTGTTAACGGAAAATAAAGTAGAATCATATCGTTTTTTAAATTGTAGCATTGCTATATCTATTTAAGTAAGTTGTTATTTATAGTATTTTTAAATTTGGTATTGCTATATTAATATATAAATAAGTTGTATCGTATCATATATATATTGCAACATTTATTTAGATTACTTGTATTGAATTGTATTGAATTGTATTCTTTAATTGTGGTATCGTTATACCACAATGGTATTGTTATACCACAATTAAATGATACGATACTTTATAAAGTAAGTAGTATGGTATCATATTTTTAATATGGCTATATTTATTTAAATAACAGACATTAATCATACTGTCACCACTGTTATTTAGTCTTATTATCAGACTTTTATCTCATTATTTAACACAGTTTATTGTAAGTGTTATAGACTGTGACATCTAGAAACACACAGTTCACACTAGACTGACAAGGTGCATTATGGGGCTTTATTTTTACAAACAGATGGTGCAAGTCTCTCTGTTTGACTCATGTTTACACTCTGCTGCTGTATGTAAACAGGCCTCTAGATGTCCTCTTGTATGGAATCTCTTATAATTAGACTTAAAATAATCTTTGTGTTCACACAGATGATTGTCTAACAAAGACCTTGTAGATCAAAACGTTGCTTTAATAGAAAAAGTAGTGCAAAAAGTAATCCTTATTCTGGTGTGAATGCAGCATCACATGACTCTCATCCTGTCACATGTTCAATATAACAGCAGGAGAACTGCAGAATATTTGACTTTTAAATGTGGTAGGAGCACCTTTTGTGTTGGTGTCTTTTCTACAAGGTGCTTGTGATGCACCTGCTGCAGTGCACTATTCACAGTTAGTCTAGATATATGGGAATCATTCTGCTTTAATCCTGAGTTCTGTCTATGAACTACAGAATGTGACCTTTTCATACATTTCTCCCCCCCCAGGTGGATTCTTCTTGGCTCTGAACCACGGCTACGAGGGTCACTATCCTGTGATCCCTGAAGAGAACCGGGTCGCCGACAACCCTCCTCTCCCTCCCGGAGACCAGGTAGAGGTAGAAGAAGAGATTGATGTTGTTGGTTTGGATGATGGTGCTGTGTTTCAGGTGGCTGAGCCTCACAGAGGAGAAGGAGACGGAGGAGGTGGTTTTCGGGCCTTGTTTGACCAGCTCGCCGCCTGGAGGGGAGAGGAAAACGACGATGAAGAAATCCACGTCGTTGGTTTGGGCAGTGACGGAGATGGTGAGTTGGATGATTTGTACATGCAGTTTACAGTTTAAAAAGTAATTAATCAGGCCTAAAGCCTCCTGTTGAAGCCTGTTTCATGGAAGTACTGAATGTGACCTTTTTTTATGTTTTCCCCAGCCGGTGGGTTCTTCAGGGCTCTGAACCACGGCATCGAGCGTCTCCATCTTCCCCTCCCCCCTGATGACGAGGAGGAGGAGATAGACTTCGTGGGTTTGGACAACGTGGCCGAGCCTCACAGAGGTGACGGAGATGGTGAGTTGGATGATTTGTACATGCAGTTTACACCGTCCAAAATAATTAATCAGGCCTTAAAGATTCCTGTTGAAGCCTGTTTTATGGAAGTACGGAAAGTGACCTTCTTATATGTTTTATTCTCCCCAGCAGGTGCATTCTTCAGGGCTCTGAACCACCGCATGGAGCGCCCCCATCATCCACTCCCCCCTGATGACCAGGAGGAGGAGATCGATGTTGTTGGTGTGGACGACGAGGGCGGTGATGGACCTCCTTCTCCTCCAGTTTTGCGGTTCCCATCACCAAACCTCGGGATGGACCAGAGACAACAGGATCCTGTTTATGTTCCTGTTTCTCCTGCTGCTCCTTATTCTCCCCACTATGCTTGTCTCCTTGCTTATCTTTATGCTGCTCCTTATCCTGCTCCTTACGCTTTTCTTCCTGCTGCTCCTTTTATTGACCCTTATTCTTTTCCTCCTGCTGCTCCTTACGCTTTTCTTCCTGCTGCTCCTTTTATTGACCCTTATTCTTTTAATCCTGCTGCTCCTCCCACCAATCCTCCTGCTTTTTTAAACGCTGACCCTCATGGTGTTCCTGAGCAGGTGTCTGGTGATGCTGAGACCATGGGGCCACTCTCCTCGGAGCAGTCCTCTGGGTTCTACGGGAGTGGCAGCTCTCTGGAGGAAGCCCCCGCATCTCCCTCGACTTCCAGCTCCTCCACCAGGAGAAGAAGGGACGAGAGCGACGAGGAGCAGGCTGCAGCTAAGAGGCCGAGGTGGTCCGATGAGAGCGACTCAGACTGACTCCACGGTAAGTTAAATGGCTGACAATCCTCCTGGAATCATCACAGTCACCTGTGCAGTATGTTCACATGTACACTTCCTCACTTCCACACAGGTATCACACCAGAGCTTCTGGAGGGATGGCTGCAGTGACTCCTTTTTACCTCTGGTGACTGGCTTCTGTGTCTGGCGGGACCAGTGATTCCAGGGACAGCCTGTATGTGCCATGTAAAAAAGTGTGATTTAGAATAGGCTCTAATACAAACAGTATGTGTTATTGTGTAAATCTGTTTGTCCATCAAGTATTACTTATTCAGTCATTCAAAGATTACTTGTTTTACTAACCATATTTATCTTTCTTCAGACAAAAAGGTGTGTATGAGCTTCTGACCATTTATACATATCATTTAACTTACTCTGTAACCCAAATATTATTTGTCTGTTTCATTAAGAATGATTTTTAATTATCTTCTCTTACTCTTCATCTTAGTGTGTATTTGCTTTTTTCACTTTTTTAAATACAATAACAATTATTTTGTAATTATAAGATTAATTGTGTTTCTTATTAACCATTACTTTTCTGTTACCTCTACCACCTGAGCTGCCTCCTTTCAGTGCACAAAAAATGCAAGTATGAGCTTTAATATAAATTTGTGAAAACAATATACGTTATTGTCTGCTTCTAATCTAAAATTAGTAATCTTTCTCATCCACCTGAGTTACTGGTGTTCACCATGGACAAACATGTGAGTTGGTCTTATTTAGAACTGCAAAGATTATTATTCCATCCTACTAACTTCATCTATTGTTGTCTGCTCTTATCTCACTCCACCACCTGAGCTGAAGGTGAGTATGAGCTTCTGACAGAGAAAGAAAGTGACCAAATATAAACTACTGCATCATGTTAAGAAAAAGTAATGCTTTCTATTGTGTAAATGAACGACATTCTGTATTCTACACTGTTTATACGCATAAAATCCCTAATTCATTAATCCTAAGATTTTTTGTCTTCCTAACTTTATTATTTTAATAATTATTTATTAGTCTTTTCACAGAGACTCAAAGGTCCTGAAGCAATCCAGAGCTTCCTTTACGGCAAAGAAGAAATGTTTATTCCCGACCAAGTCAGATGGATGACGGACCACAAGATGGACAGACGTGGACGCCTGTGTTTTAAGTAAGTAAGCTGCACATTAAAGGAATAGTTTGTCATTTTGAGAAATGCGCTTATTCGCTTTATGGCAGACATTTAGATGAGAAGATTGATAACACTCTCTCTGTACATATCTCTAAATTATTTTATTTTATCATATACATTTTTAGTAAGATTATTTAAGTAGCATTAGCTACATAAAGTGGTGACGAGCTAAAGTTAACATGCTACTTTCTTTAACAATGTTCCACTGCTTCACTAGTCTCAAAGAGGAAGCCTACAAATGTTTTCTAGACTCAAATAACTTGTGACGCTACTGATTAATGCAGATTTATTCAGACATGAACTTGTCTGCGGGCCAACACTTCAACTGAAGTCTTGGAGACACTGACACTAACAGCAGACCAAGAGAAGGATCCACATTCATGACTTGTTTTTGATATCACAGGGCAGGACTCTTCCTGGGTCTTTGGACTTCCTGCAGCCACTGAGAGTGGACGTCAACCAAACCACACAAAGCCAGCATCACACAACCAATCAGATGTGAGGAAGCTCCAGCACCACAGCAGTCCACCCAGCACACTGAACCACCTTCAGATCCAGACTTTCTACACTTTACTGCTTTGATATTGAGTTCAGTTGATTAAATAAAAAATACTCAGACATGTAAAATGATTATGTCACATACTTTACACTCACTGATGTTGGGTTAATATGAATCTTCTTAAGTAGTTAATTAGTTAAAGGTGAAATTAGCAGCTGAACTGCTTCCAGAACAACTTTGTCCCAATGAGCATGTTTCAGCTAGCATGTTTATACATGTATATATTTGTAACACTGAACAAATATAATACCTATTCCAGCAAACATACATATAAAATGAAGCTATCAGAAAATGTTGGGTAAATGAAACAGTGATAAGAAACTTGGCTATTTTAGAATACAAAAAAAAAAGTAAAATTTGGTGCCAGAGGAGAGGCTGAGTTGTTACTATCATCTTTATGGAAAATTAAATGACCCCAACTTCTACTACTCTGGAGTTCAGGATTTAAATTATACACCATGCATCATTTTAATTAAACTAACTGGTGGTTAAAATTATAGCTGCTAAACAACAGCATCCATTATTACAAAATGGATAGAATATGACACCATAACAAACCTCAAAGAGAGGATCAAAACCCAAGGACCAGACAAGGAGGACTTTAATCAGAGAGGGAATGAAGAGTCCAAAGATGACAGTGATGGAGCTGGAGAGCTCCACAGCAGATATTAGAGTTTCTGTCCATAAAATCACTTCAAGCCGTTTGGTTCTTTTGGCTGTTGAAAAACAAGCTACTAAGCGCTTAAATTAGCAATACCAGCTAATGACTAATAACACACTGCAGACAGGTCAGTGGACTGTCACTACACAAGTCCTGTTTCCCTGATGGAGCATTTCTTCTTCTTCACTTACATTTTGTCAGTGTAGATGATGCTAAGCTTATTACTGCCCTCCGCAGGATACAGAATCAACTGTCAGGTCACACTTCATATTTTCACATACAGCCCTGAATCATGTAGGAACTGTAATACTGCTTTCAAAATCAGATGCTGGTTCTCACTGTGGGCCAATTATTTTTTTCTGAAAAACAATATAACAAATGTGTGTCTGTCCGAGTTACACTTACAACTTTCCAGGAAAACAAGCCTGACCGTTTCAAGTTGTCCACAATCACACAGTCCAGTGGCATGCTTTCCAAGAATCCCAGGTTTTCTGAGCAGAAGCTGATCTTTTTAACCTCGGGTAGAATAGAGAAATAGTGCCTCACTTTGCTCTCTTCTTCCCATAATCCCTGCCATTCTCTTTCAATTCCCCCTCTGATTATTCCTCTTAGCTCTACTCTTCCCAGGGATATATGTGTAACCGGTGTTGCCTGCGTTGTGTTGTGTTGGAGTCCACCGTCCACGAGTTGCAACCCACCCAATTTAGGCTTTGTGTTTTTTATGTGGGGAGAGATTAGCCCACAGTAGCATGAAGCCAGCACATCTTCAGCGGCATCTCAAGACAAAACATAGTCATGTTGGTAAGCCACCTGAGTTTTTTTAAGAGGAAACTTTCTGAATTCAGGTCATCTCAAGACACGATGCGGAAAGCCTCCACGACATCAGCCAAAGCCCTGGAGGCCTCTTATCCGGTGTCTTTGCTCATAGCTAAAGCCAAGAAACCGTTCATCATGAAAAGTAATTTAATCCACCTTTGCTTTCCCCATCATTACAAATACAAATCTGACCCATTAGATAAAGAACTACACTGCTGTGATTCTAGCAAACTAACAAGGTTTAGGTTAGTATGATTTATTCAGTCTGCAAAACAACATAAAGATAAAGATGGACACATGGGAAAAGAAAAACAGCTGATGCTCATGAAGCAAACAGGTCAAATCAGATCAAAACATCTCTGGAGTTTTCTGTCAGTAGCAGGTGAGCCTCGTGTGTTTTGGATTTGAAGCTAGAGAGAAACATTGTCTCCCCCCGCTGGCAAATATCATGGAAGAGTCAGAGCTCCAGCCTGAAGAACCTGGCCCCCCTGCTCCATTTGATAACATCCAGGAGAGGGGTTGGGGCCACATGTAGGACAGACTATGTGCCCACACTTCAGAACCCCAGCACCTTCAGACCCTATTGAGGGATCATGATTATGCCGGCAGATGAAATGTTTTGAAATTATGAAATTGTTGTGTAAATTGATCTTGGGCTATCTTCAGTTTAAATAACCAGCTACCACAATCAGGTTTTACCCTTAAAACATTTCTGTGTGATGAAAAATGATTTAATTTTATCGTCACGAAGCTATAAATATGCAACAGTGCGTATCTTGTAAGGGAAGCTGCAGTATTTAGAGTAAAGAGTAAAAAGAAAAAGTATGCGATCAGGAACACAGCCTAACAACCCTGAGTGAACTGTGGCGATTGTTCAGGAGGGCTTAATTAATGGTTTTTTTGCTATGTTAGCTGACAGGGATATATCTGCGTGTAACTGTGTGCACATGCTGTTATGTTTAAAAGATATGAGGTGAGTTTTCCCTAAGTAAGAAAGTTAAGCTTCATCAACTATTTAGTAATTTGCTGTTTTAATAATAGTAATAATAATAATAACCAGAAAATTTCGCAATAAATGAACATTTGAGGTTCATTTAAAAAAAAAAAAATCGCATAAATAATATTATCAACAGAGAGAAAAGACTGCGTTGATGTATTTTGATATGTTTTATGTGTGTGTGTGTGTGTGTGGTAGATGCCAGTCACAACAGATATGAATTAAAGCAGCGAGCAGCACATTATCAACCCACAGTGCATTCAATTCCGTAAAATCACACGAAACAATCTTAAATGTCAGCCATTTTGTATAGTTCAACCTCAAAAAAAAAAATAGATTTGTTGTTATTATAATAATTTTCACTCAATCTTTACGATAATGTTATCAGGAGATGAAAATGTACTGGCAAAGTGGATATATTATAAACAATTCATATATTATGAACAAAGGAATGTACTTTAGGACAATCCCATTCCAATCAAACATTTTGGGAAATGTGATTATAAGCTTTCTTGCTGAGAGTTAGATGTTCAGATTGATACCACTCATGTTTTGAGTCTCATTGTTTTAATATATGGCTACAACAAGCAGTTAGATATCTTAGCTTAGCACAAAGAATGCAAACAGAAGGAAAAAGGTACCCTTGCTATGTCAAATGGCAACAAAACCCATGTGCCAGCACTTCTAAAACTCAGTAATTTACACATTATATCTCGTTTGTTTAACCCGAACAAAAACAAAACTTTTCTCTTCTCCTGGTGACTGGTCAATAGTTTTCAAAGGTAGTCAGCTATAACAGTTTGAGAGAATTCCCTAACACAGAGACAGCATATTGGTTGATGGTAATAGTATTCTTCTTACTTATTTCATTTTCAGCATTTCACTTAATTTTTTAGAATTTGAGTCAATATTTGCTTCTTGTTACGTTTGAGCCATTAATGCCCTACAATGCCAACTTTCAGTTGGGCTGCATTGAGCATAGCTTTTCATATCACATGGAAAGACTTACATTTTAAAATGTTTTCAGTGTTGATTTCAAAATAATAATAACATTGTAACATCTTGCTGTAAGTTGGTGTTCTGTTGACAGCCCCACAAATCCATTATCTACTTTTCTTATCTGACCTGCAGTCTGAATTTTAACACTACAGCGGTGACTAGAGAGCTCCGTTTTCACACTAGATTGCTTTCTAATAGTATCAGCAGTCTGCGCTCCTTACAGTCCTTAATGGGCTTTCAGGAAACATGTGGAGGAGACTCTGACCCAGCTGAGAGGATCTTTCTGCCGTCAGCAGGTTTCTCTCTACAGGACGCTGGCAGCTGATGGAAAAAGCCCTTCAAGTGACACGGACAACACAGACGGGCCAGATCCCATCTCAGCACTCTCCATCCTCCCATAACCCCCCCGGCTCCTCTCCTTCCCTGACTTTCCTCTATACCTCCCTCCATTTCACCACTCTCCTCATCTCCGTTTGGCTCCGTTCCCTCCGTCTCACTCCTTTCATCCCCATTCTCCCTCTGCAATACCCACAGGACTTCTTTCAAGAAAGAGATAAAGAGATTTATGATGGTGTTAAGGGATAAAAGTATTTCTGATTTACATTATAATGTTAAAATTGATGAAAAGAGCTTCTCACCCATTCCGGTTTCAGGAACCTCCTAGGTACATCATTGACCATGTTCATTTATTTATAACATATGTATGTCAAACTACGTGATTTTCAAAAATGTTAATATGCATGCCCATGTATGAAATAATCATCTACATATGTGTTCATATATTTGATAAATACTAAATACTACCTATGGCATCCACAATCTCCTTACATTGCCCTACATATATGTGAATGTATGGAGTACAATGCTCATTCTCAAAAATATCATGAACAATAAAATATGGTATTACAGAACTAATTTATTTACCATATATATATATTATTTTGTGCTAGCAGTAATTCATTATTGATTTGTGTATGTTATCATTTGTGTCCATATATTTGTATACTTTCATTTTTATGTCAACATATACTGTGTGTTCATATAATAAAAAATAAATTAAATCAAAGAGCTCACAACAGCTTGTTGGATGGTTATATGGACATTTTCATGTGGCATTTTTTAATGTCAACGTGATACGCAACCAATGCATGCATATATAATTTTGTAAACATAACATTTTAGGAAAATTTATTATCATCTCCATATGCAGTACATGTACAGTGTAAAGAGTAAAGAGAGAAACAATATTGTGTTGTTTAGTGCTCCATCCAATGTACAAAAAAACAAAAAGGAAACAGGTACAAAGGTCAAATAGTAAATACATAAATATCAGATTTGTTTTACTCTATTTTAAAGGTACAGTGTGTTGCATTTCAGGGGACCTATTAGCAGAAATGAGATATACTATCCATAACAATGTTTTTTTGTGTGGAAAAGCCTTTCATACCTACATAGGAAAAGCCTTTCATACCTACATAGGGGGTGGATCTTTTTCAAAGAGTCCAACATGTTGCACCACCATGTTTTTACAGCAGCCCAGAATGGACAAACCTAACACTGGCTCTTTGGAGCTTTACTCGTTTACATTACCTGAAGGCCAACGTAGTTTTCGGACACGCTTGCTAGTATTCATTCTGTTGCCTGCTGTGTTTTCCTTCCACAATGCTAGCTCTCCCTACTGCTCCTACAGTAACCCCTCTCCGGCCATTCCTATCATCTGACCTTCCCTGCCCACCTGCTTCCCTCATCAGCAGGGCTGCCAACTGTCCTGCATTGACCGTGAGACTCAGCAATTGACACTTGTTTTCCATCTATAAATGATCTGATTTTGAATAATAAAATACACAACCCACTGTTGTTTTTTCCCCGCTCTTGACTTTCTTCTAACCTGTTCTTATTCAGATATCTTGAGATGAGAGGTGCAGAATTATTATAGCCTCCCTAGCATGACATGATGCCAAATCCTTATCGGTCATTAAATTTCATATTATTTACCCATTTCTTCACTCTATCATTAAAGCTGAGCCGGCTATAGCTTCTTAAAGAAGCTAATGTTGGCCAGCAATCTTGCAGGTCTCAGAGGGTTTTAAAGAAATGTTTGACTTTCAAGTTGGCTTGGTCTCTGTAAAGGTTACTTCAGTACTACCATTGTTTGTAGGTCCATATTAGGAAAGACAACCTGTGGTCAAAGCAGCATCTGGACCTTGAAGATGTGTGTGGGTTTATGTACGAGGAGGTGTGTTCCTGTGACCTTGAAAAGCTGCATATGGCCTGCCAATTTTTTCACTGCAAGCCCCCAGAGGCTTTATGAGAAGCCCCGGACACATGCAGAGACACACACACACATAGGCACACACACATATAACCGTTCATACAGTGTGCAGACGTCACACTGAGAGGTACTCACATCCTATCTTCTCAAATAACAGCTAACAACTCCTCATTTCATACAACCACCATGTGATCGATTTTTATAAAACATTAAAAATAAAGGCAGTTATTAATATTTCCTTATCATCTTTAACAGGTGAAATCATGATTTGAAAAATATTTTTGGTGAACATTAGCTGCAATCACCCCCTCACGCATTATTGAAATGACAGTAATGGAATATTCCAGCCCTATTCAATGCCATTCACTACCGAGGGGAACCCTGTGGCCCAGAAATGACCATCATATAAAGCTAATTCGCAACAGAATGAAGTTTTGAAGGAAACATTATACCTACTGGATTAAGTTTTCGATTGACATAATGAAGAAATGTTTTTAATAAATGTATCTAACATGTCACAAGAGATTTGTCACTGCTTCACCTAGAGCACCATAGATCTGACTATATTTACATGTGTGTATTCTGTTAAGTTTATATGTTGCTTGGATGTATTCCTATGGCATGTATGACAATCTTTTAAGCTTATTCCTTCAGCTGCAACTCCGGCAGTGTGAAACTGACTTGGGATATATATAAAATAAAAAGTAAGAAGGTTTCCTTCCCTAACTTTAAATCACCCACAGCATAAAAAAAGTAACAAAGTGAGCAAAGTAACACTGCATCCTATCTGTGACTGTAAGACACAACTACAACATGTCACACTGCAACACATGTCTCAGGAAGCTGACATACAGTGAATTCATGATTTGAATGTGTGATAAGAGAATACATACAGATTTAAAAAAAAAAATGTTCCCATGTCTATTTCACACTGCCGGGGTTGTAGCTGAAAGAATAAGGCTAACATATTGTCACACAGGCCATCAGAATACATCTGCAACACATTCATTTAACATAACACACACCCATGTCAGTATAGTAAATGGTCAAAGCGCTTAACACTACATGTCATCATTCACCCATTCATACACTGATGACAGGAGCTACCATGCAAGTGCCAGCTGCCCATCAGGACTCTAATTAACATTCATACCCATTCATACACCGCTGGTACAGCCTGCAGGAGCAACTTGGGGTTAAGTGCTTTGCTCAAGGACACATCAACATTGACTAACCCCCCAGTATTACCCCCAGTAATCTAACCCCCAATCCTTTAATTGGAGGACAACCCTGCTCTACCACTGAGCCATAGTCAGAGCTAATGTGCTCTAGATGAGACAGTCATATTATAGATCTGTTAATTTATGCATTCACACAGTCTGAGATTTATTGCCAGCTATCTTTTTTGCATGTGTCTGTTTTAACTGTGTTGCTTTTAGTCATGATTATTATTAGTCTGGTGCTGCTTTTATACAAGTTGATCTCTTATCTCGAATATAACCTACTGGTCAGGGGTTCAGCATCAGTTACTATGGCGATCTAACAGATAAGAAGTGAACCTCTGTCGTAGGACGATACTTCGCCAACCCCAAATCCTGCTTCATAGTACAGGCCTCTGGTCTCTGTAGTCACAATCTCTGCACTTTGTACACCCACATCTCTGCATATGGTACATGAATGAAAAACTTAATTCACTCAAAAACTGTTGCCTCTGAACATAACCAAGTTCAACTAAAATGTGAACTTTCCTCGCTTTATGTTTAAGGAAATATAAACTATAATAATGGTGGCACAGAGGGTCAAAACACCAAAACATTTCAGAAAACACAACAAGATTACAACAGTAAAAGAGAACCGGAAAAGGTAAGTATGTATTTGACAGCTGTCTGTCAGTCTGCAACAAACGTACTTCTTTTTCTTTTGGATTCCAGCAGACTGGATGCCTTGTGGCGCATTGCTGCCTCTGAAAGGTCAAAAGTGTATTTATACAGAGGGAAATGACTGTGCACCAGGTAAAACATAAAGTGGGAAGAGTCCACTAATAGGTAATAGTGTTATATAAATATACACCCAAGGCCGCCTAGCGTAATCTAAACCGGGCAATAAAGACGTAATATTGGATTATCGTTTTGCTGACCCTTCAAGGAAACCAGCACGTTTGGAGTCGTTGGTCATTTGTTTCTTTGAAGTTTCAGCTAAAAATGTGCTGGTATTGTCCTAAATCCAGCAGCATGTCCATCTCCCTGCCTATGAATGTAAACTACAGGCTCTTGCTGTAGGCTAAGTTTAAGGTTTAAGTTGTTGCAATCTGTGCTGGTTGATATATTGTAGGCAAAACGGACGCTCTCTAATCCAAAGAGAAACAGGCCTGCACAATCCGTCAGAAGAGAATATGTTCGTTTATGTTCAAATGACTGCTTAGTTGTTGAAACACTTTTTTAGCATTTTCAGTGGCAGCACCTCCAGGTCCAGCTTCTTCCGACCAGACTACCTGAGGGACCTGAGAGCTGAGAAGACACTCGGCTGCACCCTAAATCAGAGTTTAAGTGAACATAGGCTTTAATACCGCCAATATCCCCACTCATGCTTGCTGCACAGTAAGGGACTTCCTGCAAAGCCTGTGTGGAAAAAAAGAATGACATTTGTGAAAACACTTCAAAAGCAACTACTTGTGTTTGTTGGTGACTCTGAACTGCAATATAATATGTTCATATTTGCACTCTTTGTATTTGCAGTCTTTCCACTTTGTATTGTAATGCATCCAGTCTGCCGGATATCTAGAGTACTTCTGTTTGTTGCAGACTGACAGACGTTCATCAAATCAGCAATGAGGAATCATTGTCCAATATTGTGTTGTGGGATATTAAGTTGTGTTCTGTAAAATGTTGTGTCTTTAAAACCTTATGTTTTAGGTGTTTTGTGAAATGCTGTTGTGTTTTCTGAAAAAAACTTTTGTGAAAATATTGATGTATTTTGAGGAATGGCATTGTGTTGTGTGAAATGTCGATGTATTTTGTGAAATGTGATTGTGTCTTTCTCTCATGGCCACAGTATATAATGGAATAGCAGCTACCTTTTATACTTTTTTTACCCTCATGTGAAGATAAAACAGTTTTTGGACATCTATATATTCATTTATCTGCTTTCATGAGAAACTTGAATGCATCCCCCAGTTGCCAGTTATTCATGATTAGAAGACAAATTCTGTCTTTAATAACACAATCAATATTATTGTGTTAATTATTTAAACCCCATTATTTCCACAGATGCATTGTCTGGTAAATGCTTTAATAATCCTGTGTAAACAATCATCATAGTCTTTGATTAAAGGAATTTAAGTCCACACCACACACACACACACACACACACACACACACACACACACACACACACACACACACACACACACACACACACACACACACACACACACACACACACACACACACTGACAACAGTGTTATATGCCAGCCAGGCTTTCAGCCATTCTTTAGCTCTCAAGTATCACTTGCAGAGAAAATGTAATTTCCATCATCTGCCATGAAACATACACTCAAACACATTAAAGTCACATGATTTGTTTACCTGAAGATCCAAATAAGGGGAACTAATTGAGAGGCCGAGATCCGGAAATCACAGAAAGATAGAAATTGAAATGGGGGAAGTGATAACAGAGCAATATGAAGAGATAAAGATACTGACAGAGGCAAAGAGAGGCAAAGAGAAGGAGATAACATTGTTTGAGGTTGAGTTCACAGACAGAGCAGGCGGCCAGTGGAGGTCCCGGGGCCATAAGGCATCATGCTGCTTTGGCATGTCAAAAGAAAACACATTGATTCTGTTGTCAACTGTATTTAATCCCTACACATAGGCTACTGACACACACACAGCTACACACAGCAGCATTTCCCACATAGGATTGTTCCCTTTGTGGAAGCAGAAAGGCTAAAGTCAGAGCAATTAGACAACAGAAGTATGACGACAATCAAAAACAGCACTAATGCTACTCTACCGTCTACTGATCTGTTTGGACAAAATGAAAAGAAACTGAAGAAATATGATGTAATAAAGCCTTTAAATTATTTTTGTCTATTTACCATCTATTTTTTATATGAAGGCAACCAGTAAATATCCCATTTACTTATCTTTATACATTTTAAAGATAAGGCTGGCACTGGTCTCTCTTTTTTTAATGTCAATTAACTTAAGGGTAATAAGGAGTGGTGGAACTTTCACAGCCACTGTCATCTATGTAAGATGTAGGTGTCATCCCTGTTTGACCTGCATCAAACGGGGATGGGCTGACCCCTCACGCATGTAAGGCGTCGTAAAACACTCTTCATTCAAACAAGCGGCGATGTTTGCCGCCAATTAGCTTGAAGTCGTGCACTCAGCTGTGTTATATCTATTTTAATAATACATTCTTTCAAGAGACCTCCAATTTTGCAATAGCTTGTCGTATATCTGCCTGCTAGTAACCAGCTAGCTAGAAGACAGACAGGTGTAAAACGCTTTCTAGATGAACGAATATTTAAAAATGCCAACTCTGTGTTGAACTGTGTCAGCCCTTTTGGTAGCTAAAGTAACTACAAAAAACACTGTCCACATGTACTTTTGCATGCTGAGTCTGACCAGCAGATGTACTGATATGCTTTGGTACGTTTGTAGTTCATCATTGTGAAGCCATCTAAAACAAGAGACAAGTAATTAAAAATGTCCTCATGGGATTTCAGGACATTTTCATATGTCGTCCTCCCAGCCACTGATGGCTGATTGATGTGGTTCTGTAAAATCATTATTTGCAACGCCAACAGAGCTAAACCAGAAGAAAATGCATTTGAACCGCAAGGGAAAAAATGGGGAACATGTGTAGCGGGGTAACTGTTTCAGTATCATCCATGGCAGAGAACAGATTTGTAGGCTCTTCACTAGTAGCCTGTAACATCACAGTGGCCAATTTGAAACTGCATGACCCCACAAAGTTGTAGTTCTCTCTTTCTCCAAACTGTTTGGAGTCATCATATACATTTAAACAGACTTTTCTTAAATTCTGACTGATATATTGCTGACTTACATTTCATGAAGTAAATAACACTTCTCTTTTTCTCCTCTGGCCTTCAATCAGAACAAGCAGTGCAGACAGGACATGTTGGGCTTGTGCTGAGTCTAAGTGAATATTGATTAAAAGACCAGCGAGTGAAAGAGCCTCAGCTAGGTGTATCGATCCGTCTCCGAGCCATTGTCAGAGCTCATCATCTAGTGTAATGATAAAGCTCTGAAGAGAAATGCTTCCTGACCTTGAACAGTGAGAGCTTACAGCACAAAAATCAGGACACTGCCGTAAGCCAATGTATGTTGTTCAGATGGTAAAAGTCAAGTCTTTAACACACACTTTCAGGTTTCTCTTTACAACAATGGCCTCATTTTGTAACAAATGTTCCTGCACGAAAAAGAGAACAGAGAAGAAAATCAGCCAAACTAAGACATTAAAACATCATATTTAGTCAGCTCAAAACACCAAGTTAACATAGATCAAAACTTAAAGTATTGCTTTCCATGTTACTTGGTAGAAAAAGTGCAGAAGTGTAAAAATTAGCTTGTTTTTGTATGTCTCACACCTAGTTGATTCTATTCAGATGTTTTTGTGTCTGTTGCTGACAGATATTCAACACTAGAGGGAAGCACAGCTCTGTGACAACGACAATATGAGGAATATGGACCACATTGAACTATCATTGTAGTCAAGACTCCATACCCCTGTCTCAACTCATTTTGTGTTGAAAATGCCATGAGCCACTTTTTATATTCTAAGTGAGTTCATCCAGTTCATAGCAGCTGTTGGATGACTCAGACTACCTCTACGACAGAATGCATGCTTTAAAGCTAGTTTCAGGGTGGGGGCTCAGGTTACGAGCTGAAGGCATGTTTATCTGTTCATCACATGGATGAAGCTGCGGCCATGATTTCCCCAAAATAATAATAACAATTTCACGGAAAGAGGCACCTGCACCGTGCCTCCATATAAGATGTTTTGAGTATATTTATGACTTTTTCACATTTCGCTTCGGCAGGTATATACTGTATCTTATGTCAGCATTTACATACCAAATTATTAATAATGTTTCATACATAACCAATTTATAGATGGCAAAACATGTGATATACCTGCCTGCATTACTTTGTGGTATAATCATTACCTGGAGAACAATAATAGCAATTTACTATGAATTAGTTAAAATACTGCAAGTGTTATTTTGTGAGTTAGTTACAGAGCATTGATTTTATGATTTTATTCTGTTGAATTCCAAATGAATTTCCTGAAAGAGGTGCTTCAAGGATATCCATATCAGTCAGGTGTAATGCTTTTATATTATGTTATTATCCTCCAAAATATGTTTAATTGTAAGACACATTTGACAGCATGTTCAGCAGATCTGCTGTGCACGGAATTAATGTCTAGGTTATACTAGCAATTCATTTGATTGATATTAATTAATTGGAAACTTCATGTGTAAATATTTTCTATTTTCCTTGTAATTAGTACCAAGTTATACAGTTCTTTTTAAAAACATTTTTGGAAATAATTTGGACCTTCTGGGCCCATTAAACATTGAACATGTTTAATGTTAGGTTTAGGTAACTAAATCTCTTTTGTGAAGCTTAGACCTAAGTTTTGGTCATCAACTAAAGCTATGTTGTGGAAAAAATATGCATAAAGCCTCTGTTGTACCTGTAACCCCACCTGACGATGATGTCATGTTGTATTGACTCACCCTGGAGTAGACTTCTACATCACTGCAGTTATGTGTCAAGTTAAGCCACTGGGGGTCAGCAACGTTTCTCTTTAAACTTTACCAAAGGCACCCTATATTTTCCAAAGTCTTATTTTTGGTTTTCCAAGATGTTTTAAAGCTGTCGCAACATCCTTTAGACTTTTTCCAACTCTGAGTGTCTCTTCTTTTTTCTTTGTGCGTTGCCTCACGGAAGGCCATGTTACTCTAAAGAGTTAAAGAGAGAACGGGGAAATGTGAAAGTAACGTTCCTGTAAATGTAATTGTGTGTGTATGTTTCTCTCTGTGTGTGCGTGTGTGTGTGTGTGTGTGTGTGTGTGTGTGTGTGTGTGTGTGTGTGTGTGTGTGTGTGTGTGTGTGTGTGTGTGTATACAGGCCTTTGTCTGATGGTTTTGTTGGCCCTCTCATTGAAGTGCCCTTCATATGCCTCTCTAAGCAAACACACACACACACACACACACACACACACACACACACACACACACACACACACACACACACACACACACACACACACACACACACACACACACACACACACACACACACACAACAAACATTCAGAGACCTGCTGTGGTCCTAGGAGACACCCAGAGAGTAGCAGCTGCTCTGTCTACACACACACACAATTCTGCCATGCTTGTTTGCTATTTGTGAGGGTTGGTAAACATTGATACGCATCCCTTCACACAACTGGTATTGTGTGATATGAGCCTCAAGGATTTAATTATTATGTTTTTTATTGGGGCTGCTATATGTGGTGAGTCTGAGGATGGACAGATGGATGGGTAGGTGCAGCTATTACACGTTCTGCTCAGGGACACTCTAGTGTAAAAAGACCACCTCCGGCAGTGACAACCTGACATTAGTAGTAAACATCAAAACTCATTTCTGGTTCTTGGCTTGGTACACTGTATGTCCAAACTCTGGGGAGTTTGTAGACATGGTGACTGTTTTCACTGGTAGGAGACAGTGTAGAGGAAGACCATTTCATCACTGAGCTTTTCTTTGAAGTCGACCCACCCATTGGTGTCTTTATAATTTTTTGTGGTTAAGTGACCACACCACAAGCTTTCTCTGGATGAAGTTCTCACTAACTCTCCACAGTTCAGGAAACAGTTTTAGATTTTTCTCTTAAATTTGAGATGATGTTTACCCTTCAGTAATTAGACCAAGAGTGGAATTTAATTAGCAAAATATGTTCAGTTCTCATTTGAAGGGGCATTGTTTGTCCTCAACACTGACCAGTAAAGCACACACCAAACAGACTGGCACCTGAGGATGAGATCACATGCTCAACATGTTAGTTCAGATTACAGACTGATGTACCAACATGGCTGCCTTATTTTCTCTTCCTTGCTAACTCACTTTCTAGAGCTAAACTGGGAAGTGAAATACTATGAAAACAACCTAACCAGCTCCATTATAAACCATTATATTTTGCATTGCATTCCCAATGCATCCGCATTTTTTCTCACTGCATGTGTTTCACATTTTGATCCATATTCAAACTAAGCACATATTTATACAGTCCCCCTTTATTCAGGTTATCTGTTACTTCCAGAACATCTTTGTTTTTAAAGACACCAGTGCCCGTAAATAAATACCGGTCAGCTCTGGTTCACAAAAAGAGTGATATGATAGACATGACTAAAAGTGATTAAATGACTTCATGTTGACAGAATGCTGGAAAACAAATTGAAATCACATTTAGAATATTATTACTATCTTTAATATTCCTATATTTTATTATGACCATTGACTCCATGAACAATCAGCACCAACCACAACACAGAGTCAATTTCAAATCTGAGTCGAGTCTCAAGTCAACTCTCAAGTCACTGTTTGTGTGACTTAAGAGCACCTCAATACCAAGTCTCAGACTCAAATCCCATTTTCTCTTCCATTATTAAATTAGCCAAATTCTGAGTTGTTTACATCAGCTTACTCACACAGGCTCTACTAAGACTCTATGGGTAATACTCTCCTCAAATCATGAGCATGCATTTGCCAACTGAAAAATGGCTTTAGCGTAGCCAACCAATCAGGAACTGCCTACGTTCCACAGTATATAAGGCAGCACACACCACTGTATGCCATCGTTTTTTTCTTCAGCACCCAGTGATTCGCCCATTGCTCGTCTCCGTAGATGGAGTCAGTTAGCTGAGTGAGCAAATTTTCTTCTCTGGGCAGGTTATTATAATTCATTGGCCTAATATTATCAGTACAATTCAACAGCAAACACTATAGTACAACACTGTACAGAACAATACAAAACTATATGATACAATACAATATAATACATAAGCACATTACAAAAGTAGCAGATTTGTAAAAACAATGAGAGTATATAATGGCAGTCCCAGAGATGAGGTAGTATGGTTATTAGTGATTGAGGGCTAGGTTGGCTTTAAGCCATCTCTTTAGTTTTTGTTTAAAGGTTAGGTAAATAGTGCTCTCTCCTAACTTATTAGGAAGACTGTTTCAGTAGTGGGTGGCTCTGACTGAGAGACTGTTGCCTAAACTTGCTACGCCTGTATTGTACAACACAGTGCCCTCTGGTATTTGCCCTCGTTCCCCTGCCGCTACTATTCTTCCGCACTATGAACTGATTCAGCGTGGGAGGAGCAAGCCCATGGAGAACCTTAAAGACGAGGCAAGCATCTGCAAAATGTTTAAAACTATAGAAATTAAATTGATTGTACTTTTGAACTAGATAACAATGTGTGTTTACAAGTGTTCTTAGTGTCTGTTTGTAAAGGGACTCAATAGGTCTGAGATTTGTCATACTTGCTTGTGACCAGCTTGTAAAACTGTATGTTATGTGGGGAATGTTCATAGCATGCAAAAATAGTTTGGCTGACTCTGTTATTAGGTATGGTCTTATTCCCTAAAGTTAGCCAGGTGGAATATGATAGTACCTGCTACCTTTTTAGCATGCTTTTTAAATGACAGATTTGAATCTAGGATGATTCCAAGATTAGTCAACACCTTGAGCTTTTCTTCTTAAACAAAAACATCAGGTTGGTGAGTCACTGTGGGTTTGCTTGTAAAGAACATGCAGACAGTCTTGTTTATGTTCAGGTGTTAACATGAATGGCTCAATCAATCCGATAAATGGGAAATGGCTGTGGTTAGTTTGTTTGCAGCTTGTTGTTTGTTTTTAGCATGCACATAAATAACTGTGTCATCAGCATACATTTAATTTTAACAGATGGACAGACTAAATTAAGGTCATTAATGTACAAACTTAACAAAATAGAGCCCAGTATTGATCCCTGAGGAACACCAATGTTGCAATTAAGGTATGTTGACTGAGTATTGCCGATACAGGAGTAGTTCATGGTTCACTGTATCAAAAGCATCTTTTAAATAAATTATTTTTCACCACCTTCATTTACTTTTAAATCCCTTTCTTATTGGCAAATTGATCAGATGAGCAATACACCTACAGTAGCATGCATTTTTCCTGATCCAGATTATATATTAACACCATGTGGAAACAGAGTCAGAGTCTTTCCTGCCCGTGAGTCATACTGTTGTTATTTTGCATTGACTTGTAGTCACTGCTTTTATCTATGCCATGTGCTATGACAGCTGCACGGTGGTGTAGTGGTTAGCACTGTCGCCTCACAGCAAGAGGGGCCTGGGTTCAATTCCCGGGCTGGACAACCTTCTGTGTGGAGTTTGCATGTTCTCCCTGTGTCAGCGTGGGTTCTCTCCGGGTTCTCCGGCTTCCTCCCACAGTCCAAAGACATGCAGCTAAGGTTAATTGATGACTCTGAAATTGCCCGTAGGTGTGAATGTGAGCGTGAGTGGTTGTCTGTCTATATATGTCAGCCCTGTGTCCAGGGTGTACCCTGCCTTCGCCCATTGACAGCTGGGATCGGCTCCAGCACCCCCGCGACCCTTAACTGGATAAGCGGTAACGGAAGATGGATGGATGGATGGATGTGCTATGACATGTTGATGATAAAGGAATAGTCTACACAGAACTGTACAGTAAAGCCATATGACATGACAAAAACTATTTCCATGTGTTTTTCTATTGTCGCAGAATGTTTACCCCTAACCTTTGAAATAGTATTTATAGTGCAGACCTTTCTCCTGCATTCCGTAGCCACCATCAGCAGATGGAGTTTGCTCAGTTGTGATTGTCACTTTCAGTCATCAACTGAGTTGCGGAAAAGGCTGAACCGTGGGTTGAGATTATTTTATCAAAATTGTTTTGTTTGAACATATTTAGGGCAAATAGGCTTTTAAATCAAATGTCTCTACCTTGTGGTCCAGTAACAGCTAAAAGCAGGTAATGGGAATAGGAAAATTAGTGAAGGAAAAACTGTAGAAAATAAGAAAAACAGGGAAATGTTGACAGAACTGTGTGGTTATATTGCCAATCAGATGGCACTCACCATGGCTGTTTCCAGTAGGCTATATTTCGTTTTTGTCTTATGATGTTGTCTCTTTCTATGTTCTATCACACACATTCGCGCACACAGACCCGCACACACACACAAATAAAAACACACACATCTACAGATGTATAGTATGGTATAGCAGTTATCATGAAAAGATTAGCAGAAGCGTTGTGCACCTGCAGGACTGAAAGCAAATTGATGACCGTGACAGGATACTGTCCTCAGGCCATATGCAGCACACTGCATCCTACACGCACACACACACACACACACACACACACACACACACACACACACACACACACACACACACACACACACACACACACACACACACACACAGGCCTCAGTGAAAGGTTCCAGTGTTTTAGTGTGTCGGATTATTGCGACAGGCAGTGAATGAAGATGTTGGGCTGTTCAGCCATGGTACAGCTTCTCCTGCTGACAGAAACACACACCGGGCACACTCAGCAGACTGCAGCGTTCTGACTGAAATGGCGTGGATAGTGTGGGTAGGATATGCAGGCAGAATGTGGAGAATTTGTGGTATATACAGTGACTTGTATCTTTAAAATATCTTCAAATAGTTTCAGTAACACTGATGGACAGACTGACATGACCTGGACTGGCCCCAGTAAGTAATGCTATTGACTCTGACTGAAATGCCTTCTACATACTTTATATCAACTCATCATCTCAACAGTCACCAATTTTTGGCCATGCCAAAGAGTTTTGGATTGATTTGATTCTAAAACTTCTGCCCCCAATACAATGGACCTGACTTGCATTTGGTTTGTGCCCTTGAAGCATTTAAAATTACATAAATAGTCTACACAGAACTCTCTAAGTTTTCATTATTGGTCATACTTTGGTTCTGAACTGTTCTTGTGACAGCATCAGGGTTTCATCCTATAGAAGACATGAGACAACTGTAGTGGTACTACTCATTACAAGTAGACTGACCAAGTGTTAAATTGGCAGAGTTTAATAAAAAAATGACCCATCCACCCCCCTCCCGCCCAACTTGTTTGGACTATCTTACTTTAACCTACATCAGTTGCTCTGAGCGTAATGCTGCGGGTGGGTGCATTGCATTACACACGCTAAATGAGTGTCAGTGTCGGACATAGGGACACTGACCAAGCATCATTATTTCACACCCAGTATCTGCTGCGTCAAGCCAACATGTGTAGTCTGACGATGGCATTATAAGCACTGTTTAAAGCTAATTATATAAAGACAATTATTCATATTTTTGTATTTTACAATTCACTGTCCAAAATATGACAAGAAATATGTCTTACTACATTTAGACTTCTGGTCTTTGCCTGATGTCAATGCTTTGGAAGCAGCAGATGAACACTAAATCTCACAGCATGTCATCATGAATCACATTCATGAAGAAAATGTATACTGATCAGAACTCTGAAGCATCTTGCATTCAGTGTTGCTTTGTGCTGTAATCCGTTATATTACATTCCAGTCAGGAGAAGCAGACCAACTTAATATCACTGGGGCAGATTTGAACAGTGCCAAGTCATCTGGTGTGTAATCCCATATACCAACATAGAGCAGGCGAGCTGACAATGGGGTTAATTGGTATTTTGTGGAAAACAAACACTTGCATCATCACTGAGGACACACTGTAAACAGAAGAATAAGCACTTGTTAAAACCATTTTTAACTCCAACTGACAGTGGGTACCGCTTCACTGGGATAAGAAAACCAAAATGGAGTAGTTTCCTGCCGGATTCAAGCACTTCATAAACCATAAACCATCACTGTCACCTGGTTAAAAGGAAGTATTGTACCAGAAGAAGATTTAAGAGTTGAACAAGCTTTCAGAATTACAGAAGCCACAGTCCCCTGGCTTTCCTCAGGCAAACATACAGTTCTGGCCACCATTAGTCAACACAGTCTCACTGCAATTCGTGAAATAATCACAAAATAAAATCTACTGGTTTCGTGTTCAGGGACACGAATTGCGTTTTTTTCCATGTCCCTCGGAACAACTTTCTTTTCGTGAGGACTTGGCGTAAAGGCAACAAAACCACTTTGTTAAGTTAAGTAAAAACATCATGGTATGGCTTAGGTTAAGGCATGAAATCCACAAACGGTTAAGTTTAGGCAACAACAAGGTGTAGAACACCGGTCTCCTGGTTTAAAGTCTTGGTTGTTGGTCCCATCCACCTCCCTTGGAAATTATTAAGTAGATCACTTGCTCTGACTTTTGCTTAGTCAAGTGGATGCATTTAGTTTGTGTCTCCACCACGAATAAAGCTCCTAATTGACTTTCCATTGGCTTTATTTTCGTTCTGAGCGGCACAAAAAAACCTGAAAATTAATTTTGTCCCTATTTCACAAACTTCCATGAGACTGGGCTGCATTACTTGTTCTTTTATTTACCTGTACAATATCTTCAGAAATAAACAGAAATGCACTACATATGTATCATCAGAATATATTATTAGGACATCCAAAGTGACATAACAAAAAAAACCCTGTTGTGTGCTTTTAGATGAGCTCATGATCTTTGACCCAAACCAAGTTAACTTACGCTGGGTAGCACATATCGCTTTAAAATCCCTTGGTACTCATCTGATTTCAAGATTTCTTCAATACGGTCAAGGATCCAGTACAAGAAACCATGACTCCAGATTGTTCCTGGACTGCCTTCAGCTCTTTGGATGTTATACGAGGGGAGTCACAAATGAGTCAAATGTTATTAGTTTTTTCACTGGTTTGAAGGGTGCCTGGTTTGTGCTTTCTCGCCTCGCAGGTTCCCAGGAATCGGGGTTATATTTGGACTGTCATCATGCCACCTGCTGGGGCCTTGCTGACACCCACTGCTACGAGCACTATTATTATTAGTCACATTACTATTATTATTCCCTGTACTATTATGCTTATTGGCTTTGCTTCTACCCGGGAGTCTTTGTGCTTTCTCGCCTCGCATGTTTCCATAAATCGTGTCTGTACCTGGACTGTGGTCATGCCTCCTGCTATGGCCCTGCTGACACCAACTGCTACTACCATTATTATTATCATCACATTACTATTACTATTACCTGTATCATTACGCATATTAGCTTTGCTTCCACCCTGAAGCCCTTTTGCTTTCTCGCCACGCAGGTTTCCACAAATCGTTGTGGTCCCTGGACCATGGTCGTGCATCCTGCTGTGACCTGGCTGACACCCACTGCTACTTCGATTATTATTATTAGATACATTACTAATACTATTCCCTATATCATTATTTTAATTCTACTATAGTTATTGCTGCTTTTATAAGTATTCTTAATTTTTCCTTTGTTACTCTGCTTACTACTGTGATTATATGAATCATTTATGTCATATACATTGAATGTGTTGTATCTCTGTTATGCTGTTCATTCTGTACACATGACATCTATTACATTATGTCCATCCTGGGAGAAGGATCCCTCCTCTGTCGCTCTCCCATAGGTTTCTTCCTTTTTTTCACCCTGTTGAAGGTTTTTTTTAGGGGAGTTTTTCCTGTGCTGATGTGAGGGTTCCGGGACAGAGAATGTCGCATGTGTACAGATTGTAAAGCCCTCTGAGACAAATTTGTAATTTGTGATTTTGCGCTATACAAAATAAACTGAATTGAATTGAAAAAATTGAATACCAGTGTCATGGCAATCTTTCAGAGTTTTGTCTTGTTAGCTGTTCTGTACCAAAGAGGAGAGTGCCTGTAGACCAAAGCTGTTTCACTAGATTTGTTTTTTTTGGAGATGTTCTACATAATGTACTTAAATTTCATGGGTGCCAATATTGGTGACCAGAATTGTAACTACCCTAAACAATATAATGGCAACTGAAATGCTTTAGGTAGACATGGAACAATTGGGAGCTGACAGTACAGATAGATTTTAGGTGATAGAACAATACATTGGAGGTTTTTAAGCTACTTGGCCACAACAGCCTGCAGTAGTGGAAGTCGAGTTTTCTTTCTGTGGCGGGATATTTGGTCTTTGAGAACCATAATCAGTGGATTTCATACCTTCATTTGTTCATTTGAGCATGGATACCCACAAGAGGTTAATTCACCACATGTCTGTGGAGTTACATGTCAAGAAAGGCTGGATTAAGTCAGCATTATTTCCGTTCTAAAAACTCCAAAACTATACACACACAACACACTTCTGTATGGAAGTTGAACAGTGGTGTACTGATAGTAATTCAAAGAGGGAATTTTGTACTGTAGCCTACAGCTGAACTTCAGTCATTTTAGCACAGGGGGAAAAATGTAGAGACAGTATCGGCTATGCCTTCTGCAGTGTGCAGCCGTCCTTCAGCTTCATGGTTAAGTCCTTTTAACTTCTTACAAACATGAGTGTCAATCAACTTATAACCGACAAGCGCATCAAGTGGCTGCTCGGAGTCAGAGCCTCCTTAGACTTTCCCCATCAAGAACCTCATATAGGGCACCTTCTCAACATTACACCCCAAACCATGCATACAGTAAAATAGTATACCGATTTTGTTTTGATTGCTGTCCACGACCAGTACTCACAGTCGTGGCTGTTCAGATGCCCGTACCTTTTCAGTAACTTAACTTAATGTAACAGGGGAATTAAGTGTCGACTTGCTGGGATAAATAGCGTTAACGTTTGTTGATTCAGGAAATTAATTGATCCATGGTACACCTTTTAAATGACATACATTTAATCTTTGGGCTTGGGTGAAGTCGAAAGGCTCCATGTGAAGTTAATCATTGGTGTTAAGTCTTCAGATGTAACTTGAGTCTAAATCGAGTCCAAGTCATGTTACTCAAGTCCACACCTCTGGTATGAACTGTATATTGGTTAGTGTTAAATGGGGAGGCAAGTGATATTGATGAATGGGGAGCAGCATCTGTGAAATTAATCTATTTGGTTGTTACTTGATGCTAATTGTCTTTCTGTTGAAATGTACTCAGATAGTAGAAAGTGCCACTGGGATGTTGAGAGGTTATTTCTGTCTTCTCCAATTAGAAAGATGGTCATCAGTGAATGTTAAGGTGGTTTGTTCAAAGGAGAGACTTGAATGCTGTGTTGAGGATATTTTTTGTGAAATGTTTGTCCAGAATGTTTCAATGGGTGGGTAGAGCCAAATGGCACATCATCTGCAGAGTTTAATGTTCACTGTGTACAGGTGTCGCACTCTGTGATCTCATTTTATGAGTTAATATTTGTGTGAGGTGAACTCTGTATACACTAATAAGTTTGGAGTTATGAAGTAAAAAAATTGTATATGTGCAACAGCAGTTGCTATCAGTGTTGACAGCTAGATCTTTTTCCCAATCGTGGACTGGTTGTTGGGGTTGTTGTCTGTATTTTTAACAGTTTGTACATTTTTTAAAACACTTTTTTTTGGGTGGCTATGAGTTTGACTTAATCAAACACTGGGGATGGTTGCAGAATGTTGTTTGATTTGCTGATTTTTCCTTTTAAACTGTTTCAGATGAGAACGCAAGAAGCTGTCATGCCCAATATCATTGTACTGTTTTAGTGTTTTATAAAGCATTACACATGCGTAATTATTGCTCTTCTCCCTGAATTGAATGCTATTGGTTTAGTTTTGAGAATGTATTTGAAGATGTGATTGGAGTCCCTGCTATGAATGGGTCTTTTGCTAGGTGGCAAAATCGGGTTTTTTGGGGTGACTAGTCCTCAATGGCTTTTAATTTCTGCAGAGAAGATAATTTGGTTTGTGGTTTATTATCTAGCAGCATTTAGTTATGATAGAGTCTACAGTGTAAAACCAATTGGAAACATTTTGATTGAACACATCTGCATATAAACTACTGTTGTGCATGAGGTTTAAAGAAAAAATCCCAAACAATAAATCAGAGTGGACACTCTTGTATTGCAGTGTGATTATTGGTTAGAATTGATGCAGACGGTGAGTTGTAGAAACACTGCAGTTGGGAAACTGGGTGATTTCTTTCTCTCTTTATATTTTTTTTTATAAAAATAAACAAGACAATGAAAATTAAAACAGAAAACTAAATCTAACATACCTATACATTTTTTCTCTCAAATTTTTAGGCCTATCTCATATTGGGAACAGATATTTGGGAGGATAGGGGAGGCAAGGGAGCAGCACAAGCTGTTACAGTGGGATGTTTGTATTGTTTTTTGTTTGTGTATGCTTGTTTCTTGTGTTTTGGGTTGTTGAGAAAGTTGTTATATTAAAGAGTTTTGTTTTCTCCATATTATGTTGTGATTACGTATTACAGCATCTCGTGAGGGGGAGGAAAATGCGCTAGCAAGTATGGGATTCATATTTTATGATGTATCAGAATCAGATCATTAATATCATAAATAATTTATCATGTATATTGTTCATAATCAATTGTCAGTGTTTTTGTTGAAATAGTGTTCAATAATGTTAGCACTCCTCTTTACTGGTACAGGGGTATTTGGCTCTGGATTTTTAATTGCACGGTTCCACAAATGTTGCTCCAACATGAAGCATGGTGTATGTAGCACCAATAAGATAGGTGGGACCATTCACATTCATGCCACGAGACTGACATGATTTCTGCTGCCTGTAGGCCAGTATCTGATAGTTGCTGTACAGTGGTGCTTTTGAAGCAGTGGTTGGTGTAGATTCCAGCAGTCTTTACAAATTGATGGAAACATTGAGCCAGGGAAGTTCTGACCCATGGGCTATAGCATAACTTACGTTAGGAGAATTAAAAAAAAATGTTCTCATTATGCAGCTACATTATGACAAAATTGTTTGTACCATCGGCAACTACAATGCTCACGTCGCCCGAGAGGTTGGGACTTGCCAGTGATGCAATTTTGTTAGCTGCTGGCCATTAACTACATAAATAGAGAAAGGTGAGTATCATAAGCTACAAATAAAAACATGCGAGCTCGCTGAGGTAACATTGTTAACTTACCATAGATTGTCCGTGAAGTTTTTCTGCTTTGTTGTGAGATAGAAACCGGCAACAACAGCTGTTTCTCCATGGCTGCTCAAAAATAAATCCTTGTAGGCTCTCTTTGTTTCTTTTGCAGGCAACTTTTTGTTTTTTTGTGCATTAATTGAATGACAGTGTATTGTACTCTTTGCTGTTCTCGTCCAGGCGAATGATCAGGTTTGAAAACAGGACACAAATGTTCTGGTGATATACTGTTTCCCCTGAAACAACCCTATTAAAGAGGGGCGCTATCATTTTAACAGCAGGGAAACATTAACTACAGCTTTTCATTTCTTTCTTATTAGTAGGGATAGGTATCTTTAGGATTTTGTAGATTCTCAACTTATCAATACTCCTTATCAGTTTGGTTGTTTATGAATAATTAAAATTAATTTATATTTCAAATATAACTAAATGCTGTTTCTTGAGTACAGTAATGTTTAGAACAGAAGAGTCACAACCATAAACTCAATAATATCTCACTGTAAACAAATCTAAAATACCAAAAAATAAATAATGTTACTGAGTAAAGTCTAGAAAGAATGAAGACCACAGATATCAGCCAGTATCAGTCCTCCTGTCCTCTGTCCTCCTCTCTTCTGTCCTCTTCTGATGTGACTCAGGTACCGCTGGTAGAGAGAGCTGCTTTGTCTCAGCCAGCAGAGAAGCTTATCAAATTTTAAGATACGTAGCAAAATAGCTAAACAGTAGACAACATCAGACAACTTTTGGTTAAGCTTGTTTTTAACAATTCATTATTAGCCAAGTTAGCGTGCAGTGGTTGTGTACACTTAGCTGTGGTGGATGAGAGATTGAAATATGGCGTTATGACGTTTTCAAGATTGTTGTATTTTACAGTATTGGCTTGTGGAGGAGCTATAATACTATCCTTTTTATAATATGTAGTATGCAAGTGGACATGTTGGAGGGTCAGGGTCAAAAAGAGCAGGAGTGCCCAGGACAAGGCATGGTTGCACCCCAAAGGGAATGGGCCATGGCTCAGTTAAGAACCCATATTGTCAACCTGTGGTCCCCTGTTTACAGATAAGGTGGAAACCATCTAAGAGCTGCATTACTCTTTCCAAGTGCTTTTATTTTAGAAAAAAAGAAGATCATGTCAACTCTGACCTGCTTTTTTGCAGATGTAGTCAAATCAAATCTGATTCAGGAATAAAAATGTTAACTTGGAACAAGATTTCCTACATAAAGGACATTTTGTTTGCCAGTGTACCAAATGTTACCTCAAACAGCTCCCAAACACTTAATTGTAGATGGAAACCCTGGAGTATGTTTAGTAAAAAGCTGGCACTGGATCAAACCTGACAGGCAATCTTTAACGCTGTGAATCCTAAATTACAGCCCTGCTACTGAATGTCAAGGTTAATTCCCTCACCCAGTGTAAAGAAATGATTCCAAATGACACCTCCAATTGGTGCATTTGGAAGGCTGCCCACCAGAGCAGCTCCCTGTTATACAGGCTTTAAAATAGACATGAAATGGAAAATAAATTGGCAAGGCGACATTCAATAGGAAAATTACTTTTTTGTTGCAAAAATCCCTGCAGCTCTGTGTCTTTGTGTTATTATTATTATTATTATTATTATTATTATTATTATTATTATTATTATTATTATTATGGTGATCGAATAATAGACATTTGACAAAAAAGAGACTCAATATAAAAAGTCCTCCTTAAGATGTCTCAAAATAATAAATATGTTATTCTCATTTAAAAAAATGTAATGGCACTTACAGTTTGCTCAACAAAACAGTAATATTTGGATGATGAGACACAGGAAATCTGGTCGCAAGCCAGCTGTCATGTTTATGTGGCAACCAATCTGCCATTTCCCTGCTCCCCCTCTCCATGCTCCACCAGTTTAAGTGCCCCCTTACCCCTAACCATCCCCCCAAAGCCATCCAAATACCCTCCCTCCTTCCAACACCCCCCTCCCCTCAGCTCCCTCCCTCCCATCATCCGGTGTCTTGTGTGTTCAATGCCATCAGGCAGATAATGTCACAGGCAGCCAGCTTCATTGGCTCTGTACCTGAATATAGTTTGACTAAGATCAAATCAATTTACAAATGTGTCTTCTCTCTGTTTTGGTCTATCATCCATGATAAACTGTTGCTTTATACCTCTGTATGCTAGTTGAAACACTCTCCAGGGTGGATTCTTTTGAAAATGTCAAAAACAATGTGGAGTAAACTGGGAAACGTGGATGATGGAGCACTAAGGAAAGATTCAGTATTTGAACTTCACATGTGGAGGTCCAAGTGGTGGATGAGCATGTAGCTCGTCTGACTTTCCTGCAGGAGACCAGTGTCCCATCACATACGTGTAAGTTATGTAAGTGTTTTAGACCACTAACATTAACCATAGTTTATTTGCTGCAAACTAAACATAATTGTGCTGTTGCTGCCATGTGCAGATATTGTAGAAACTGTGAATTTACATGAAAATTGAAATGTAAAAAAGAAGGAAAAACAGAAAAATTAACATAATCCAGGGTTTTGCAGAATCATTAAACATGAACAGTCTTGTCTAGCAATAGAGGTATGGTTACCTATATCAACCTTGTTTTCTAAAAGTGATGCTTATAAATGGTTCCCCCCAAACCTTATTACTGTCTGGATTATGTTACCTGGCAACACTTTCTACATATCAGGAAAACACTTTTTCTAACTCTACTGAAGGGATTTAATTCAAATTAAAACTTTATGGTTCATCTGTAATTTGCAAACACAAAACACATCCAATGTCCGTTTCTAACAATTGATCATGTAACATAATTTTTTGATGAAGACCATGAGATGTGGTTGAAAGTTACAAGAGTTAGTGAACCTTTGTGAATTTAATTTAATCAAACTATTATTATATTATATGCTTGACAAAAAATGCTATAATTTCTTATCAACCCTACTGTTACTCTGCCATTACCCAGCAACCTCACGTTGTCCACACATGATATAGAAATAGAAAAGTCGAAATAGAAAATGAGAGATTTCAAAACTGCTGTTTGTTGCTGTGAAAATGACCACCATATTACGTAGTGGTGGCATGTAATGTATAAAATTAGGTGAGGGCACCACAGAAACAAAGCCAATGGAAGATCTAAAGATCCTTTGTTGTGGTGGATACACAAATTAAAATGATAAAATATATGTCCAATAAACACAGGACTATCAACCAGGAGACCGTTGTTAGTGTCCTAAACTGTTGATGAGTTATTTTGTAGTTACATTCGTGGTCTGCTTTACTTATTTTAGGCCAACCATGATATTTTTCCTTAACCTCTGAAATTGTTTCCATTGTGGTGGCACGTCATTTTACACATGTTCCACCACCATGTAATGCGATGTTTGTGGTTGTGGCCATTTGGAATATTTATGTTACACTACGGTACCTGGATGTAGAGTTAAATGGCCACAACCATAAACATTGCACATTATTTCTAATTAAAAAAAATGTTTTGCTTATATGTTGTAATTTCAAAGAAGAAATAGAAAATATGACATGGACAGTAATAAAGGCACCGTTGGTTAATATTTGGTTGCACACCCTTTGGCAACGATGACTTCCCACCAAATGTTTCTTGTAGCTGTCCATAAGCTTGTTGCACCAGACAGCTGGTATTGTCTCCACCACTCCTTTTGCTATTTGTTCAAGCTTTTGAAGGTTGCAATATTCCTTTCACCAATCGCAGATTTGAGCTCCCTCCAAAGATTTTCTATGGGATTGAGCTCATCACTCATTGCTGGCCAGTTAAAAACAGTCCATATTTTTCTTTTCAACCACTGTTGTATGCTTTTAGATGAGCTATAAGAACCCATGATCTTTAACCCAAACCAAGTTAACTTATGCTGGGTAGCACATATCGCTTTAAAATCCCTTGGTAATCCTTTTCTAAGGGATTTCTTCGATATGGTCAAGGTCTTGAATACCAGGGGCAGCAAAGCAGCCACACACCATTATGGTTCCTCTACTCCATGCTTAACTGTAGTTAGAGTGTTCTTTTCCTTAAAAGTCAACAAAACAATCCCTGGTATGCTTAGCCAAAAAGCTCTATTTTGGTTTTGCCCGTTCACAGAACATTTGTCCAGAAAGATTATGGTTTGTCTAGCTACTCTTTGGCAAAGTTTAGTGGTTCCTTTTCAGTGGAGCCTTCAGTTCTTTGGATGTTATACGAGGTGTTTTTTTCCACAGTTTTCACCAGTCTTCTCATATGGATATTCCTCTTACCCTCAAGTCCAGGGAGGTTCTTGACAGTTGCATGCTAGCAAACTTCTTAATAACATTGTGCACAGTTGAAACCAGGATACCAAGGTCTTTGGAGATGGCCTTGTACCATTTAAAGGTGTTTGGTTTGGTGATAATAGCGCTTTGGATGCTCTCAGACAGCTCCCTTTTCTTCACCATTATGGAAAAGGAACAGGAATAACAAATGTATTTTTTTGGCATTAAAGTAGTCATTCATTGACTAAAGCATGAAAGTCATCCTTTATTGGCTCATTGACATTTTACCCCAAGTAAGTCAAATGTTATTAGTTTTTTCACTGATTTGAACAGTGCCAATACCAGTGTCATGGCAATCTTTCACTTTCTTTTGTAGTTTTTTTACTCCTATTGATTTTTTTTTAATAGTCATTGTTTAATTTGCTGTTCTGTACCAAACAGGAGAGTGTCCGTAGACCAAAGATGTTTCACTAGAAACACTAGTTTTTTTTAAGGAGATGTTCAGCATAATGTACTTTAATTTCATGTGTGCCAATAACAGTGACAATGCTTATTTATTTTTTGCATGGACGTGGCTGAAGCTCACTTCTGAATCAATTAAAACACCTGGAATCAAGCTTTTCTCCTTGTTGCCAAATACAAGGATTTCCATCTTGTCCGTTTTTAAGGGAGGGACATTTTTAAGTGATATTTGACCTGTGCAGCATGATAGTGCCTTACAGCAAGAGGGCTGTGGGTTATATACATATACTATATATATGTAACACAGCTGGCACCCTGTATGGTAGCCCCTGCCATCAGTGTATGAATGGGTGTGAATAGGTGAATGATAACATGCAGTGTTAAAGCTCTTCAAGTGGTCGAGACACTAGAAAAGGTCTATACAAGTACAGTC
Source organism: Anoplopoma fimbria (assembly GCF_027596085.1). Lineage (NCBI taxonomy): Eukaryota > Metazoa > Chordata > Actinopteri > Perciformes > Anoplopomatidae > Anoplopoma > Anoplopoma fimbria. The sequence goes on along the minus strand of NC_072451.1, from coordinate 8,558,131 downwards.
CATTTACCAGTCCTTCTTTTGTCTTTAAGTTCATGTCTAATTTCAGAAATCATAAGTAACTCATGAGAGCTCCTCTTCTTGACTGGTGGAGATCAAAGAATCATCTCAACATTGTCAGTCCATTTCAACTGTCAGACTCTATGGATCCAGTTAGCAAAGCGGTTACTCTGAAGCTTCGTAATAATATCCCTGTCTGTATCAGGAATATACAACATTAACATCTGCCACTGGCCCAAATCAGTGTCCTATCTTCTACTGCAAAACATACAAAAGGAAAACAATTATCTTGTCATGCAGGCACCTCATTATACCCCACTGAGGAGGTCAATAATCCTTTCAGTAAGGCAGAGTTTATCAGAGCCGGCCTTTAGTTTAGATTGAGTAGCTTTGAATTAGCTGTCACTGATAGCTGTCACAGCAGATCACAGACACACACAGAGCACACTCTGCTGTCAAGGTCACATTGTTACAGTGATACCTACAATAATTATGGATTCATCAGCAGCTTACAACACAAGATATTTGTGGGTTTTTTTATCATCTTCTTTCTGTCTATCTCCGTGCCTGTTTGTACACTGGATTTCCCACTAAGGAAAGGCTGTGTTCAGCATATACTGTATGCTGCCACATTCTGTAGTATGTTGAAGTGGACGTTTTGGTGTAAGAGTGGTGCTGAAGAAAAGCCCACAGGATCAACACTATCAATAGAGTAGATCCCTTGGGGAGTCTGGCTGTGACCAGTAAAAGGACAGAGACAAGCAGGTTGGACAATGGACTCACATGTGGTTCTGCACATGCTACACTTTGAAACCTTGAGTGGCCTTTTCACATGGTCATGAACAAATAACAAAATTTACGTCAGTCAGGCTTTCGGACCCTCGCAGCTACCTGAATGTGTAGAGCATGATTTGGGCTTTAACCTGCCGAGGTTAGGGTAAGTATTTGTGAAGCCATCTGGAGCAAAATGTTGGACGAGTGGACTGGCCCTGGACTGTCATGGCCATCCTAAGGCTTTATCACATTGGGGCAGAATGTAGAAACTGAATACTAATGATGCAGGAACATCAGACTTATTAAATATATATTAATATATAGTAAATCATAAATAACCACTCATAATAACAAACTATATTAATTAATAATAATGTCGTTTAAACTCAATATAGGCTATAGCTCAATAATTACACATCTAGTTTTTTATCTAAGATGATCTGACAACACCATGGCTAAAGTTTGGTTATGTTATCAACAGGACTTGGTTAGGTTTAGTTATCAACAGGACTTGGTTAGGTTTAGTTATCAACAGGACTTGGTTAGGTTTAGTTATCAACAGGACTTGGTTAGATTTCGTTACCAACAGGACTTGGTGTAGGGAGACATCTTGGATTGGGTTTACTTAGTTAATGTTATGGAACTTTTGTTACAGTGGTTACAATAATAACCACCTGGTTAGGATGGAAGGATTGTGGTTAAAATATGGACTGTCTGAAAGGAAACAAGTGTCTCATGTGTTAAAGTCTCCACTCTGACCTCTAAAATAATGTCACCCGACTCCCTCCTTTGCTCCCTATGGACAAGAGTCAAAAGACTGGTGCTGTTGTTCTTCTTGAGAGGATAGTTTATAGTATTGTTACACCATCAGCTGCAAATGTTGTTAAATTATATAAATGTAAGTCTTCACAGGTGGATTTGCAGTGAATCACAGGGATAGAAAATAACTCTTTGTTCCAGTCAGTCCACACCAGGCAGAGCTGGACTACACTGACCTGGGTCGACTGGCTTTGTTCACTCAGTGTGTGGAACTAATCTCAGTGGTACAGCTCAGAATATGTATTGTGTACTGTATCTATCCTGTGGCATTTGTGTTCATCCAAAGAGAAAACGTAGCCAGAGGGCAGTGGAAGAACTGAGGCTGAACAAGTTGTCAGTATAGACTCTCTGCAGGAGATAATGAAGCCAGTCCCACCCAAAGCTCCTGCCTCCCCTCACCCTTCTTATCTGCCTCCTTCCCTCCTCTGGGACGGGTGCATTCAAACAGACCAAATAGATATGCTGAGAAGCAGACTCACTTTCAAATTCATTGACAGACTCATTGATTTAGGTGTCACAGACGCGCAGCTACCTCTGCTTTTGTGCTGTTGTTTTTTTTGTGTCTGTTTTTTCTTTGGGTTTTAAAGACTTGAAATATTTTGACAAGACCAAGCCCAGTGTGACTGAATTATTTTTCACTCATTTCTTTTAAATACATCTTCATGTAAAGGCTCCACTACATTAATGCTGTAACTTGCTCTGGGTCTTGAATCACTTCTAATCATTTAGGTGGAAGAACTTTTAAGAAGTTTAGAATTTCAGGATGCTAGTAACTAAGGAAGTAAGAATGAAAAGTGGTTTATGTATTTGGAAGAAAGCTGTATATTTATAAAAAAGACAGCCTTATATCAATCTGTTAAATAGCAGTTATGTGTAGCTCTGTTTTTATCCAAAGACGCCAAAGAATCATCATTTTGTAACACAGGAATGCACTCCTGTACACAGCGTAAGAAAAGGGCCAACATAATCAAACCAAACAAAGCTTATGTCCTTATCAAAGCTGTAGGTTGAACATTTCCTTGTGACTTAACCAGACAGGCTGCTCACCTTCATGCCAAGATATTGATCACCATTGTTGGCAAATCACATGTGGATGTCGATAATGATAGCCTTAGTACTGCGTTTATTTCATCATTAAATTCGAATGGCTTCTGTCAGAGTGTACATAAACCGACTCACTGTTTTAACCATACCCTCAACCTTGTTCTGGTATATAGTATTGAAAATGAAAATGTAGTTGTCTTTCCACAGAACCCTCTTTTATCGGACCATTGCCTAATAACTTTTGAATTTTTACTACCAGAGTGTACGCCATTAGGCAAAAGTTTCTACACTAGATGTCTATGTGATAGTGCTGTAGCTAAATTTAAAGAAGCGATTTCATCAGGGTTTAATTCATTAACATTGCTCAGATTGACCATCTTGTCGATAGTGCTGCATACTCACTGCAAATGACACTACACTCTATAGCTCCTCTAAAAAAGAAGCTAATAAAAGAAAGGAGGTTTGCTCCATGGTATAACCCTCAAATCCGCGAAATTAAAGCAAATATTGCGAAAACTTGAAAGGATATGGCGTTCCACCAATGAGGAAGAAGCGCGGTTAGTCTGGCGAGACGGTCTTAAAATATATAAGAAGGCACTCCGTAATGCTAGAGCAGCCTATTACTCAGCATTAATAAAAAAAGATAAGAACAACCACAGGGTTCTCTTCAGCACTGTAGCCAGGATCAGCCAGGCTCTTATTACAGAGACTCGAGCATCTAATAGGCATTAAAGGAACCGCACTTAGCTGGATTAAGTCGTATTTAACAGACCGATCTCAGTTTGTATATGTAAACAATGAAACCTCAATTCAATTCAGTTTATTTTGTATAGCCCAAAATCACAATTCCTCAGAGGGCTTTACAATCTGTACACATGCGACATCCTCTGTCCCGGAACCCTCACATCGGCACAGGAAAAACTCCCCTAAAAAAAACCTTTAACAGGGAGAAAAAAGGAAGAAACCTATGGGAGAGCGACAGAGGAGGGATCCTTCTCCCAGGATGGACAGAATAGATGTCATGTGTACAGAATGAACCACATAACAGAGTTACAACACATTCAATGTATATGACATAAATTATTCATATAATAAGAGTAGTAAGCAGAGTAACAAAGGAAAAAATGAAGACTACTTATAATAACAGCAGCAATGACTATAGTAGAATTATAATAATGATATAGGAAATAGTAATAGTAATGTGACTCATAATAATAATTCTGACAATTCCTTCTGACACACACTGCTACTTCCATTATTATTATTAGTCACATTATTATTACTATTCCCTATATCATTATTATAATTCTACTATATGTAGGTTTCTTCCTTTTTTTCTCCCTGTTAAAGGTTTTTTTTAGTTTTTCCTGTTCCGATGTGAGGGTTCCGGGACAGAGGATGGCGCATGTGCACAGATTGTAAAGCCCTCAGAGGCAAATTTGTCATTTGTGATTTTGGGCTATAGAAAATAAACAGTGGAGTGTAGTCATGGTATGATGTTGTCAAATAGATGTCTTTGTTAGTCAAACACATTTCATCATGAATTATGACATTTGCCATGCTAGCAGCTATGAGTGGTAGATACTAAGCAGGTTTACCGCTTGCCATGTTCAGGATCTTGGTTTAGCATGTGTAGGAGCCAAAAAAGTACAATTTAATTTATTGTTAATACGAGAGTTTTAACAATACATTTTTTGTTGGGAATGTCATTGGTTTTGCATATATTTAGTCATAAAATAATTAGATAAATTGATATTTTGATAGCAGTACATGATAAGCAAGAGGATCACTAAAATTATTACACTTCATCCTGACGGTAAAATGAATGAATGAATTAATCTATGGCACCGAATGAGGAAAAATGATGAAAAACTTTGACCTGCTGGTCTCTTGAGGAAAAAACGATATCTGTACCACATTTAATGGCCCCGACATCATTCCTCGTTAGTGGGGGCACATATTGAGTGAGAGGCCTGAGGTCTTTTCCCTCAGATACTTTTGAGTGTCAGACACTTCATGTCCTGCATTCTGTGAATTGTATTCACCAATTTATGGTGGAAATGTCATTTTTTATGTAAAAAGTAAAATTCAGTTTTAGATATACTCAAATATAACGCAGAATCTCAGGCATTATGTATTGCTTTTAAAATATGAATTCTCCTGTTTCACTTTTAATGTTATCTCTGCTGATTTAACACACATGTTGATTTAGTCCTCCCTCCTCTTTTTGTCTTTTGGAACAGCAGTCAGTACAACTTGCAAGCAATGCTCATATATAGAGTGTATACACATTCAGAAACATAAAGGCTTATGCCCAGCATAAGTCCTAGATATTTGACCTCAGGGTTATACAGAGAAAAACCATATGGACACTTTTTCAAAAATATTAAGAGTCAAAATCGAGTTTTTTAGCCAACGGGCTTTTGCTTCCAGGTGACTGTTTTGGTCCTGGCACCGATCTCTGTGGGATCTATTAAAAAAAAAAGAGGATGTTTTGTCGTTGATGATAACACATTGTTTATGATTCAGAAGATATGATTCAAACCATGACAGGGTTGTATCTGAGCAACTTGGAATGCTTTATTAAGGTTCAGGAAGACTTCCCCCATCAAGGTCCCTTTATCCATGTGTGATTTTAGTTTTTCCCAAAGGTAGTAGTTTGAACTCGAAAATTTCAGTCTGGACCCAAATTGTAATGGGTGCATGTTAATATTATTTTCTAGGAAGTCCATCAGTTGCATTGCCATGACTTTTTCCAAAACCTTAGTAAAAACAGTAAGGATGCTAATTGGCCAATAATTACCCACCTATTCAGCTGCTCCAAATTTAAACTTTTGCTCGTTTCCACACTTCTAGGAACTTCCCACTAGCCATGGATCAGGTGAGTTAACATTGCAGCCAATACATCACCATACCTTTTAAGGCATGCAATATCCAGATTATACAGATCTTTAGAGTAGGTAATTGTGAATTTTTCAATTATTTCACTAACTTGCATTTTAGTAGTCGCTTTTAATTCAAACAGATGTTCTATCTTTTAATTTATTACAGCATGTATTCAGATCATTGCTTTGCAAAACATTGTTCCATGTAATCCACCTAAGATCATTTTCTAGAATAGGCAGATCCTGTTTTGGTATTACAAGTTCTCTGATTTCGGCAACGTATAGTTGGCAAAGCGTGTCTTTGTTAGTTATGAGATCGTAAATCCTAAAAATACGTTATCCCAGGTTAGAAAATATCAAATTAATTTGGGACTGGGTTGATCTGGTGTGACCGGTGTGGCTCAGTGGTAGAGCGGGTTGTCCTTCAATCAGAGGATCGGCGTCGGCTAGTCTATGCCGATGTGTCCTTGGGCAGGACGCTTAACCCCAAGTTGCTCCTGTAGCTGTGCCTACAGTGTGTGAATGTTAGTTAGTCCTGATGGTCAGGTGTCACCTTTCATGGTAGCCCCTGTCATCAGTGTATGAATGGATGTGAATGGGTGAATGTCATGTAGTGTTAAAGCACTTTGAGTTGTCAGAAGACTACAAAAGTACAACCCCACTGCTGTGGAATCCCTGGGCCATCGGTCACCCCACCTCTGCAGGGCTCCTCTGGCAGTGACTAGTCAGAGTTGTCCCATCGCCCTGCTTCCCCCGCTGTCTGCGTAACAGCACCTGTTTCGATGCAGTCCAACCCCGACCTGAAAGCCAGAGCTCCTTGTGAAGTGCCGGTCGCACGAAACACAATGGAATCCATGGCTCCACCAGGAGGCCGGTCCCTTTGCTGCTGAACACACAGCTGGCAACTCTCCGGTCTCCCCCTCTAGCTCCTCACAGAAGATTATAGCTGCATATATATGATTGCATTTCTTGTTTTCGAGTTGTTGGCGGGTGGTCTTTCGGTCTCGATGTGCGGATTCTTGTGAGGCCAGTGTCATGAATGGTGATGAATATGGTACAGTAACCAAAGCCAAACTTTAAAGGCTAAAGTTCAATGGGAAGAGTTGATGCGTGTTTCAAGGCGTGGCTGTGGTGTGTAGGCAGGTGGCTGGTGCACACGACATTTGCTACAGCTTAACCAGTGCCTTTTGAAGCTACACACATTTGGTTGAGTTGGCGAGTTGTTCTTAAAAGGCGTAGGACTTTGATAGGTAGAGACAGCACATTCAGCACGGAGCCCAACAAACCACAATTGTCGGATGCTGACTCCATTGCCTCAACCGCCTGTGTCATGTTGTAATCATCACAACATCCTCTATGAGGCACTTAATAACCCCTAGACATTAATAGCTCATATGTGCTTCGGCAAGATTCATACTATTTCAAGAAAAAATCAACTTGCCCTGTAGTCTGCTGTGGGTTTCAATATTTCTCTGCTGATACGGTAAACACAGAGCCCCCTTCACTCTGGCGGAGACAAAGTTGAGGGAATAGGCTATACGCTGCTCTTCATCAGAGGCGGAACACTGAAACTAACAATAAACAATTCGCCTCAATGTGCTATTTCTGATTCATTCAAAACACCCTCCAGCAATCATATTGCTGTGTTTAAAGGACGCAGGAGCAGAACAAACAAAACCAATAGAAACATTCTAATCCAATCCAATTAAATATCCTATATCTAATTAACATGAAATTAGTGGTTGGGACACCTTCACGCTTCCAGAAGAGTGGTAGGGCAACACGCTTTGTCAGACTCCTTGGCATCACTTTCTAACACACTGCTCAGCCCAGCACACGTCACAGTGAAAACATGATTACCTTTGTGAATTCCAACAACAACACTTAGATTTAGGTAACAAAACCAATTTATTAAAAGGTAAATAACGCAATGTAAGTATCGAACACCAGTCTCCTCGTTGAAAGTCCTGTATTTCCTCCCATCCAGTGTGTGTTTTTTCTGTCTTTTCTCTGAGTGTTGTTACAACCCGGCTCTCAGGCTGCAACATGTACGAGACAAGACAAGTGTAAATCTAATAAATAGGCACATTTATTTAACAAATACTATTAACAAATAACATAAACTAAACTCAACTAAACAAAGCCAACAAAACAGCAGCTGGGTCAGCCAAGCAAGAGCCCCAGGAGGAGAGAGCTGAGATCCCTGTTCAGGTGGTGAGTCTTTATGACTGGGACTCTACGATGCTCAGGTGTAGCTCATCAGCAGCAATCAACAACCTGGAAGACAAAGAACCAACAAACCGGACATAGACCCCTACTGGAAAGGAGGGGTCGTACATTGTGCATCCCATCCGCGTGGCAACCTCCGATGCTGAGTTCCTCAAATGGCCACTTGACGCTGGCTCCAAGAGCAAGTCAGTCTCCATAGACCCCCATGTTACAAATGCCAGCTTTACAGTAGAAATAAACATGTTTACAGCCTTGAACTATATAGCTTATTTCTGTTCATGACAACCGTACGGGGGAGGGGGGGACTTTTATATATCCCACCCGTTACATTTACATCAAGGCTTAAAGTTATGCATAATTGAGGTTGTGGTTGCTTTGAATGACAGGGAATGAGGTTCTGGGTAGGGACATATCATCACCGTCCCGTTAAATTAAACCCATGCAATACATTAGCACGGTACACAAAAACAACAACAACTAAGGTACATAAAAAACAATTCCAGAGAAAACCAGAGAGTTATGAACTGCACAGTGTCAGAGTGATGTTTCCAATCTTGTTCAAACAGTCACTTCATCTTTGTTTGCCAATTTTTCCGTAGATAGATCAACTCACACTTGTATGTTCACCTTCACCCTGATATTGCTCTCGTAAAGAGAAACATGAGCCTTTGTCAATACTGCAAACACAAACACACACATATATATATATATATATATATATATATATATATATATATATATATATATATATATATATATATATATATGCAACATGTGTTCCTTGTACAGTCAGTGCTGACAGCTCATGGTGATGTGGGAAAGTTCAAGTCACCTCTTAGTTTGGTATGGATCCTTAGTTATAGTTCAGCATTCAGCTCTTATCTCATCTGACACACTCCGCTGATCAGTAGGCTTTCAAATGAAAGATGAGCTAATAGACACAAATATTATTAATGCTGCAATGCATTCTCCCATGGTTTCCCACTTTAGCCTACTGATGGGGAAAACTGTCTATTCTGGTCAATCTTCAGTGAACAATGGAACAAACTTGATATGAGTTTATTATTCACAAATCTGAATTCAGGAGGAGATCTTGGTACAGCATGTATGCATGGACACAGTCACCACATATTTCACTTTATATCACATTTGCTTAACTTAATACAGGTTGCTCCACACCATGCAGAATCCTATATAATCACCATCAGGTAGAAGGCAAAACAGTGTGTGTAACCCCTTGATCAAGACTATTTATCATGGGAGTAAGAACCATCATCAAGGGGTTCTTTGTCTTAACCGCCAAGTGTGAAGGACTCTGAGGCTTCTCAGGATACCAAACTATGACATTGCACAAATCATACATTCCTTTATGAAAAAACAAGTATTCCACACAAATGCCGATCCCAAAGTGAGTAAGTGTCCCCTCTTTTGTTTCTAATGCTATTGACCATTCCACAGTAAATGTAAATATTCCAAATGTTTCCCAGTTAATTTCCTGTTGCATTGCAAGACAGCCCCACATTCCCCTATCACCCTGTGGGACTCTGTGGAGTCCCTATGCTTCCTGGGCTCCCCCATAACCCAGGACTTCAAGTGGGAGCTTAACATCAGCCCCATCACAAAGAAGGCTCAGCCGAGGATATACTTCCTGAGGCAGCTGAAGAAATTCAACCTGCCAAAGACAATGATGGTGCACTTTTACACTGCCATCATTGAGTCCATCCTCTCCTCCTCCATCATAGTCTGGTATGTTGCAGCCACCGCCAAGGACAAGGGCAGATTTGCAGCGTATCATTTGTTCTCAGTGATTGGCTGCAATCTGCCGTTGTTTGCCTGCAGGACCCTGAGGCGGGCTGTGTTCATTTTCATGCACCAATCACCGGGTTTAACTTCCTTGTATGTGCAAAAATACTTGGCAATAAACCGTTTCTGATTCTGATGCTGATTTTAATGTATAAAAGAGGGAAGTGTTATTACGTCATTGTGACATAATTCCAATTTTGCATTAGTGCCAGATCAGTTTATTAATGGCTCCGATTATAACTGGTTGGACTCGATGATATGGCCTGTATGTGTTAGGTCAATACAGGACTTGACCGTATGCTACAATGCCTGTAGTTTGCCTGAGTGGTTTACTTCATAGGTCTTACCAATATTATTCGCTAGCAAACACGTAAGTCATGGCAGAGATAAAGCTAGAGAGGCTGTACATTTTGTCGCCAAACTTGAGGCTTCAAAACACCAGTTTACCAACCAACACGGCCACGTCCACTACTTATATACAGTCTTTGGATGTTACAGGGCAAACATTTCCAAAGGAATGTTTAGATAATGACTGAGATATGTGTAATAAAATAATTATTTAACTATATCAAATTTAGTCTTTAAGCTTTGTGGGCTTTATTTACAGTAGAAATAATGGTCCATAATGATGTATTTGCATTGTTGTAAGTCAGAAACCTTCAACTTTTCTTGGGCACGGAACCCTAAAACCCAATATCTACTAGTACCTTTTATTCACCGTAAAAATTCAGAATGTAGGCTAATAATGACTGCTAATACCAGCCGATTCACCTGCCAACATGTAAATAAGGGGAGTACCGGCAGTTATTTCTATCCACTTCAAGAACTGGGCACAACGTTATAAAATGTTGTGATTGGCTGCACCTCTTGACAAGAACAGAGAGATGGCTAACATTAGCCTTCCTGAATATGATTAAATATCATGAAGAGTTTGATGTTTGGTTAGTCACTGATAACAAAGGAGCTATATTACAGTCAAATACATGTAGAAAACTTCCTGGTTGGCACCAAGAGTTCACTGACATTATAACCTTTGATATAATCCTTGTTGCAGTGTATATGATTGCCATGAGCCGACAGGAAGTCAACGTAAACCCAAGCTGTTGCATAGCAATGCCATTCCATTGAAACGTTATATTGGCTAAAAACAATGTTTTTCCGATTATTTAGAAAGTCATACTTAATATAAAGTTGGCTTAGCATTAGCAAAGAGTGCAAAAATAAGGGGAGCCTCCAATTTCATCGACTCTTATTTTGTCAAATATTTGCATTTGCAATTGTTGTTGTTGCACCTGGAGTGTTGGATGTTTGCATGAATAAACATCACACTTAACACAGTGACTGATCTGCATAGGGGTAATAGTAAAGGCATGTGGAAACAGCTATTTTTATGTTAAATGTGTGCCAATGAGAACAACAAAACAAGCACGTGTGTTTTCCTGATAAGGGATACCATAAGGGATTCCCCCTGGTGGAAGATTTTGTAGTGTGATCCATGTTAAAAGTGAACGGTAGAGTATTGTAAACAGACAAAGGTCATGTTTACAATCAGTGTTGCTCAACAAAAATAATTGTGCAATTTCCTAAGGTCTAACAAATGTGTTGAATGCATTCTGTTCTTTTAAAACATTTAGATTACCTTGCCAAACTTATCTAAACGTCTCTAATGTATATGTATCGAAAAGACTCCAGAATGCTAAACTCTGATCACAATTCATTTGTATTTGTTCTCAAATAGAATTTCTAAATCAACATTCCAAGTGACAATCCTATAAATCTTAAACTCTAAAGCACACTTATGCAAACCTCTGCTAAATATTTTGTGATGCACTACATACACCGACAGCTTTTACCCAGCTTGGATTGGTCAGACTCTACTTTTCAAAGCACTGCACGTCATGTTGTACCGAGGACATTTTCCTCTACCTGTGCAATGAAGACCTTGATGTCATGGATGACATTCAATTAGTAGGAGGGAAACCAGGTCAGATCCCCCTGTGAAGACACCACCTGGCTCCCACACACACACACACACACACACACACACACACACACACACACACACACACACACACACACAGTAGTTATTCAATGAGATATTTATTTATTTCAGGTTTATTTAATTTGCTTGCAACCGTTATTGCGTAAATACAAACTCTGATGCCCCTATTCTATAAAATTCTGGAGCAAACCGCCTGAGACACGCAGCTGTGTGATTGGTCTGTGCTCTGTGAGCTCGGAACATGATTGGTTAACCGGGCCGGTCCCTCACTGAACGTGGCTACACAACAGCCGGGCACGTAATGATACCAGCTCCACTGAAAGCCGCATCAAGTCAGACAGAATAAGCGGAGGGAAAGGGGAAGTAACCGTGCCTTCAAGATTAAAGTAGAGCTCGTGTTGCATGGAGTAGCTCTGTATGATAAAGTAATGGAGGAAGTACATTTTGGCAAAGACATTTAGACTTACTGTGACTTACCTTCTCCATGTTAAGTGTGAGCTCAATCCTCGTGTATTACCGTAGTCAGTATGGTGTATTACTCAAGTATTTCAAAATGTTGTTCAATAGAGATTTTACTTTGAAAGTCCCGGCCGGAACGTCAAAACCAGTATAGCAACGTGAGTGACATGTCAGTAAGTTGTGCTGAGATACTCATCATGTACAGAGAGAAGTAGTTCATGACCCAACCCGCTGCCAGCTGACCGCAGCTCGCTCAACTCTCCAGGTAAGACAAGCTACCTGCTAGCCGAGCAGCTATCCCACTGCCTGGATATGTGCGAATATACAGGCATTTAATTTGGTCTTGGGTATTGGCCAACAATCGTCGCGGGAAAAAAAAACCTTAATGACATATGTTAAAAGTTTTGTCTCGAGGCAGCCCACATTTCGGCATTCACCCAATACACCAAGCACTACGTGTTAGAGCTACTTCGTTCGGTTCACCTGTTATTCTCATTCGACCGAAGTACAACACCTGCACTTCATTGTCAAAGTTGTACGCTCATTCGCTTAACTTCCCACATGTGTCCCCAAGGATTTCTCCCAACAGAACACGTGACGCACCTGACCTAACCTAACCTGAGCTAACCTAACCTAACCTAACCTAACCTAACCTGAGCTAACCTAACCTAACCTAACCTAACCTGAGCTAACCTAACCTGAGCTAAGCAGTGTCTCCTCAATGGAGAGGCTGAAGGTGCGTGACCACGGTGTCACCTGTCCGCGTTCAAGTGGCAAATGAGGCCACTTTAAAGTCGCCCGACATCATACAGAGGCGACAACTCGGTGGAATCTAGTGTAGATATTTAACCTCAGCCTTTATTCATATTTGTATGCATTTTGCCATATGTAGTATTAACAGTTTTGATTGGACATTTCCTCAGGATGTGACAGAGCGGTGTTGTGTGATGACTGAGTTGACCTGAATTTAAGCATCAAACACTTTATTTCCTGCTTCCTGCTGAATTTTTATGCACCAATTTATGGTAAAAATGTCTTTTATTTATGTTAAGAACAACAGAAAATTCTGTATTAAATACATCTCTGCTCATGTTATCTCTGCTGCTTCAGCACACATGTAGTCATGGTAGTCCTCCCTCCTCTTTGTGTCTTTTGTTTGGGGAAGTAACCCCTTTCAATGTGCATGTGGCACCTTTTCTTGTCAATGTTATATAACTAGGTTATAAACTCCATGACTAAAATTGTATACAGTTATTTGTTGCTCCTTATTTGAGGTGGAAAAGCAAAACTATCTGAAAACACTTCTGGTCAGGAATAAATCTCACCATTGTTTGTCTCATTGTCTACACAAATGTTGCTGGAGTCTGGAGACTGTCCCAAACAAAGCAAAGAAGTCTATAAGCGAAGGGGATGAGGAGACAGTGACACTGAGCTACCGGTCAGAGGAAACTACTCAAAGCAACCTATTCTATTACAATTTAATATAACATTTTTTTCTTGTAATATTATGATTTTATTCCTGAAATCTCAGCTTTTTTTTTTTTTCTTCTAACAGGGGCCAAACATTCCATTGTAGTTGACAGATTAGATTTTTGTGTATCTCATCCTTAGGCCGGTTTGCAGCTTCTGCTGTGTGTCCGCCAGTCCTCATCCAGAAAACTCCTCCAGTCCTCATCCAGAAAACTCCTCAAGTCCTCCTCAAGTCCTCATCCAGAAAACTCCTCAAGTCCTCCTCAAGTCCTCATCCAGAAAACTCCTCAAGTCCTCCTCAAGTCCTCATCCAGAAAACTCCTGCAGCAGCAGCATCAACATCACTGCTTCTTCTTCCGTTTTATGGCAGATTGCAACCATTGCTATTGAGTTTGCATGCTGCCCCTTACTTTACCAGAGGTAATGTTGCCTCTATGGGACGCGTTACAACTAGGACCGAACAATTCATCCTAATGTTATCACAATATGAGGACTGGAGGAGGACTCAAGGAGGACTTGAGGAGTTTTCTGGATGAGGACTGGAGGACTCACAGCAGAAGCTTCAAATGGGCCGGAGGATGAGATACACACAAATCTAATCTGTCAACTACAATGTAATGTTTGGCCCCTGTTAGAAGAAAGGCAGAATATTTGTTTAAGGCAAGATGTGTGTATAAATACCATTTTGGAATAGTGGAAGAGTGTTGTCCTGGCCTTCACATCATGTTCTACTGATTAATGGAAAGATCTTTGTCTGGTACAGAACCCAGCAAAAATAATACCCCATTGTGGGACTAATAAAGGCTTAGAATCTACTTTAATGAATATGTTATGTTATTATGAGCATAACAATAATGATGTAGAAATGATAATTCTCTCTAATATCACAAATCAGTCAAAATAGACATTTAAATGTAAATGATAATGTTCCCTCAGTTTAAATCCTAATTACACCTTCATGACTGTGTCCCATCTTTACCCCAGCCAGCCACTGCTTACACGTCAGAGCGAGGTGGTTGTTTCAATTCAAACTGCCACCAAAGGTACAGACGCCTAATGATGTACACAAAAAAGCATGCTGCAAGTGATATATGAGAGAACACACGGTTTCTTAAGAATTCAAGGATCATTTATTGTCATTATGCACCACAGGGATGCACAACGAAGTGCAGTTGTAGTCCGTTTGAAACGCAACAAACACATGACAAACAAAACAAAAACAGTAGTGCATTCTTGTAGTGCATTTTTTTTAAATTGAATCATAAGGAATGTAAACGATAGCAGCAAAAACAATTCTCTGGTCAGAGAATATTGCTGAAATCAAACATAAAAAATTCAACATGAGGAAAACATTGTCCATCTACTTTGACTGTGTTTGTTCACCAAGCATCTAAAAAGATATAACAGATACTCATAATAATGATATTAATAATAATCTATAACAAGATAAACCCATATGATCTGTGGTTCCATCCCACATGTAATGGGAATGCTAGACAGCTACTCATGTTATTAAGATTAATCAATTAAGTTGTTAATTTCTATGCTTTTAAACTGAATTTTAGAAGCTGGAATTCCTTCAAATCTCAAACATTCAAACTTTTAACCTTTTAGCAAAATCTTCTGTTTTTAATCCAAAATAGGACCCCAACGTTTAATGTCCATCCAATGAGTTTTTGATAATGAGGGGGGTTCAAATCTGAAAAGCCTCTGAACAATGACCATCCAGCCAACAGGCCACTTCTCAGGACTATGTGGACATGTACACACTGAGCTTTAAGTCCACCTGTTAGGGCGGGACAATTTACACCTTTACTGGGGTTTGCTGACTACAAATTACAAAGGATTCCTAATTCATTTAAATTGTAACTGGCTGTTCTCTTATAAGTCAGAGAGCTGTTAGGATGTGGAAAGATAGTACAAAGTTAAAGGAGCCGCTGGTTCCTGAAGTGTTTCTCCGTTCTGTATTCCCATTTCATTTTTGTTCTTTAAATGAACACAGACAGTCTAGATAACGTAATGTTCATAGCAGGTTAAACTAGGCACACTTTATTTCTGACAAATCAGGATTTGGACTTTGGCTTTTTTGGGTGATGGCTCTAAAAACTGAAATACCCATGAGCCTCTGCCCCAGTTGCTATGGAGAAGAAGTCAGTCAGAAACACAACTCTGAGCAGCAACAAACGCTTCCTTGTTGACGGTGTGATGATTCCTGAATTTAACCGAAAGTGACCCAGAGTCAAAAAGTGAATTGATTTCAGCTGCAAATTGTAAAATCCATTTGCTCCAATCAGTGAGCCTCTGTTTCCAGCCGTTTGTTAGTGAAAGGCACCTTGGGAGTTGTAGTTAAGAGATCCGTTGACCCACTTCATGTGCTGGCGAATAATTCAGTTGGAGAAAAAGGCTATTTTGCTCATTGAAGTCCCTTTATTAAAGACATCATAATGGGATGTCATGTGCTACTGTCAAATCTCACTGTCAGCAAACTGTTTGCCTGTCCTCTTAGGTTATCAATATGGCCTCATGGATTATTCAGATGACTGTGATGGTGCTGTCTGTCTTCACCAGCAGCAGCCAGGGGAGGAGGGACAAGGAACTCTACTGCTCTGGTAAGTCCCCAGTGTTCTATCTGAATGATGATTCTGCTCCTAATGTGGCCAGTCTGCTTCAGAGATATTTAACAGATATTCAACCTGTCAGGGTTGTAATGTTTGTTTCTCACCCTGTTTATAGGATCTCTTTTTATATATCAATATAATATTATTACCACCCTTAAAGCTGTTGGTTTTAAGTTTGTTGATACATATGAATTTTATCTGGGCATTTGACAAAAATCAAAATTTTCAAGCATCACATTGGAACTATAAGTAAAATGCTTCATTTTACTTAGATCTTTGTCTGGTTCTGTACCAGACAAAGATCTTTCCATTAATTGCTTGTCACACTACTTTGGTCTTACTTGACCCACTTTATCATGCTGCTTTAAGATATACTTTAAACTCAGGCTACAGGACTCATCACTGCAAATTGCACAATCTGGTCGGTCGGTCCTAACTTGCTATGCGCAGAATGCAGCATTGGTATATTTTAATGACTAGTAAGTACCCTCCCTCGCCCCCTCGTGGTGCCGGGTCCGTGTTTATATGCTATGCAAAGAAGACAAAATGTTGTTGCCTTGGCTCAAACTACACTTGTATAATCCCAAACTGCGATCTTGGGATGGGGTGTGCTGCCTTTTTTTAAAGTGTATTCGAAGGTCAAACTGTAAGCAGCTGTACCTAGATGTCTGCAATATGCTCAGTATACACACTAGCACAACGTTAAAACAGGAAGTAGCTGTGGAGGATCTAAAACATACAGTTTACTGTGTAACATCAGACAATATTTTCACAGTTTTATTTTATCAGTGTATACATTGGTCAACAAGCAGAAATAAATAGTGGTGTAACGTGCCCATAATCAATGTCTCCATTCAGAAGTAGTAGAAGCACCGATAAGTAAACCAATGTCGTGGTCAGAGTCCTTTTAATAACCATATTTGAGAGATACTTGAAATGCTATGCTTATGTGTCTATCTTAAGTGATGAATTTATATTATTATATTATTATGGTTCATTTTTTTAACTCAAATATTGATTTTGGTCTTGGCCTTAAAAGTCCCAAATCAGTAAACATGATGAAGCTTTAGAGTAGTAGTAGTAGTAGTAATGGTAAATGGATAAAAAAAATAGACTTGTACTTATATAGTGCTTTTCTAGTCTAGTGTGTCCAATAAGAATGACAAAAAAAACAAAAAACGATAAAAAGACAGATGTTTGTATTCAATGCTTAGTGTGCTTTCATTACTTTCAGCTAGCATTTTGGTTATTATATTGTATAAAATATTTTCAGAAACTCAATGTCATCTGAAGTATGAGTGTATTGGACAGACACCTTTTGCAGCTCATCAGTCAGAGTTAGTCTGTTTAGTTTATTAGTGACATGTAGCAGGAATGACCTTTTTTAAATACCTTAACATTTACTGTATCCACTGACGTTCACTAGAATCCTCACAATGAGTTGCAGCTTGTCTTGTTGCCATCACTGACTGTCAGGTTTACCTGTGTTTCCCAGCATGCAAGGCAATCGTGGATGAACTAAACTACTCCATCAGTCAGGTGGACCCAAAGAAAACCATCAACGTCGGCGGATTTAGACTCAACCCTGATGGAAGCATGAAAGACAAAAAGGTACAGCACACTGATGTGTGAAGTTAGATGTAGTGACTGAAGTATAAGCGGGTTCACACTTGGCTAGCGTTTTACTCACAGCAGTTCAGTGGCACACATACAGGCGCTAATACACAGATAAAAGCGTCTCAAATGACTGTAATGTAATGTAATGTACAGATCCCTCAGGACAAATCATATTCAGAGTAGAAATATTAACAAAGAGAAAATGCACAACTACAAAAACTTGCAGAAAAAGAAAGTAAAATCATGGTGTACGGGTCAGCTGTTTAGTATTTCATCACATAGTTATTCATATGTTATTAGGTACCCAATACATTCAATTTTTGTCTAAGATCACATGGCTTGTTGGAATATCCGTGAGCTAAGCTACCTAGAGTTTAAAACATTATTTAAAAGGGGCACTCCACAAGTTTCACATGTCAATTCACTCACAGAGGAGTACTATTGTAAAATAGTATGATGTCTTCTGTGGCTCTGGAGGATCTTTTGTCTAGTCTGACCAACTATGATGTCCTAGGGATGTCTTCTGGGTTATCTCATTTTAACATGTAAGAGACTTTAGGTGTGGAGTTTAACATGCAGGGAAGGTCTAATTAGAGATGCCATTTATTTGCATGATGGGGAAATGTCGATTTCAGTGTTGACCATTGTAGTGGTAAATGCCTTCTAACTGTCCAGATAGGGCTGATGGACTTAGTAAAGTACGCTGAAGGATACCCGGCACATACAAAATACATATATGGAAATAAGATTAAATGGATTATACTCACAAGCAATATTAAATGATTCCTGACACATTTAAGTTGAAGACATCACTGACTACAGACAGTCACAAAATCTAGCATTTTTACTTCATCATCATTACTACTGCTGCAATTTTCACAATAATGCAAAAATGTGTGTCAAAATACCATTTTATAAATTTTAGTCTGCAGTGATGTCTTGGCCTACACATCATATTCAACATACTCAGCAAACCTCTTTGATTGGGAGAAATTCCCACAAAAATGTTTTTTCAATGAAACTGAGAATAATGATGAAAATATATCATTCCCTCTAATTATGCAAATCATATAGCAATTGCAATATCAGTTCAAAACATCACATTGAGTTACTTTTTCATAATCGTTCAGCCCTTTTATGCACACACTGGGCTTGAAAGACTTGTACTGTAGTCAGTGATGTGGAGCCATCACTGCAGTCCTTTTCTCCTCTGAGTAGATTGATCTCTGGTGTAGCCGTGGCTGTGTGTGTGCTGCTCTGTGAGCACAGTGAGACTATGGATCCAGGTTATTGTTCCTGGTCTAATGAGGTCACATCCCACTGGAACCTGCACATCATCTATTGCCCAGGGACCAGGCTATCATGAGAGGGCCAGCTCTGCCATTGATTTCCTGGGCTTTAATCACTGGTAGCTGCCCTGAATGTTGCGTGCAAGTTGGACAACAGGGCTGGGTGAGGTTCCACTAGGCTTACTATTAGACACCCCTCTGGTATGAGAACCTTGTTCATAAATCGTTGTTGTTGTTCTGATTCACAAACAGCATGTACGCACAAATCTGTGCTTAAACTTTGCGTACGAGCATTTAATGCACAAATCTGGGATTCATCAATATTTTCGGACATGACTTTGTTCTTACTCTGTGAAAAAATTTAGAACCGCTTCAGACCATGCGTACACACAAATGATGAAGGCCTGTCCGGCTGTCTTTATGTAAACAACCACCTTTTGAATAGATGCATATCATATGAGAACCCATTCATTTAAAAGGGCTTTAATAGATACAATATTAATATATATAAACATCAATTTACACTTATTCACAGTTAATTGAACATCCAGACTCTGCACGCTCCACTTTGGATTGTAGCAGAAGAACGCATGTTCGGCTTTCACCCAAGAAATGGTTTTTCACTTGCTAATCTGATTAGAATGATACAATGCATTTATGGAACATCTGAGTTGCATTTAAAACCTCAGTGGAGATAAAATTGTGGCTGAAACAACTAGCGGCTAAGCTAATATATTTTTATATTCTATGTGTAATTTTGAGAGATGCACCGATGGTTCTGCTGTTAATCGAAACAAGTCAGTTTCCAGCAGTGTGTAAACGTGTGTAAATGTGACAAGCAAAAAAATCAGTCTAAAACATCTGTTCTTTTAATAGTTTTATGTCACGTCACAGCCACACAAACTACATGTCGTCTGTGTAGAAGTGCTGTGGTGTGAGAGAAGAAGACATCTCGCAACTTGTTACAACAGCTAGTCCGACATAAACCGTGGCGGAATAACTATCTTAATCAGACACTTATTCTCTAGAAATGCTTCCCCTTCATGCTGTTCGGAGACTTCCTGAGAACTCTGTCATTTTTCCCTGTCCAAGATTTTTTGGGGGCCGTTTTTCCTGATCTGAATCCAGGGTCAAGGACAGAGGAGGTCGTATGCTGCACAAATTGTAATGCCCCTTGACGCAAGTTTGTGATTTGTGATTTTGGGCAATATAAATCAATATAAATCAATTGACTCGACTTGACTAAGCTAACGTTAACGTTTACAAGCAGTAGGCAGGCACGCTGCAGCAGGAAGGGATCTCTAGTCAGGTGCTGTGGCAGGACTTAGCTAATTACTTCATTCTGCTCTCTGAGGGAGTAGGTTCCCAACAGAGATGTGTTAGAACTACCACAACAGGTTCATCGTACCTACGGATGGTTGAACATCAGTAGAAGTGCTGAGCTAAGCTGGATGGTGTTTATTTGTCAAGGGACATGGCCTGTTTTACTCTCTGCTATTGTTAAACATTAACGTTGCTGATTGTTGACTTCTTTAAGCATTAGGGGCCCTCCCAGCTAACATCTAGCACTGCTGCTGGGAGGGTCGGCTTGTGCCTGGTGCAATTTTCAAATCCTTCGGTCTGAAAATATGAATCAGCTGTAGTGTTAACTGCCTGTAATGCATTGATTTGATCTAAATGTCTCTTTCAAATAGACTGAAAGAGTTTACTCTGCTATGAAATAGACAAATAATTGTTAATTAATAACTATAATATATTATACAACATTTGCTACAGACTGCGCAGTCCATCTTGTAAATTAAATCTACTAGATTGTCTGCTGAGGTAAATTCAATTGCTTAACTTGCATATAAAGTACAACTCAAACACATGACTGAAAATATGGTTATAGAATATACATTCGGACTATCTACTTCATTACTTAAGCTGCTAAATGACGGAGCTTTATTGTCCCTTGATTGCAGAGTGCAGATGAAAGCATGTTGTTGAAGGTTATGATAATATATATCAGACTTCAGTCTGGATGCCCTTACTCTGATTTCATCACAGAAGAAGCTTGCATTGTATGAAATTTGTTCCCTAACACATCGTTTGCCCTGCTGGCTAGATTGCCTTTTGGCAGTACAATCTAATAAATATGTAAAACTAGAGATAGATATTCTGGGAGATAGTTTTGAATTGCATTGCAGACAGTTTCCATCTGTTAACTTTAGTTTCTCTGCTTTTGATTATGTGTACTTGGAATGCAAAAAACGCGTCAGTAACAGTAGAACCATAACACCAAAACATCAGTATATGACACACTATCCCACATATATCAGAAATACAGGTCCCCAACAAATGAAATTGGAGACAAAGTATACCATAGAAACCTTATTTGACTCTAGTTGGTCTGAGTGGTGCTGATAGTGGTGAGGTGCTGGCAAGTTTGCTAAATGTCAGCATGCTTAAAGACATTTTCTCAACCAAGCTGAATTGGAGTAAAGGAAAAGCCTGGTCCTCTGCGGTTCCACTGGGGCTGAAGTGCCAGTGTTCTCTTAAAAGAATGATAATACTTTTGGTACTAGAGGTGGACCATATAGGATTTTATTGTGGATCGCAATATAAAACACCATGGCGAATTGCCTTTATCGGCATAATCATGAATATCCTCAGATGAGTGACATAGAAAAGCTGTCTAGCTCGCTATCTACCATAATACAGGTCCAAAATAGAGCCTGTTTTAAAATAATACAGGAATATCATGTTAGAAAAAAACTGACTCACATAATGTTTCCTTATTTAAGATTGTTTGTTTTTTACTACAAGAATGTTCACTAAAGAAAGAGGTCCTCTCTGATGCAATGAGAAAATTTGTTCTTTAACAAAACATTTTGTAAGGTGATGCTGGTATGTTTGAAGACTACTTTGGAGTTTTAAGCGTATTTAGATGGATAACGGTATAATGTTCTGAATTGCAATTATTTTGGCCACGATAATGGTAACATGACATTTTTATATCGTCCCATGCCTTTTTGACACGCTCTGTTGTCTACTAAGTTGTCGATAAGCTTCTGATTGACAGTGAACATTGTGATGTCTACAAAGTCAAATATTAAACTTTAAATATTAACAGAAGAGAAGAAGTTATAAAAACTGACAGCCTGCCGCTTTACAGACCTAGTGCATATGGTTCATATAATTGCTTAAACATTTTCCCTTTGTTCTCACTTCTATTTGCACACCTGTCCACATCATGTAAAAAGTAAGTAAAAGTATTTATAGCCCAATATCACAAACTTGTCTCAATGGGCTTAACAATCTGTAGAGAATAGATCACCCTCTGTCCTTAGACTTAAAAAAAACAAACTGTGTGCTATAAAATTACACATTAGTGTTGATTATTTAATGAGTTGATGTGGTAATAAAATCTCACTGCGAGGTATTGTGAAATGACACTGTGATACTTGTGTTGTGACACAGTGTTAATTTAACTCAGACTAGTGTAGAACATTTAGAGACCTAATTAGTCAATGAGTTGACTCCTCCTGACTATGACTTGCAGAGGGTAAAGTTCATGTGGTAGCAAACACTCTTTAGCTGTGTCCCAATCCAGCGGCTGCATCCTTCGGAGGGTGTATTTGTAGACCGATTGCATCACAGCGGCCAAGAAATGCAGCCTCTTTTCCCAGATTTGGTACAACTGATGGATCCTTCACGGCCCAACATATCCCAAGATTCATTGCGTGCCGGTGAAGTTGACTTTTTTTTTTTTAATGACATGGCGACTAGTGGACCAGCAACGGGAGAATTCACATTTAAATGTAATTATTGTGTTTTAACTCAAGTGTTAAAACTAAAAACAAGGGACCTGATCAGATCACACTTATGTTAAAATGATCGGTTAATTTACGTGACGCTAATAACTAACCAGCTGACGATACCGAGAGCCACTGCGCTGTTGAAAGCAGCTCTTCCATTATAATATTTTAACTGGTTGCTAGGAGATGGGAGCGGCAAAAGGGTGGGCGCGCGAAAAGCTGGTGACGCAAACAGGAAATCCTCTGTAGACCAGACCGTCTCATTTCGGTCCAGCCTTTGCGGTATTCAAAGGACCCGGCCGACGTAGACCGCGAAGGCTGGGTCCTCCGAAGGCTGCAGCCGCTGGATTGGGACACCGCTACTATCTTACTTGGGTTGTGTAAATGAAACCAAAAAAAGCCAGGATAACACTCTTTGTATCTCTCTATGACTAAAGTATCCAACACACATGAACAGCAGCCCTGATGGTGTTTGGAACTTTTGTTACTCTCCATAATGGAGACTGCATTGATTTCATCCAAATCCAAGTGTCCTTCATGGTGCTATTAATGCTGCTATCTGTGTCATTCTTGGTTTCTCATTAAGCAGTTGTCTTTAGGTGGATTAATTTAGATATGAATGCTAATTACTCTTCTTGTGCCCCCTGTGGGTCCTGCTTAGATTTCATTTAATTTGCCCCCTAGCTGTGTGTGTGTGTGTGTGTGTGTGTGTGTGTGTGTGTGTGTGTGTGTGTGTGTGTGTGTGTGTGTGTGTGTGTGTGTGTGTGTGTGTGTGTGTGTGGGTGTGTGGGTGTGTGGGTGTGTGGGTGTCCTTTTAAAGAAAAAGCAGTGTGTTAGCAGTAAACTCAGACCGGCAGAGGTTATGCTTACATGCTAACGATATTGCTGCTTGTGTGATATATATTGAAATGGAACTTTGCAACCGATCCACATGTCTAAACACGGCTCATGGTGATGTACCTCGCGTTGGTCCCTCATGTTGTATGGCGCAAGCCAACACAAAGACATTACATCACATACTTGCAGCAGATATGTCATACTAAAAGCAGAACATGATGCATGCGAGACATAAAGTTGCATGCTTGAAAGTTGATAACAACATGATAACTTCTTTCTAGAGCTGTGATTTTACACTGACCCTCAACAATCATACAAAAAGAAGAATTTATTTTATTATTGTTACATGTTATATCAACGCACTCCAGTGATTTTTATATTGCACTGCCATACCGTTTGGGACTCTCTGAAGAAAGTTTTTGTTTTTTAGAAAAGTTGAAGCTAAGCTTTTGTCAGACTTGTCAGAGCTCCTCTTGAGCCACAGACCGATGACAGGTTGTCCAGGCTAAGTGCTTCTCCTCACGCTGACTAAACTGAACGTAGCAGTGGAGAATGTTTCTTTGAATAGCTTACTATAACTCAGCTCAGCTTTCCTAGTGAAACCAGTTTGGGTTTCTATCATGCTGTAGTCACCAGGCCAGGATAGTGTGGTTGCTCCAGAGAGGAGCTCCTCCTCCGCCCTTAGCTGACACTATCCTCCACCTGTTTTATTGTTTGGTCAATCAAATGTTACTGAGCCACAGAAGAAGCCAAACCTTGATCCCATGCCCTCCCGGCTCCCTCCTTTTCAGAAGCTTTTGACCTAGTGTGAATCGGAGAGGGAGGGATGTCACAGCTTAGATGCCATCAGTGAGGAGGATTTGCAGGTTTTAAGTCTCTGCTCTTTGGCCTCCTCACAGTAGGACTTCCTGGGGGCATGGGGCTGCTCTGTGCCACAAAAGTTAAACCTGCCTGCTGCAACAATGACACATTTAAGGCCTCCAAAGACATTGAACTTAGTTGGAGCGGTGAGCTGATCTCATGGCGTCCGGTGTGAAGTCATGCATTGAGAATGAGAGGATGCACAATGACACGCTGACACAGTGACACATAATATCATGGCCCAGATATGTGACTGAGTGAAGTGACGTGACAAGTTTACTGAATTTGGTTTTTAATCCAGAGAGGTTTTGGCTCTCAATTGGGTCCTTAAACAAATAGTTCAACAGAGAGAGAGAGACATTGTAATTGTTCAGCTACCAGCATGCCCCATTTCTTGTTTGTTGAATCCATAAACAGAAATGTACAAAAGACAGTTTGGGGTTTTAATTGGAGTTATGTCCTGGAGGCGTATTCAATAGGATTTCTTGGAAAGGATCATGTCACTGACAACAATTACATGCATAAATATTCAGTTATTTGCCCATATTCTGAAAAGGACAATATTCCTACTGAATGAATATTCCATAAATATTCCTGTTAGCTGCAGTCATGCAACATGACTCGGGTGTTCCCTCGTTGTCGGCGTTCTGCAAGTTTCTCAAAATAAAAGAGGCAGTGTGTCATAAACTGCAGTAAAAAAAACCCAAATCAGACGCATATTCTGAATGTGCTGTAGACATGTCCAAACATGTCCCTCATGTCTTATGGGGAAATAATACACTAAGAATGAGTCCTCATTCGGAATATCCAACAGGAATATGCTGATTACATGACCTGCATCAAATTCACAATACTGTCATAATCAGAATAAAAGTGATATTAGGGTCATTGTTACTGTGGGGACAGTGTGGTCCTCTGTACACCCTCCAAAGTTCTAAATCACCCTACCAACACTCTAAAGCTCAATAGTTAACACATAGCTTGTGTGTTTGATGTGTACACAAACAGAAATGAATGGTTTAGGGGGGGAGGACTACTTCTTGACGAGCAACAGTGTATCCATCCACCCAGTACACTGTAGACTGCCATGGTGTGATGAAGGTAGCCAGACACGGGTGAGTACAGGGTTTGGTACACACAGTCACTGTTGTTGGTCCAGAAAAAGTTCCAGAAGAAAACACAGTTAGAAATAGTTCCAGCACGTATCTCCTCCCAAAACTACAATTATTATTATTTTTCTAGCCAGGCTAGCAGTTTCCTCTTGCTTTAGATCCTCATGCTAAGCTAAGCTAACCAGGTCCTGACTCTGGATGGATGTTGATCTCGTCATTGGACTTATGGGGAAAAAAGCAGCCTCTTTCTCAAAAGGAGGCCCTATCACTTCTAAGCACAGTGCCTGGCGTCACCTGCTCTCCATCCTCTTCCTCATTCAGACATTAACAAGCTCTAGGCTATGACTTCATGCTATGCTAAGGATGCATATCATTTACAGTCAGAATTGCCAGCTAATTACAAACGGCTTCACTATTTCTCTCTTGCCACAATGAATTGATTTTATCATCATCAAACCATCATTGTGAACTTTCTTATTTACTAATCCACGCTTTAAATGGCATAATGGTCAAAATGACATTTCAGCTTCTCCTTCCACTTGCCGCTTTGATGACAATATCATTATTATTATTAATTTATGGGTCTTCATTGGCCCATAACATCAGGACAATGAAACTGAAAGGCCCCTGTCCACAGCGGTGCAATAATGGCTCCCTATCCAATGGGAATTGAATGGAGGATAGCATCCCTGAGAAGCCTATTCTCTGGCCCAACCGGTCTCTTCCCCCCACACCAACACCGCCCCCAGCCCCATTCTTCAAACAACACTGTGACTGACAGCTCCCTTTCACAAGACTCCGACTGGCAAGGAAGGGGTTTAATTCCAAACCATTTTGCAGCATGGCATGATAAAGACTCAGACCCAAGCACCGCCTGAGATGGACCGACGTGGTTTTATTGTCGGGCAGGGGGAGTTGTCTTTTTTTTATTTTATTTTATTTTTTTATGGGGATTGGATGAGATTGAGGATTTAGTTTGAGTTTAAATTTCAAATTTAGTGGAATCTAATTAATATATTTGATGAGAAAAAGGCACCTTTTGAGTTGTTATGATGTCCTATAGTTCGTATGTATTGATGATGGTATGATTTCAGACAATAAGAATATTTGCTTATTAAACAAAAGGAGTACACTTTGTACCTCACTACATTTACCTGACAGCCATAGAACCAGCTGTCCTATTGTAAAAATGATGCATTGTTATAGATGAAATAAATAAAGTAGTTGAGATTAGCTTCACTTTGGCCGACTGCAACATGTAGATGATACTCGCATAATAATGCATCAATAATAATTTATCATCATATATATCCCTGAAAAAGAAAGACATTTTCCATTTGATTTTTGTTCCCTTTTCACACTTAATATATCCATTTTACTGATTGACATGTGTTTATTTTTTATTATTTTGAATGCAGACCCAGGCAACTATATATATATATATATATATATATATATATATATATATATATATATATATATATATATATTTGTAATCCAAATCAAACTAGTTTAACAACGATATCTCTTCCATTTAATCTGCCTAATCTTTCAAATCTGGCAATTACTTTAGCAATTTTCCCAAAACCTTAAAATAAAGTCTGAGGCTGTAATCATACCAATCACAATAAGA
This sequence comes from Anoplopoma fimbria, assembly GCF_027596085.1. Classification (NCBI taxonomy): domain Eukaryota; kingdom Metazoa; phylum Chordata; class Actinopteri; order Perciformes; family Anoplopomatidae; genus Anoplopoma; species Anoplopoma fimbria. Next base: position 8,530,882 of record NC_072451.1, on the reverse strand, counting down.
GTACATCATTATTTGTATGTAGTTGAGCTCTGTTGCCTGATTTAACTAAAATCAGGAGTCAAAGGGATGCTGAACCAAACGGAATAGAATCAACTAATAAACTTTATTATTATTATTATATTCCTTTATTGATCCCCATGGGGGAAATTCGGGTGTAAGATGACAGAAATAGAACGAAACCATTGTTCAGTAGTTTTGGGTAGAACATTGTAAATTGTAGTTTGTCAAAATAAACTTAATAAATAGAAACAATAATATGAATGAAAAAGTAAGAAACAAATATTGGCCACTAAGCCATCTCCATGACTAATAAGCAAACCAAAAGATGTGGTTTAAAGCCTCAAGAAAAGCCAGTAAGCAGACCTTCTTGTGTCCTATGTTGGTCCATCCAAAATGGATCACCAACAGTAACTTTTTCGTTGAGCTGGTTCAAGCAGTGACGCAGTGACTCACTGCTAAACATTTTGTTCATTTTCAAGACCAAAAGATTAGTATATTGATCGAGAAAGTCGATAATGAAAACAATCAGCCCCACTTAAATCTGTCCCACAAATATGCTAGACCAGACATAATCACTAATTTCACCCACTCGGTGGATGAGATGTCACCACTGGTGTCAAAGTCATCACAAGCAGATTTTGATTGATAGGTGAACCTCATCTTCATTGGCCTGCGTGACCTACATCCCTCGGTGCTCGCCCTCCAACCTTTGGCCCTGTGCTGTAACACATTCTGTTGACCGGCCAACTTCCTTCCTCCTCAGCACAACAGTGTTGTCAAGCTCAAGGGATCTCCTGCTGAATGAATCCGAAGTTAAAGAGGTGGGGTGGACCGAAAAGACGGAGGGATTAGACTCATTTTTACTAGGAAGGAGCTATGCGTTGAGCGGAGGAAGAGGAAGGAAAACAGATGGCGGAGAGGCCCTTTGTCACTTTGTGACATCTCGAAGTGTGTGCGTGTGTGTGTGTGTGTGTGTGTGTGTTTGTGTGTGTGCATGTGTGTGTGTGCGCGTGTGTATAATGTAATCAGTAGGCTTGGCCCGGAAGGGAACACAGTCAATTCTGAAAAGAGACAAAGGGTTCAGGGAATAATAAATCTGACTGTTACAAAATCCAGTTCATCTGCAAGATGCCCTCCAACCCTCCCCTCTTCCTCTCTGTGCCTTACTCCCACAACCCTCCCCCACACCCACCCTGCCACCTTTTGACCAAAGAAGACAAGGAAGATTTCCTCCTTTGATCATTGGAGGATGGAGGGGGGATGAATGGGCCCAAAGAGGCAGCAGAAGCAGTGGAGGGGCTGAGAAAATGAGCTGTTTACCCTGCACTTGGCTTCTGTGGAGGCCTCCTGCTTCTCCCATCTCCATCACTGACCCCACCCCTCTCAGGGAACAAACCCCAACCTTTGGCTTTTCTCGGCCTGCTTGGAGGTGTAAAGAGCACCCCCCCCTTCCGCCCTTTTCATGGCCCCTCCTGGCCCCCTCATCCCCCGGGCGTCACCCCTGTCACCCAATCTCCTTCCGGGGATGGTGGGAGCAGGGCGCTGCACCTGTCTTGACCCGTCTAGACACCACCGCCTCAATGTTTTGTCCTCAACGGGGGGAGAGGAAGAGGACGGTGGAGTTTGTACGGAGAGGTGGGGAGTGTGCGCTTAGGTTAAAAGTCAGAGTTGGAGGGCGAGGTTTGTTAGTGAGGATGGAGAAAACCCAGCGGAAACAGGAGGTCAGCCTGCTGACCCACACAGAGCCCTGTGGTGTAACACGGCTGACACCAGGGCAGCCCAACCTCTGTGGACTGTCAGCATCACAGTGCTTCATAAAGACTTTTTATTTTCTCACCATTAGCTAACCGTTTGTGTTATTTGGTTGCCCTGACAGGGTCACATGTGCCATCTCAGATTTGGAAGTGTATTTTTTATGTTTCAGGTTAGGTTTTTTATTTTTTTACTATACCTCCAGCTTGGTCTTCGTGTGTTCACCCAACATTGAGAGGCATGTGATGAGTTAGTATAGGAAACAGTGTGGAAATGAGAGGAATGTCATAGGACAAAAGATCCAGACCGGAACACAGGACGACGGTCCACTCAGACCACCAAACAGCTCAAGTCTGGTCTTCATGTTCTCTCTCTTTCTCTCTTTCTCTTTCTCTTCTCTCTCTCTCTCTCTCTCTCTCTCTCTCTCTCTCTCTCTCGGTTTTGGGGCCAGGTACCTCTGGCTCGCTCAGAGTCTCACCTCAGCGAGCTCCTCGATGGGGTGTGCAACAGCATGAGCGACTACGCCCTCCATGTGGACCCCGACACCCAGCTCAAACAGTACAAGAGGTTTGCTCCCAGGAGCAGCGGGGGCACCGGGGACTTCCCCGACTTTAAAAATTTCCAGTTCGACGGACCAGAGACATCAACTGCACTGAAATTCGCAGTGAGTGCAAAAGTGCAGAATGGAAGTTTGTTTGTGATGAGCTGTAATGTGGACTAGTTTAAGGACATGTGTAGGTTGGAGGCTTTTGCAGAGCAGGACTGTGTTTCACCAGCTCAGTCCTTCACTGTCTGTCCTTCCTAAGTTCTTACTAACTACTAGCTACTTTCAGCTAGTCGTTTACTAAATTGGGTTCCTGCATAAAGATTGAAGGAATGTCTGAAAGACCCTGTTTGGATGGGTCGGATATGTGGAACTGTTCAATCAAAAGCAATCAAATGTGTACACAGGAAGCATTACATATATGTGTTTATATATGTATGTATGTGTATATATGTATGTATATGTATGTATGTATGTATGTATATGTATATATGTTTATGTATGTGTGTGTGTATATATATATATGTATGTGTGTAAATATGTATATATATACACACAGATACATCCATATATATGTATATATATATATATGTATGTGTGTGTGTATATGTATGTATCTGTGTGTATATATATATATATATATATGGATGTGTATATATATATATGTATATGGATGTATCTGTGTATGTATGTGTATATATGTATTTGTGTGTATATATGTGTGTGTATATACATGTGTGTATATATATGTATCTGTGTATATGTATGTGTATATATGTATATATGTATATATATGTATGTATATATATATGTATGTGTATATATATATATATACAATTAATAATCTAGACTTAAAGAAAATCAAAAGAGAAAATAAGGTTCACAGAAATATTGGAACAACACATATCTAAGAAATTAAAACTCATAAAAATGAACACATCTTTTTTTTAAACTTTAAAGTCTCTGGAGTCATAACTGCATAGTTTTAGTGCCCACTTGTTTCAGCATCGTCCACAGTTCAATGACTATTCTCACTTTAGAATGACCTGAATACATCTTGAGTTCTGTGCTGTTTCATTCTGAAAGTTCTGATCAAATGACGTTGACAACCGAGAGCAGTTGTATTTATCTTGTATGTGACATGCTCAATGTAACAATCCATTCTAATTCCATTCTTGTCTAATACATTCATTTGGCCAGGTCTCGCTTTGAAAACGTCCCTTTTTACAATGAAGAATGTCATAAATCAAACAACTGTTTAAAATCGTGTTTGATCAAGACAGAGCAGTGGACCAGATAAAGGTTCAAGAACAAAGTGAAGTAGCACATCACCTCAAATGCTTTAGTTAGTGTTTTAAAATCACTCTTTTTATCATCTTAATTAGGCTTAAAGGGACTATGTCCACATGGTGTTTGCTGTACTATACATCTGTATAATCTGGTTATTGCAGACAGACTTGAAGCTGATTTAAAAAGTCCTGAATGATCTTGAGCCAGATTTAAAACGGGAGCTCTTGGTTCTTTCTTCAGGAATCATGATGTATTCAGCTCTAAGCTGGTCTTGCTCTCTATTCATTTAATACATTAAAGCTAACAATCACATCACATTACGTTTACACATTAATGGTCACGTTGCTGCTTTCTTTAGCAGGTGCTTCTCAAAAAGAAAGGTCCAAATTCTTCCTAGAACTACCTGGTGAAATCAAGTTTAAGTAAACTAGTATCCGGTTGATGTGAATTTCAGTCAATCTGAGGTGTTGTGGCTTAGCCGCGTGACCATCGACTCCTCAAAATGGCTGAACAGTTTGGCAAACAGAGAGGAAACATGGCCACCGCCCTGCAAACGGCGTGACCACCATTGTGCGAAGAGACTCAGTGTGTGTTGTGAATGCATGGCCGAGCCTCAGCTCTGTTTCCTCAGGCCAAGGCTTTCTTTCTTGTGTTTTTCTCTCAGTGTGAAACCGTCGTGGAGGAGCTGGAGGACGATATTGTCTCTGTGTTCAGCCAGGACATAGAGCATGCACACCAGGAGTTATGCAACAGAGTCTCAGGTACCGAGCTGCTACAGTGCACACATTCTCTACCTGAATGATTTCACACCTCACAGGACATCTAAACCACTCCTCATATCAAGTGGAATGTGTTTCATTAGAATAAAGCTGTGGAAATTCATAGAGAATTTATCTGAATACATGAATCTGGTAATATTCAGAACATTGATAGATTAGCTCACAAGCTTTGTTGCTGCTTGTTTGTGCATTTCAATATTTCCATCTTTCTGAAAGCATTTCCCTTTATCGGAAATACAAAGATGATTTGTAAAATGTATTCGTCTGTGGTTGGGTTTGTCTTCCACAGCCTTATGTAACAGCAGAGATGAGAGCAAGGCAGTTTGTTAGGATGTGACTCAGGTGAAATCCACAAGACCGATTTATACTGAGACGAGATGGGTTAGTGGCGTTTCACACAAACGGAGCACAAAACTGTTCCCTTTTTAAAAAGAATCCCGGTGAACTGTACAATGCAACATAATACAACCTTTTCACTGATATATTTATTAATGTCATTAATCTCAACACGACTGCTTATATGTTTGTCTTTCTGTCTTTGATTTCAGACTACTGTAAAGACAGCAGTCACACAAACGAGGAGTTATAGCGTCCCAGTTTTTTCACTGGAGGAAGGCGGGACCAGTTTTGTAACAGAGATCTCAAAAAAAGAGCCTTTAACCACATCAGTTTTTCACAAATAATTGTCAAGCTTTTTAAATAAATGAAAGAATAAATCTTTGAGAGACCATTTTGTTGACGTTGTTATTTGTCTGCGGCTTGATATGGCTGCTCCTGCTCGCTGCTCACTGGAGTCAGAACAGGATTTCTGGTTTTTCTGTCCAACAACAATCTGGCACACGAGTGAAGACGGCGGTGTTTCTGCTTTCTGTTTGCACACTTTGAGTTACTGTGAATCCATCGCTTTGAGCTGCAGGAGAAATTGAAATTTCAGAAAACAATAATTAGCCAACCCAATACATTTCTCAAGCTAAAACATCTTCTGGCTCAGCTCCTCCAAAGGTTTATATCACAGTGGGACTTTTGTGTATTTTCTAATGTTCTGTAGACAAAATGATAAAATCAAGAAACTTAAAATATAAAATTGAGAAATGATCATTTCAGTTTGTTTAGTTCACATTCATTTGTGTTATAATTATATAATAATATTAATAATAACAATGTTATTATTATTATTATTATTATGAATTAAGTGATAAAGTCCTTTTTTGGTTTGAAAATGATTTTATCTTTGTTGCTCTCTAAATGATTAGGGTGAGGAGCGTACAGCTTTGGTCTGTACGACGAGCTGCAGCTGTATGTGAACAGTCAAGTGTGTTCTCATACAAACGAGCAGGTCTACAGAATGCAGCAAACGTTGAAGAATCCATTGTCTGATTGGGCTAGATGAAGCAGCAGCTGCTTGGTGATTGGCTAGCACACTGTGCATTGTTATGCTAAAGGCTGCATGTCCACAGAGAGAGCATGTTCAATGGCAGAGACCGGGACATACTCCAGCTCCTCTCAATATACTCAAACCTGACTTTCAATAGACTTCTCAAATTATCCGCCAAATCTCAGGAATGTAACACCTTAGAACAGTGTTTCTGCAACCTTGACATGGACTGAATTTTAAGAAAAATCAGCGAGTCTCACCTGTTCAAACAGCCTGGCCTGGAAGAACACGTCCCCCAGCCAGCAGTAGCTTATTGAAAGCATATCTTCACATGAAGAGGCTGCTGTATTGAGGATTTGGTTACTGTATGTGTTCTTATCGAGGTGTGACGAGCTATTCCGTCTATTTAGAAGAAACATCTTTCACACTTTGAAAGTACACATGATTTCACGGACGTCCCAGATGTCCCAGGTTTTACACCAGCACTTAAATGAAGCATGCATTTGTGGATCTGTCTGGAGCTGCAAAAATAACCTGATCCGTGCACACCCATTTCAAATCTGTAAATAAATACAAAAGAATGTCACAAACGTTTCAGACTTCTGTAGACGCAGGAAGCTTTTCAAAGGCTAACTAGATCAGATCTGTGACGATGATGTGAAACATCTTTATGTTTAATATTCATATTTATGTGTGCATTTGTGAAACTGATTTCAAATTGCTTGCTATTTGTGTGTAGATTGGAACACGCATTCATGAGTACGCAAAATTACACACAAATACCATATACATATTTGTAAATGTTATTTTTCATTTTTTTGATGGGCCAAGGTGCAGACTGACTCTTTACTTCCTCCGTGTTTATCTTTCTATGTGAAGACCAGTGGGCGTAACCAAAGCTACGCTCATATGAGGTCACATGTAAACAGGTGATATCTATACACATTAATGCTGTGGAACTTTCTATGAGGCAACCTTAGTGCTTCCTAGCATGTCGTGTAGCACTGCTATGTAGCACATGGTTAGCCTTCTGTGTTAGATCAGAGCTGGGATCTCCATGATGGTCTAACAAGCCATCATGCATGTCTAACAAGCAGTCCTCAGGCTGTCCCGGTGATTAAATACATCAATGACAGCAAAATCTAGATTTACATCAAGCCCAAACCTAATGCAATAGGAACAGCACAGTACGACGGACGTTATAGAAATGATTTTCAAAAGTGGATTCTAACATATTCCAGTTTTGCTCCTAAATATGACAGAGATTGATGTGGAATTGTGGGAACTATATGCTTAAGTGTAATGCTGAGTCATAAGAAGCACAGCACTGACTGGTGATGTTCTATAGTATTCCTATCATTCCATGTGCAGAGTCAAACCAACAGTAAATGTATCTTCTAACATGTATGTGTGTGTATCAAAGCCTGAAGTATCTTCCACCTCTGTGCCATAGAGCTGCATTATAAACACATCAGTGAGCCACACTGTTGCACTTCATCAGCATTTACTGCTTATTTTGACACAATCCCACACACACCTGCCTTGCTGCCACAAATGCTAACTAGAGCACCAAATGTGGATTAATCTGTCGCTGAAATTAGTCCCAAGTAAATGCACTATTTCCTGCTGTTTGGGTCAGTGACCAGATTATTCAGGAAATGACTGCATCTTTGTTACTGTGTTACCCTCTTAGCTAATAACACTAACATTGTTCTCTCTGTTAACGCAAAATGAAGGAAAAACTCACTAGTTTCCTGGCAACACTAGCAAACTAGTGAGTTATGCTGCACAGATGATCATCCCGACACCAAACCGTCGGAGAAGTGGTGTGAAAATATATTTTTATTTTAAATGGATTGCATCCAAATTAATTTGAACATTTAGTCGGATGTCCATATAACATTTTATTTTTTTGCCAGCTTCTGTTCTGAATTAGTCCCAATAAGAAGAGAGCATTTGTGTCCGCCTGAAGAAAAATCATCGCATCGAGTGTCCTTTTTCAGAGCGCTCAGATGCTTTTTGTGCTGCTGCTTCAAGTTGAAAATCTCTGAACTATTCAGCTTTTCAGCTCTATTGCAAAATTAAGTGATAGCGTTCAGCAGCTTGAGGGAGGCTGGAACAAACAAAAGCTAAAAGCAGTTTGATTTTGCAAACAGGTTATGTCTGTGGATCAACGTCTTTCCCCTGTATCCTTTTTGCACAGAAGATCTACCAGCAATTCCCTCCTTTTAACTAATGAAAATACATTTACAGTAAATTTACATCCAAATCCCTCTCACTCCAGAATGATGTAGCATCCTCCAACAGAGAAGACCCAGCTGCACCCAGCATACCTTTCTACACTCCAGTCATACTTAAACAAAAAAAAACTGGTTCAGATTTTCATAATTTTTATGCAAAAACTGGGTAGAGTTACTAGAGATTTTATGCAATTTGACATTGAAAAATGTAAAGGGTCTGGGAAAATCACAAGCTTTTGCTGTGGTGTAATTATATAATTGTGCAAATTACATGGACGAATTCCAATGTTGGTCTCATGCAATATGTACTTTCAGGCATTACTGTTCAAAGGCACAAAATATGGAAGAAGGGAGCCATTTATTTGTCGCAGCACAGGTTAGTGCTGTTATCATTATATATTTTTAGCTTTCAGGGGTTTATTGTCACTAAGCCTTTTGGTCGTACCAGCTACGAAGAGCCTTAATGCCGTGGTTACCAACATTTAAAAAGATGCAGTCTTTACCTGAAGCCCTCATTAGATGCCCTGCTTCCTGCAGTCGTTCCATGCTGCCCCCACTGACTCGTCCAGCTATCCGACCCGGTCAGCCCACTCCGATCCTCGTCTTGTGTTAATAACCGTGCACTGAACTCGGCCTCCGTTACATTTCATTTACATTAACATACAGAAATGAAACCAAAAGACAGTCATCATTCATGTGCAGTCTCAACAGGAACATCTCTTCTCTGATTCCTCAAACAGTGTTTGCTATAGTGTCTTTAACAGACGACATCACATCACCCCGATCCTGGCTTCTCTTCATTGAATTGATTTTAAGATTTTACTGGTCACTTTCAAAGCACGTGTGGGGCAGGCCCCAAAATATATAGCAGAAATGCTGACCCCTTTATGAGCCAGCTTGCAGCCTTAGATCCTCAGGTGGGGCCCTTCTGGATGCTCTAAAGTCAAGGCCAAAAAAACTAAAGGTGACCGTGCTTTTGCCATCAGGACCCCTCGGCTTTGGAACGACCTGTCTGATAAGGCCCGCAGAATCAGTAATCTCTTTTAAATCACTTCTTAAAACACATTTTTACAGATTGGCTTTTATGTGATGTCGTCGCTTTAATGTTTTATTTTATTATTGATTTTACTAAATTATTTTACTAAATTATTTTTCTATATTATTCTACATGTATTTTTATTGTATATTGTTGAGCTTTCTGTTGTTTTATTGCCTTGCTTTTTCTGCTTCGTCTGTCAAAGCACTTTGTAAACTCTGTTTTTTAAGGTGCTATATAAATAAAGTTGTTATTATTACTATTATTATTATTATAAAACACTACCAATAAGGGCTCACCAGCTTGAAGGTTCTGCATCTGACATAGCACTGCACCTGCTCATTAACACGATAGAAATCCAGTATGAACAGGACTCTGCAGAGCACCGTTAGTCCACCTTCACGTTTCCAACTCTCTGTCTGCCTGTTGTCTCCACCGGCCTCCCTGCCGGTTTGGTTTCCTGTCTCCTCGGTGATTGGAGTCACAATAGGACACATACGATCTCATGGTGTGGCTGCCTGACAGATCAAGGGTTACCAGCAGCCCTCTCATCCGTTACATGCTCATTTCCCACAGCCCATTGATTGACGATGGAGCTTTAGATTCAGGTGTTGGGGTGTTCACAACCATCTGACTTCTTTTCATTGATGTCATTGTGTCCCCAGATCCCTGCAATTACTTTGGTGGGAACAATATTATCAGGACTGATAGGAATTATGGTCATAATCATAAATTTGAATTATCCTCAAAAATAAAGGAGTTGTCTTCTAGCTCACCTGGACAGTAGTCAAACATGCTGGGAATGAATGATTCGTGGCTCTCTTGCTGACCTTCCAACATGATAAAAATCTATTTTGCTTTGTTATTCATATATATATTCATATATATTCACATTTGACTCGAGATCTTTGATTTGGATAGTGAGCTTCTGTTCTGCCCACTGAGAGTGCTTAAAAGAGACACATTTGAACACTTGGCTGATGTTTTCTTGACTATTAACTATATATTTGAAAACTATCATGATTGGATACATCTTCAAATGTTTGCTGGGTTTAAATGTGGATGGGAAAACTAAGTTTTCAAAATGGACCAGCTTAGTGAGGACACTAAGAGATTCATCAACCTTATAACTAGACCAGAACATTGATGTTAGATGATTCTCGCTTCCTATAGTATTGAATGATATCTATGGTAAGGTTAAAGAGAAAGCCTTTTTAACCTGCTGTGTTCTATCTGAGTCGGTGTAAATAACAGCAGCTGCTGCAGGGAGGATATGGTCGATGGGGAACCTCCAGAAGCACAGCTGCCCAGAGCTTTTCATAGTCACAAGCTTATACTTCACTCAAGGAACTTTTGTATTTATTTTAAACAAAAAACCAGGTCTATTCCTTAACCTAACTACGTAGGATTGTTGCCTAAAACTAGTTCCCTGTGAAAACAGAAGTTTATTTTGAAAAGACTGCATGCATGTAACAAGCGGAATTTGTCCGAGTTGCTAGTTTTGTAGGAAAACACACGAAAAAAGTGGAGTAACTTTTCATAAGATATCATGCAAAGCATTTTATGAAGATACATTGATGTGTTATTATATACATGAAAGCTTTCCTCCTAACTAGGACAGAGGTGAGCTGGAGACCTGGCAGAGAGGCAACTGGGGGATAACTACGTGTAGAACCGGCATATTTTCATTTTGCTCTGTGAATTAAGGATTTATTTCAACCAAACCAGAGTTGCTGATGTTGGTACAGTGGAAAGACTAACCAAGAAGTGTCATAACTGAGAGGTTTATCATTACAGCCATTGATGGCACAGCTAGGTCTATCCGTTACTTTAGGACATGCACTAACAATGTCTGGAGAGGACTATGACAGAGGTATGACTACTTGAGAATTCCTCAACTAGTTTTTCTGAGACTCAACATTCCCTTGTTGAATAGAGAAACCTTGGAGACAAAGTGTGATTTTGTGTTCTTGTATCCTTTTGCTCTTATGGCATAAAGTTTGGTCACTGAGCTGCGGCATTAACTTGTATTCTAACAAGATTAAAATATATTTGTCCTGGAGATTAGCATAGTTAAGTCTCCCCTTTTTTTGGCTTTTGGGGCGGCTGCAGCAGGCTTTGATCAGTGTTGCGCGGCGAGGCCCAGGCTTGGCCTGGCCATCCGAGGCCCGGGTGTGAAATTGGTCTGATGTCATCCCCCATTCTCCTCCTTCACCAGCTTTTAGCTGCCGTAATTATATTTCCGCCACAAAGCCCCCGTCCCCTTCATTCCATATTCCAAGTTTGACTAGGAAGCATTTAGAGAACTATGGCTAAATTACTCAGTGGGGGGAAGGGGGACTGGATGGGCCGTCTTTTGTCTGACGGAGACACAGGGGACATCAATACTTTGTGATATGTACTTTTCTTTTATCTGCTCGTCTGCCCTTTGCCTCTGCCTGTGGGAGGGGTTAAGTTTATGACAAGGAGATGGGTGAACTTTGAATAAATAAGATGTTTTTTATGTTTTTGCCCTTGATACTCTGTTTATGGCCAGAAAACAACAGGACAGATTTAGCAGCATGTGTGCCTCAACAAGCAGACAAGACACTGGTGCTTGTTTTAACTGTTACTGCTCTCCAGAATAAAAAGGTGCCTGCAGATTGATGTGTTGTTAGCTGTAACCTGATAGATCGATGGATAGCAGTGTCTGAATGTTGTTGCTCCGTTTAGAATGTTCCAAACGATGCTGCAAAGCTTGGAATTTCATTGTAGAATATGGGATCAGTAAGAGAACTGCACTGATCTCAACTCATGTGCTATTGAAGACCATGAGACGCAGTTGAAAGCCATGTAAAAGCTAGTAAGAGGATAAAAAATGTAGATTATTTTCCCGTTATATGTTCTAAAGAGAAGTCAGGACATAACTTCACAGATATACACAGATGTGGTTTACAGCAAGAAAAGAGACATCAAAGGTAGACCGGAATAGTTATTGCCTAGGAAGTTATTTATATGATTTATTCTGAAACTTAGTGAGGTGATAATTGAACATCTTTAAAAGTGTGCATACATTTTGATAATCTTAATAAATCTAAAAATTTGAAAAAGATTAGATTCTTTTGAGAACCTGTGAAATTTTCAAAAGAAGTATCTTTCAATCTGATGGTTTGCAGCCCACTAGAGTGGAAAACAAATTGAGGACCACATCTCAGAATCCATTCCAGTCCTAATGTACTCACGGAACGTACAAGTCAAAAATCATGTGACCACATCAGCCTTTGATACCCAATTAATGCAAAACCATGTGCACGTCCACTTTCGAGTATCTAACCGTTGGTGGTCTGGGATGTAAAACATCCACCCACGAAACCAAAGCACACATCCCAGACCAGCAATACTTGTTTGTTTTTTTAGTTTTTTTACTGTAACCACAATCTTTGACTTGCAGCATTGTGAACCAGGGAAAAGAAGAAAGGATTCGGTCCAAATGGTCTCATCATGTTTCATCAAGAGGTTGTATATGAAAATTCTTGACATTTGGAAAGTGATCAAAAGATTTCAGACCCAATATGAGAAATCATGTGAGAAATAAATTTAATATGAACAGAATATAATTCATGCAACATCAGAGCCGTGATGAAAAGAAGTAATTTAGTACCGGGAATGTGGATGATAATTTCTCAACATTTCTTGGCTGTAATGTTGTCACCTGCTGCTCTTTGCATGGAAACCCAAAGCATTTTGACCTTCATCCAGGTTCTCTGGCCATTAGAGCCCCCCAACCCTTTGGACTGACAGCCCCACACTGTGCATAGAAACCCAGCTCGCAGCTTTTCTCCCCCTTTCCTCTCCCAAGTCAAGAGTGGCTCAGCTCATCAAGTCAGCGGCCGTTGGGCGTTACTTCCACATACAAGTCAGCTAAGAAAGGAAATGCAGATGAGGGCTCCTGCAGCCATTCACAAACCCAGGTCAATGCTGCTGCCAGTGGACGAGTCCCAAAAAACCCTCTGGATCGCCTTCTGCTCGCCATGTTTATTTCGCTGTTTTTATTTTTCTCCAGTATTTCTCCAACTCGGTCAGATCTTCAGGTAAACAACATACAGAAAGGAAATTTCTGTGATGCTCTAAGATACTTGGTGTACTCAGTTAATTCGACTGCTGGATCATTTTTTGGGAGGAGGCTATCTTCTGACAGACAGTTTTCCGCTTTCAGGAGTCGGTCCTTAGTGCTGTATGTTTTAAGTTCTATCTATTATGTAGCAGACTTTGTTACTGAAACTTAGACAAACTGATGGGGAAAATAAGGTCACAGTAATGACTTTGAGGCTAAGTTTCTAAATGTCACCCATCTTTCTACCACTTTATCCAGGCTAACAATCAGAACTATCAGTATTTTGTCAGTGGTTTGTGTCAGGAACCCTCAGTTTGTAAGGATGCTGCATTTTCAAAAACAAAAGACTCCACAAGCACGATCTTAAATCCTTTGAATGACTCTATAGACGGACACATGCAAACTTATTATCAAAGACTACATGGTTTGTTTGGTACTGGCTTGTTTTTCTGTTCCTAACTTAGAAAATGATCTTTTGTTCACTGTCTTCATATCAATTCATCAGGAAGTCAATATGTAAGGTTATTAGTCTAGTTGAGTTATGCTTCCAGAACTCTGTTCTCTTTGGGCTGGTCAATCTTCTGTTTTTGAGAACCTCGTAGCCGTTCATATTCACTGCAGTCTTATGAGAACCTGGTATCAACTCATTCTAGTTAATACTTGATGCCTTCTTATTCTCGGATCATTCCTTTGTGACCAGTTCAGTTCTTCCAAAGCGGCTTTCATATTGTGTTGGTGTGATCAAGCAATAAAAAAAATCCTGAATTCCACGTGAATATGATACATGGGGAAAAAAAGTCATAGATAGAGACTGTTGTTTCTGGGTGAGATAGTTTAATCTCTACTATACACACTGCTTTACAATCATAAAGCACAATATATCTTCATACTTGTGTGATAATGTCATTATATCAGAGAGGTGTTGGCCCAACCGGAGCAGAAGGGCAGGAGGAGTCATCTCTTTAAATGAATGTATGAGGGATGTCTTATCCACCTGTTCTTGTCCTCCATCAGTTTGACATTATGGCCTATGGTGTACTAGGATTTTCAGCCTGAATTACAGTTACTCAAATTTTTCTGGTTCCATTTAGGGCTCCCATAACTTTAGACCATCAATTATGGCTGGAAAAGACTTGTGAATATGAGTAAGGCATAATTTAATATTCTGTTTTCAACAATACGGGGGAAGCTCCAGACATTTAATTTGTCTTTATTTAAAAAAAGAATATAATTCAAGTGTTATAAATCTCCCTGTGACCTCGGCTTCTTATCAGCGTCCCCACATGGGGTTGAGGCCTGTGGCCTAAATGTTATGTCCTTATCATACCGTCATGTAAAAACCTTGTATCTCCAAAAATCCCAAATATCAAGATTAGGAGCATAGAAAAACTCGTTAAAATACACCTCCGACACAATATAGTCGAGATCAAAATGCTTTTGAACCGAGAATGTTCTTCTTTTAGAGAAGCACGCAGTCCTTCATTGTCATGAACCCTGGTATCATTTGAACAGTTCTTTCCAGCCTGCATAAACACACACGCTACAGTAGATGTTGAAATCACCTCTCTGTGAAACAGCCTTCTGTGAAGTCTTTTAACAGTGAATGTAAAATAGAAGGCTGTGGTTCTAGTAGTGATAGCTGGGTGAGCAGACTAGAAGTGTCCTCCATGTGTCTGCGTCCTCAGTCTCTCTTTGTCATGCTAATCATTAGGGAGATATTTCAATAAAACCACCCGCTGACTCATCAAATCAAATTCACAGCAAAATATTAAATGTTTGGCCTATGTGACTTCATTTGTGTGTGTTTGAGGATATGTAATAAAATAATCTACTGTAAATACACATTTGCATCGTTGTCTTTTATTTACCATCACATCGTTATGATATAAATTATTTACATCATATAAAAGAGACCCTCAGCTGAGAGGGGTTAAAACAACTAAATATGTTCGTTATTTAATTTTTCCAAAATCCTGATGTCAAATTTCATTGTAGAAAACACAGCTGCTCTTTCTTTAAAACACAGTAAATATTCCCAGGCTGTATTTACTAAGGTGTAAGGCAGAGGCTTTTCCAGGTTTGTGATTGAATGCAAGAGAAACTGACCTCCTATAACACAGTAGAGAAAAAAATAAAGAGAAACATTCAGAGCATCGAAAGACCACGGTTTGGTTTGGATCCACAGTATTTAGACCCGAGAAGGCCTGACACATGTAGCGTACTAACACACAAGTTATTGCAGGAAAAAAATAAGTTATGTAAACACTCCAGAGCCCGTTTCCACATGGCCACAGATGTTCTTTGTATAAATAAAAAATATAAATGGTCTTTGTTAACACAACACATACACTTTGCCTGTTTTTCTTGAACATTCAATAGGAGTACATGACAGCCGGCACTAGAGGTCCAGGGTTGGGCCGGAGGCTGCAGATGAGTGGGGAAGAGAGTCACGTTGACGGAAGCCCGGTTTTTAGGACACAATGCGAATTGTTTCATTGTTCCTGGGTCATAGGATTAAATCTGAGCGTTCCGGGCATTTTATATATTTTTTTAAATTAGCGTTGATAGAAAATCTAAATCAAAACGAATGTGAGGAGAGACCCATCCCATTCTCCATTCAGTTGGGCTGTTTTGTTCGGTGTGCGTTAATGAATTGCCTGCTCTTTTTGTGAGGCCTTATTTTGTAATTAAACAGACAGCTTCTAAAGTACACCTTTAATTCCAGACATAACACGTGTCGGTACATTCCCCCCCCACACTGTATTGGACCGTACAGGGCCGCAGAAGGCTGTGTGACACCGGAACCAGCACACCTGCAGGTCAACATTCACTTACACGCTAAGAATGAGGAGGAAAGAGCGGAGAAGAGCCGGTAAAGTCAGAAAGTACAAAACACAGACAGAACACAAAGTCGGCTATTTTTTCCCCTCAATTCACAGTTCCCAGAATGCAGCAGGAAAAATCTTTGGATTTCAGCATATAGTTTTCATAATCAATAAAGTTCCTCAAGCACAACAGTGGAGCCTAACGGGACGCCTTCTTCGGGGCTGTAGTGCGCGTGACTGTCTCCTGTCTCGAGCTCGTCGTCTTCTCAGCTCGCGTTTACTTTTCTCGGCTGGATGTAACGTTCAGTGTGCCTACTGAGGCCGTCGGTTATCTGTCAATTGGTTCTTCATGGGATGTCGGAGGACACGGGGACACGTCAGGCGAAAGTTCCGTCCACTGTCTTTTGTCTATACCTGACCGTGATATGTACTTGGTGTCCACAACTTTTGGACTCTCGTTTGAATTCTAATGTTTAAAAAAATTTCAATTAGTCCTTATTTTATTAGCGCATCATTCTAATCCCATCAGTGTTTTAACCTTGATGGGGAATGGTAGCCTATCAGAAATGAACTGCACTGCGGCTGCTATCATTGTAGCTGAGATTTAAACTTGTTTGTCCCAGCAGCCTGTGAATGGCCCATAGACTGTGTTTTTCTCAATGACATGTTGAAGAGTGTCCCCTATGAGACACACTCGTGGGCCGTGGATGTCGCACGGTAACGTTAAGGTTAGTGCGCACGCACCCATAGCTGTTTGAGGGTTGTTGTGTACGATGGGAAATGTCGACTTCTAGGTGTGACATGGACGCAGCAGAATTTTTGACTCGAATTGGACATCGTCATTACTACAGCCCCGAGGACGCTTAGCCTGCACACACACACACACACACACACACACACACACACACACACACACACACACACACACACACACACACACACACGCATACAAAAGACAGAAAAAATGTCACTATATCGTCTCTGGTTGAGTTTTAAATATGAATGCTGGTACTGGAGTGATTTTTATTGCATGGTTCAGAACCCCCTCTACTCGCTGTCCGACTTGGCGTCCTTGGCCCCGGCGTGGTTGTACAGTCCCTGCGCCATGAGATGCTCCGCCAGAGAGTTTTTATTCCCGGTGGCTTTCTTGATTTTGGCCCGTTTGTTCTGAAACCAGATTTTGATCTGAGACTCGTTAAGGCCAAGGTCCAGGGCCAGGCTCTGCCTCCGCTGCTCGGTCAGGTACCGGTTGTTTTGGAACTCAGTTTTTAACCGCTGGAGCTGCTCCGCGGTGAAGGCCGTCCGGGGCCGCTTGTCCTCTTTACTCGGGGTCGGGGCTTTCTTTGGCTTGCGGGATCTGGGCCCTTTGGTGAGGGGGGGGGGGGGGTTAAGACAAAACACGTTAGGACTCTGAAAACAGCATCTGGTCACATTTTACTTCATATAGGCACACTTTACTATATAATAATAACTTTAATTATTAGTACTTTAGTTATTACTGTAGTTATTAGGTAGCCTTTCAAATTATTTATTTATTTATTTATTTATTTATTTATTTATTTATTTATTTATTTATTCATATATAGTATTTATTTATTAATCATTTTTAAAGAGTCATAATGGATAAAGTACCACTGAGCATTTGGGGTAAAACACTTTGGATCAGGAGGGTTTGCAGAGTTCCTCTGCTGCATTTACGGACCTTTGAGGTTTTGAATTTAACTCCATAAAGTTAACTCCCAAAAAAGTTATAGAATGTAAGATCATTTAAATTATAGTTGCAGACAAGGATTTACCTCTCAATAATGAATAACACATCAAAAGGTTTCGATCTGACTTTCCGTGGTCAAACATGGAGTTGTCTACTTCTTGATATACTCTATCATACTTTATAATTGTGTTGTACCTGTAAGTACATATTTTTTTTGAAAGAGGAGGTTATGTCTATCTGAAGCATAATATTAAAAGGTATAACTTCTAGTCAGAGTTTTTCGTTCCAACCCCAACAGGACTGACATGGAGGACTTTAGAGCAACAAGCCACCAGGCTGCAGGCTGCGTGTCCTCCAGCTCTGCTGCAGCCTTCGGTGAGACCGGGAGGAGGAGGGAGCAGATGGGGGTGGGGTTAGGAAATGATGGAGGATGGGGAGTAAGGCGCCTCTTTCCCTCCCTGTTACCATAGGAACTCCTTCTTAAAAAAAAAAAAAGTAGTTTCCTTAAAAGAGTGATTCCCCTTTTGTTTCTATAATAATATTCAGCCGGTTCTATCATGATGAAGTCAAAGGGCAAATACATGAGACTGAACCGAGAAATACATGTCAGCTTTGGTACAGAAGTGAAAAATATAGTAGGCCTAATCAATTGTGCCATCCCACATTTAGAAGTTGTATATATTATCCCATTAGAGTAAAGGGCTGCGTTTGGTTTGACAACAATCTTTACAAGTTTATACAATCTGGTTTATGTCCTATGGATAATCATACCCTAGAACATGAACGGCTTTACTAATTCCTACTAAGTTGTGGCTCGTTTAACAGCAGCCACCCTGACCTCTCTGAAGGCCCTTTGTGGTCATTTCCATAAGCTCGGCCTGGACCTCGATGGAAACTTTTTTTTTTTGTTTTCCATACAACAATAAACACAACATTTTGGACTGTTTTTCGACTCGTTTTCTGTTCCTCAAACGCTCCCTTCGATGTAAAAATGCAATACATTTTCCTCCCGTTTGGCTGCTCGTCTGTTTTAGAAACAGGATTTAACAGTTGAACGCCTTTTCGAAATCACCACAAAGGAAAAGTCCAAGTGCACCTGCTTCCACTTGAAACTACTCGATAAAGCAACCGTTTCAGTTTATCTTTTAAAAACGGAAACCTGTTCATCCCAAAGCTGTGATAAACAGCCCAAAACACAGCGGTGCTGCGACAGAACAACAAGCTTTACGGCTGAAATAGCAACTGTTTGAGACCCAATCGTTTCATATTACCTTCCTAACATGGCCATGTTGTCAAAAATCGTTTTTTTATTTCTCTGGCGGGTGAAAAGGCTTTTAAGTTCTGATGAATATTTCACAACGAATGGTGCTTTTTTTTGGGGACACACGGCCCTCACTTTTTAGACCCCCCATTGTCAAAAAATATGCTAATGGTACATCAACAAAGAAGACTGAGGAACAATGGCGTTAAACTTGGTTTTACTTCACTTCTCCGTATTTTTTTTACTTTATATTCGACTCGTATTTAATTTGAACGTCATGTTCACAGCAGTGATCGACAGCAGCGAGTCGTTTTGTTCACTTTTTCGTGTTTTAAAGCCAAAATCCAAATCGAATTCCGCCCAAAAAAAACAACTCGAATTACTTTCTGATTTGCGTTAAACTTTGTTTTATGTAAATATGTCCGTGTCTTTTCTAGGAATGTTGTATTATTTTTTTTTTTATAGATATTGAAATTGTGAAACGATTAAGATAATAATAATAGTGATGATGGTGCAATCACTGCTTTGTCAATTGTTACAAGTGATATGTCTATTAAGTAGGATTGGGGGTCGCAGGGCTCAGAGAAAAAAAAAATGTCTGTCTCTTTTTTAGAAATGATCCTCTGGAGCTTTTAAATTGGTAAATGATGCATTTCTCTCTCTGAAAGAACGAGCTGCTTTCTGCCATTCACCTCTTTTTTAACGGAGTCACTAAATTTGAGTTGGCTTTCTTCATTTACCTTCAGTAATTCATTCATTTATGTATTTATTTATTATTTCTATATTTATGTATCCATTTTTCTTTTTCTTTTTTCTTTCCATAAACAAAAAAAAAGTGACCAAACAATATCCCCCCACCACCACCACCAACCTGCTGACGGACGGTCTGAGTACCGGGTACAGTACACCCAGGCTGGCCACAGCATCGGCTTGGACGCAGGGGCCGAGCCGGGCTGAGGGCTGCGACATCGGTCCCCGCCAGCAGCCCCCGACCCTGCACGGCCACATCACCGGCTATCAGGTCAGGCCTCCCAGCCTCAGTGTCCGGATGCTGGTCGTCGGATGCTCCCGTGTCCTCCTCCTCCTCATCATCATCCTCCTCCTCCTCCTCCTCCTTCTCCTCCTCGCCTCCTGCTCCACCCTGCTGCGGGTTGCCAGTTTTGGAAGTCTTTCTCCCCGCCTGCTCCTCTCTTCGTATGATCACTCCCAGACTGTCTCCATCCCGGACCAGAGTCCCGTCCTTCCTCTTTCGACCGAAGTCCGGTCTCAGAATGTTTTCGATGTAAAAGTTGGTGATCCGGTGGGACTGCTGGTTGCCGGGTGGCTGGAGGAGAGGTAGGATGGCCCGGTTTGACTCCTCGCCGGAGTCCTCTGGGCTCTCTGGGTCTCGGCGAGCATTTTCTTCCATGATGATGAAGCCTGATCACCCTCAGCACCTCTTTCTCTGCAAAGTAGTAATTCCAATTTCGTGTTGCCCCGTGCACTCTCTTATGGGTTAATCAGTTAATTAGCCTACTATATATTTCTGACTCCAAAAAAAACAAACACGTCGATGAGCTAGACTAATTGTTTTTCGGGTAGAATAGATGATATTTCTTTTGCTGTGAAAACGCGCCTCTTATGATTCTGACAAAGAAAAATCATGCTTGAGTTTCTGGTAAAAGCCTTCTCCTCATGGCTGGACCTGGCGGTGAAATATTTATATTAAAAAAAAATGTAGAGCGATTTTTAAAAAAAAAAAACAGAGTCTAGCCTCTTTAATTTGTCCGGGTCCTTGCACACAATTTGTGTGATGCTTCCAGCAGAACTAACTGCCCTGATGAAGACGCCGCTCAAATACTTTCACTACTGATTTTGGTTCTCATTTATGATTGGCTGCGAGACACTGTGATGACGTTGTACTACGGGTCTCTCAGACACGTGCCTCGGACCAATAGAGCTGGAGAGTTGGTGTCATGTGAGCTTCCCGGAATTCCCTGGAGATGCAGATTAATCCAATCCACCCAGCCAGTGTATGATGCATTCAGGTTACAGCGGACATTTCTCATTACTTGAACATTGAAAGGCACAGATTGAATTTTGAATAAGGTTACGGTTGCTAGTTGGAGCATAATGTTCAGCCCAGCTCTCAGATAGTATGTGATGGCCTGCTTACAGTCATCACGTGGACATTAAGAGACATTTACACAAGACAAAACAGAAACGCAGGTGCACTGCCTTGAATGCAGCTCAACATTGTATAATTCCAAGTTGTTGTGAGAGCTGGTGTCCTGCCAACATGATGTATAGGTCAGGTTACCCAAAACAAAGACATGAAAACAGTCAATGCACTTCATTTTTCATGCAACAGGCTGTGGTTTCAGGACAGAGAGACTGTACTGATGTTGGGGTATATTTCCTGGCCATTGGGCCCCAAAGAGTTGTGAGCAGGTTTGCATTTTAACAGTAGGACTTGTTATTTTACAACTTGACTGAGAGGGAAAAAGTAAAAGGTTGAATTCAGTTTGTGGAGTGCAAAACCAGGCTCAGCTACAGTGTATTTGCAGGTTGCCTGTTCACCACTCAAAATGTAGAATATACGTTTAGTTTGTAGGCTGCACTGTACTGTGGTGACCTGCTGGCTATTCTCACCTCTGCTGCTCTATCTTTCACGTCAGTCATATTAGCAGAGAATAAGCTATGGATCATAACACAGTGACTGCAGTGTCTCTGTCTCCTCACACTCATTCTGTCATTTTGGAATATTATAAACATTCATCAGCCAGTTTTCCTGATTTAAAAAATATTTAGTAGTTTTTAATCTACCTTTTTGTTAATATTTACATTACACCGTGGACTGTGTCTGTAAACTATAACTGCTTTAAATTCCTGGATGAGTTTGTGTCACAGTGACGTCAGAGGTCTTGGTGGCCTCTATGGCCTATGCTGGGGATCGCGTGGGGTTTCTTGTAGCCATATGAGAGGGAGATCTACCTCTTGTTTGCATAATCCAACTGTGAGATCATCATTATATCAATCATTATATTTTCATCCTTTGAAAATACGAGAGATAAAAAGGGTTTGCTTCAACCAGGATTAACTTTGTTTGTTAGATCAAGTTTCCTTTCACAAATAGCACACATTTATTAGACCATGAATGGGATATATTTATATTGTTTCATATGTAGTTATTAGTATATGGTTAGTTTATAATATAGTGGTCACATGTTACAGTGTGCCAGTTTGTGCTTTCTTACGCCAAATAGATGATAATGAGGTGAATTGTGAACATTTTGTAGCCTATTGGAATGGAGAAGGCGCGTTACAAACCAGCGCGTGGATGCGTGCCAAGGCGAACAGAGGCGGCTTCACTGGGCTCAGGGTCTCTAATGAGGATGAGTCCTCTGTGAAGCGTGGACGTGGAGGGAAATGACGCCGTACGTGCTGGACCAGTGTGTGTGTGTGTGTGTGTGTGTGTGTGTGTGTGTGTGTGTGTGTGTGTGTGTGTGTGTGTGTGTGTGTGTGTGTGTGTGTGTGTGTGTGTGTGTGTGTGTGTGTGTGTGATAGTCCGATGTGTCAGCACACTGAGTTGGTTGAGTGAAACATTTGAGTGGATGTGTTTCGCACTAAACTAAAGCCAGAGGAAAATGTGTTTTTGTTGTTGCACCTGAACGCAGCTCAGAACAAACCTGAATTCTGCCGAACTGCTGAGAGTCACGTTTAACCTAGTGACACCCCCTCAACACACACACACACACACACACACACACACACACACACACACACACACACACACACACACACACACACACACACACACACACACACACGGAGAGAGAGCGAGAGAGAGAGAGAGAGAGAGAGAGAAAATGTATTATTGTATTGTTATTTCGTTTTGTATTTCGATGCTTTGGCAACATTGTTGTTTTGAAGCTTTCATGCCAATATTCCAAATGAATTGAATTGAGTTGAAATTAGTTTCAATTAATTTCAATTTACTTCAATTAATTGAAATTAATTGAAATTAATTGAAATTAATTGAAATTAATTGAGTTGAGTTGAGCTGAGCTGATCATCGTGGGCTTCCATCCGTACGGTTATAAGCGAACACAACGTTGACGTGCTGTAAATGAACGGCTGTCTATCGCGTATCCTCTGACATGTAAACAGATCACGCCACTTAAAATGTTACTTTTCACGTTGGTATGCAGTAAAATATTAAGCAACGAAGTGAAATAATGAAATGTTGGACTGGCTCCATGCATGACTATAAATACAGACTGTTCACTTACAAAAGCCGACCTCTGAGTTAGGATGCTGAGATCACTGATTTTGGCATCATTTGTTAATATTAATATATATAGTCATAATAATGTTCTTGCTGTTTAATGTGGCCTATGAAACAGGCCCAGCGGTCGGTTCTGCTGCTCTTCTGATGCTGATAAGTTACTCACTTCATGGAGATAGGTGTTCAGCTTTGATGCATGTGTGTCTGCTTTAAAAAAAAAAAAAAGGAAGGATGCTTATCTGAAAAAAAATGCATGATGAGGATCCAACTCTTCACAGTCAAATATTTGGAACGGAATTTCTTATTTTGTTTGATTTGATTTGGTCTTAGGACTTCATATTGGGCCGGAGCTCCATCAGAAACTGTGGAGCAGCCTCTGTGTGTCACTGAGCACACAGAGGAAAACCCTGTATCTCCACAACTTGTTTGGTGAAAGACTTGCTTCAGCTGGACTGTCGTTGTTGAAGAAGAAGAAGCCCCAACACTTTGAATGAAAGCAAAGAAAGATCAGCAGTAAAATAGGCTCTGTGGAGAGCGTCCCTCTCCAACTACAGCATGCTGGAGGTCACCTTCCTCCTAACAGGCTCCTTTAGAGGTGCTTTTACACCAACATCACCAAGCTCAAGTGGACTTTAACAGAGGTCATTTATGGAGACATTATCGCGTGCTGAATGTAAAACTGTAACGCAAAGTAACCATCGAACTCAACGGGGTAAAAAGTCCCCCCACTACTCGAGTGGTTTCAAATGAAACATCTCAGATAAAATAGTGAAAAGTGACAAAGCATTTGTTTCCATGGAGCCAAGAGGGCTCAGGATTAACGACAGCAACTACAGCACAACGATAGATGAACCGATGAACGGATTTCACTTAGTGAAGAAGATGAAGCAACATCCTACCAAACGGCCTGATTGAATAAACCACACAACCTATGTGAGTAAAGGGCCGGTCTCTCCAGCAGCCTGCTGCATGGTCCTCCTGTAAACCCACCCTCCGCCTCTGTGCCTGCTGCCCCTGGCCTTTATTAAGACAATCCACATATTTAGTGTAGAGTTTAGACAATACATGACACGAGCCTATTCTATCCCAGTTTAAAATTGCTAAAAAATGGTTACTTTATGCAACATTCCTTTTTTATTATTAGATACATATGAACATTTATTGTCTTTATAATTTAGTTCACTTATTCAACTCAGGTGCTGATGAGCAGGAAACCATTTAACACGTGAGTCAAATGTTTCCAATTTGAAAATGAGACCAATAAAGTGACAGCCATCATACAATCAGAGAAATAAACCCAATACACCAAAACAGGAAGGTCGGAGAGTCACCAGAGTCAAAGCTCTTTTTTTACTAAACGAACGAACTCAGGCGTCCTCAGTTATGAATATAATGAGACACACTGTATGTTTCTATATCTGACATCAGCACCATGATGGAGAAACACATACGGCTGTGTGCACAATATGCTGACATATCAAAAATATATAAATAATATATATCATACACAAACTCAAATTCATTGAAACATTTTTAGGACAAAGGTACCCTGAATATATATTATATACATTGTTATAATATATATATATATATATATATATATATATATATATATATATATATATATATATATATATATATATATATATATATAATATTATGAAATATAAAGTATAGTCTGATATTCTTTATAAAACAGGAGTAGACCCGGTATAGTTACCCAGTGTATATATATATATATATATATATATATATATATATATACGCATTCATTTTTAATTATTAGTTTGCATGTAATGTATTGATAATATGAATGTATTGGTATTTAATGTGCCCTATAAAATGCACGTGGATCGGTAGAATAAGACACATCCCGTTCTTATCATCGGATCTTGATTATTAATTATTATTAATAGTTTCCACACGTCACTAACAGAAACGGGAAGTTAAAGCTGAAGCGGTCAACACTTTGCTGCGTCATCTGAATCAGTCAGGTTGTACATGTCTGAAGGAGCGGCACAAAACCATCATGTCCAAATAAATACAGCTTTCAATAAGTCATTTTTTAGAAAGCTGGAATGCCGCCGGGATCTGAGGCGTTTTTTTTTTTTACCGTGAGGCGTTCACAGTCCTCTCCTCTGCTCCTCACAACGGGACGACTCACCGTCTCACTTTCAGGCCGCGCCATGACTTGTTTGATATAAACGGGGTATCATCTACATAAGGATCATACTATTGATCTAATGGTCCAATAGTATGATCTAAAGAGTGTATTTACTAATGTTATGACAACAACGAGTCATATAATTCATATGTGAAAATAATAAAAACATGAATGTTGTTTCTCTATTCAGCCTCATTAAAACGAACACACTTTGACAAATACTATTCCATGAAAGTTAAAAACCTATATTTAAAAAAAAAAAGGTATAAATAGTATCCTTGTGTTAGATCCCATAGAGAGGTTAAGGTGTGGTAAATCAGCAGCACTGTGACAGGATCCTTTCAGAGAGCAGCAGGAACATTTCCTCCTCATCATCGAAGAGTATGGGAAGCAGCATGGAGAGAAAGATGAGTGGAAGGATCGTACAGGTTTTATACTATGTGAAATAAAACCCAGGACGGATACCTGATGACCACTGACAAAAAACAACAACAACATCTCTTGTATCATTTCCATATCTCAGCCTCTGGAGAATGAGAGACAGGCTTTGTGACACTCTGAATGCTGCTGTCTCCTACATTGTGTTGGTGCCCAGATGTGAGATGAGCCGGGAGACAAAGCAGAGGTCAGCCGGGCCCATCAGCTTCCTGTCCGCTTTACAAAACCTCCCTGAGGGGGAGGAGGGACCAGGGGAGCTCTGAGGTTAGGGGACACTTCCTATTCCACTCTGTCTGCTCTGTTTACGCAGGGACGGGGGAATTAGTGCGGGGACACACACTTTGATGAAAACGCTGGTTGAACTATGACCACGAGGCAAAGACTAACTAAGACCAACAGAAAGCTTTTGTGTCAGTCAGGAACCTACAGTAGAGTATGATTTGTATGTATCGTTTATTCTCTCATATCTCTAAGAGACCGTCTAACTGCAAGAACAGCTGTCTCAGATAGTCTTTTGGTTTTATTCCTTTAAAACTTATTTTTCTCAAACAGGAAAAAATGCCCAAAAGTCACTGAAGAAGATTACTACAAGAGAAATACATTTTGAAACAAATGCTAAATAAAATGTGACTGCGGGCCGAGCCAGACGTCATGTCATCTGGTGGTTCAGGCCTTGTCGGGCCCATAAATGTTAAAGAGCAGACCTAAGACATGGCTGAGACATATGGACATTAATGTCAGAAGACTAAGGACATAGTTGTTGGCTCTTTATCACCTGAATCCTATCTGGATACTCATGTTGATATGAAATTAAAAAGATTCATGCTGTGTTTAAAAGAGTCTATTTCCTCAGGAAACCCAAGTCCTTCCAGGTCAAGAGGAAGTCCTGTCTGATGCAGTTGTACAGTGCGTTAGAGGAGCAGCAGGACTGCTTGTGAACCACACTGACATGTTGACCCAAAGGCTGGCTCTAGAAGCAGTTTCAGGAGAAAAGGTACAGATGGAACAAAGCTCCTCCCCTGAATAGTTTTAGCAGCTTAATGCCGTCAGACCACAAGTGTTTCCACTCACATACACTCTCTCCTCATTCCGTCTTTCAGGCCTAATGGGTATGTACAGTCGTTACTTTTTGTGTTTAGACAGTGTTTTAATGATACACATACATATCATTATAATTCTGAATGACAAAACTATCAAAGTTAGGTTTTTTCTGAAGTTCTATCTCCATTTGTACAGCAGTTAGCAGCCGATTTAAAACCAGTCAAGGTTCTGAGATCTATCTGATAACTTCAATATTGACTGTCCAAACCTGACAGTTATTTAACTACTTATTTGTCTATCTTTTTTAACTGAACAAACAAAATTGAATTGAAATATAGATAAATATGAACCTCCACCACCTTGGTTTGATGACTTTAGGTGCTCTTACCCTCCAATATAACAGCATAAACTCTTACTGTAACAGTCTACTCAGTCCTACCTGGTCCCAGTCCTAGTCCCGGTCCTCAGCTCTTCCAGCTCCACTCGGCTGTGTCTGTTTCTCCTGGCCTCTGACAGCATGTTCAAAAGGCCGTGAGCAGCCTTGTTGCTATCAGTTACTGCTCTAATCCTCCTGATCGTCGTGCCGTGGATAAACCCGGCTGAAAGCAGCCTGTAGGTCAGACTGACGGGCCTCTCGGGCTCCAGCGGAGCTTGGCACCCCGGACCGTAGCTCGGTCCTGCATGAGTTCACAGCAGTGCTGGATGACAAAGGAGGGTTTTGCTCCGTTGCTTTTTTAATTTTAAAGGGCCTCTCTTACTCTCCCCTTTTTAAAAGAAAAGGATGCAGCACCCAGGCCTGTATAGCAGCAGACTAACAGGGACGTGTTTGAAGTGGAGGAAGCGCTTGTTCGGAAGGCCCAGGGTGAGCTGCTGTTTGGTCCTTCTGGGTCCTGAAGGAACAGGACAAGGTCTTTAGGACAACAGAACCCTTAATGTGCTCTGATATCCACGTCTGCCCTGCCTTGGATCCAGTCATTTCATATGATCCTAAAAGATTCGTGGTTATGAATGCAGATTTGAGGAGTGTTGCTGATATAACCAGAGGCTGTGTTATTAATTCTTTCCATGTTTTATGTTGAAATGATTCTTTCATTAGTCACACTGTCTGACAAAAGACCAAACATGGCTAGCGTTGAGATGGCACTCATTTAGTGTTGCTTTAAACTCATTTGTGTTATCAATTGTCGTTTACTCTTGTTATTTCATGTGTTTATAACATACATATCTAACACAAGATAATATAAGTTGATAAAATGACTCCTGATCACGTTGAAAATTTCAATTTACAGTTTTTCCTAATGGCTTAGGCTCATTTTTGAAACAGTGTAACCATCACAACTGTTTGATGGGATTGATTTCAACTCTATAGCATGTCTGTAACTCACCCCAACATTCCCTTCATGCTTTAGAACCTAGTTATTGTGTCAGTATATTAAAGAATGAAAAGATGAAGATTTCTTCACCAGGTGAGTGAAATGTTTCTTATATACAACTCTCTGTTTTGTGCTGCTTACTGTACTACACTAGAGTGTTGTCCAGCTCTAGTCTTTTTCATTTCATATTTTCACAGTAGTTCAGAGTTCACTGGGAAAAGTCAGCGCTGTAAAAAGGAATAAACGTTTGTAAGTATACAGTGAATTGATTTGTGCATCTGAATTAGTAATGTGAACACGTACTGTAAACAGAAAAGTCCTGTCCCATCTTTCATGTAAAATCATAAACAGTGAACCGAAGATGTGCCACAAACTGACATCCATGCAAAAGAAAAAAACAACGACAATGTCATGTCGATGCTGCATTTTCTAGTGTTAAACCTTGGAAAGCCTATTAACGCCATTTGAGGTAAAAAAAAAGAAAAAAAAAAAAAAAAATGTACAAGAATATTAAGCTGCAGTAGTTCAGTTCAAAACCACAAGTTGTTCTTCTCACAGAACGTAACACCATGTTATATATTTATGGCAAATTATTCTGCACTGTGAATTCAACAACATCACAGTCAAGGAACACAAAAGGCAACCCATTTGTATCATTGTGTGCATTTATTGAAGTGGAGGCTTATGTCTAAAAGACCTGAGATGTGTATTTCTACACACACACAGAGGTCATGCAGGTCGTCTGGTACTGACTCTGTTTACTTCAGACTTCTACAGTCCCGACGTAGACAGAATATTCATTTGTATGTCTGTTTGGACTTTAATAGTATGGAACTGGCCCTGGGTTTATGCAATAACCATGTTCACATGCACACAGCTGTGTGTTACTGTGTGTATTGTTTTATATGTCCATCTATTTACTGTTTTTATTAGTAGTCATTTTTACTTTAATTTTTAGTTATTATTCTGCTATTATTAGTGCTACTATTACTACTGTCATTATATAAATCATTTCTGTCACATGGATTGACTATGTTGTAATTGTATTATGTTGTTCACTCTGTACACATGACATCTATAACACTTCTGTCCATCCTGATAGAGGGGTCCCTCCTCTGGTGGACTGCTGAGGTTTCTTCCCAGTTCAAAGTTTTTGGGAGGATTTTTTCTTATCCAATGCGATTAAACATATAATAAACAAATACATTTAATTGCATTGATATTATTTAAATACCTTCTGTGGTGATTCTTTGCCTGTGAATTGTATTTATTGTTTTATGATCTACAGAGTCGCTTTGTGAAATGTCCCAAAACCACATTGGACCTCATCATGTCTGTGACTCACCTGTGATATCACACAGAAAACTCTCTTTAATATGTGATGTCTTACACATCTGAAAATGATGGGATATTTCTTGCATGTGAAATGGATTTCCATATGTGATACACTGTAAGATATGATTTGTCCAACGCTAATAATCCAACAAGCACATTAAATAGTTTTCTGTCCTAAGTAATAACTGTTGATGGAGGCAGGATCAAATGTTTACTGCAAATCAAATAGCTCTTTTCAAATGTCTGAAATAATTTCATTACAAACAGCATCATTAACAGAGACATTTGTTTAATAATTTGGAGCTATTTTGAAATGACAATGAAGGCTGTAGTGTGTGAAATTTATAAAAGAGAATCCTTGCAGCAGGAATATGACCTTGGCCTGATGTAATGGACCGTCTCCTTTTACTTTCCATTATCTTCTCTCCTTCTGTCATCTTCACACCAACCATCAGCCAAAAGCTATTATCATTCCGGCTGAATATCATACTTTAAATGCCCTAATTAAAACGGTGTTGCTTTGTGTCTTTAATCTGATAGTGCTGATTGAATCTGTGTGGCAGTAAGTACCACTGTCTGTAAAACCCTGGGGAGGTTTTCTATTAGACAGTCTCGGGCTTCTTTCTCTCTACTCTGGCTCTTGGAGGTCATTCTCTGTTTTTCTATGAGCAGCCAGGTATTAAAATGATGATAACATTTCATCTACAGAGAATACACTGGCAGTGTATGGAGAAGGTCTGTACCCAGAGAAAATTCGGTCCAACAACAGGAGCATTTTATTTTTCTTCATTTGCCTCCTCTCATTTAAAAAAAAGGCCTGTTGTTGCTCTATATCTCCTCCTGCTGTGATGCTTTTGCATGCTGCATCACACAGATCATCTGTCAATCAAACAGTATGGGCGGATCAATTTGAATTTTATGAGATTTCAACAATCTCTCCTTTGTTCAGCCATGGTTACTAACACACACTGTTCACCTCTTTCTTTATATATTCGTCATTGTCATGTTTGGAATTTGTGTCCTTAAATGAAAAATATTTTACAGTGCTCAATATACATATCTTGTTCCCTCAATTTAGTTCCCTTTAAATAATTAATTTATAACCTCAAACATATACTTTGTGCACTTGAAAACAACAAGTATAACATTTAAGCATTTAGAATATTCTAAATAATTTGGGATTTTTCTGTTCAGTTCTATTTCCTGGACTTGTGATGAACATGATGGTGTATGATGATGTGATGCTGCTTCAAGCAATAAAAGCCTTGGTGCTATAACTGTCCATATGGTCGGGTACTTCTGCAGGTAATGTGTAGAAATAATACAGAACAGTGTAGCTCACATGCTTCTTTGCTGTGGATTAAGAGCAAACGTTGCTGTCATGCATGACAGTTTGTCCTGGCTTGATATTACAACACATTATTGTATTTATTACCTGTTTTTATCAGAAATGTCATATTGCATCACTGCAGAGCATCACACTTTGGACACAGCCTGTTTCATCGTCTCCCCTCTGGGAGGCGCTACAGAACACAGTGCACTAAACAACCAGACACAAGACCAGTTTCCTCCTACAGGGCACCACTGATGAACACTGACATCAGTCACTTAGTGTGCATATCCCGTAACACCAAAACATTCACTCAACTACAAATTATAAAGGATTTATGCTTAAAAATGTACATAACAACTAGTGTGGTCAAATATAAATTCTGCTTGTTAGACAGTATAAAGACATGTATATAAAGTACAATAGTTGTTTACAATTTACACAAATACTTGGCTTGTATATAGATATTTTATGTTGTTGGTCATTGTTTTCATTATTTTTAAATATTCACCTTTCACCGACTTTAATATACATAACAGTTGTTTTAATGTTTATTTGTACATCTCTTTGTTCAGCTTTAGCTCAGCTTTTATCTTCCTGTAAGTTGTTCTTGGAACTGTTTGTTAATGTGAACATGGAGAGCAGCTTCAAACCAAAGTCACATTGCTTGTATGTGTACACATACGTGGCCTATAAAGCTCATTCTGATGGTGTATGTAATGGATGAAATCACAACAGTTACTGAGCTGGATCCATCTCAGTGACAGTGACTCCATCTGCTAATAAAGACTGAGTGAATGGTGAATGAAAATGAAAGCAGCACCATTCGAGATAACCTGACTCTGAACTCATCTTTACTAGATAATGGCATGGAAAAGCACGATTTTGTTGTTTGCTTCATCAAAATGCAGAGTGTAAATGGCAGATGGCATTAAATCTAAAAATGTATCCACCTTGGTGTGGATGTAATCCACAGATGAGAAGAACATACATATTCCAATCTGAAGGCCACAACCTGTGAGTGAATTCAGACCATATTGCAGTGCAGCCTGACTCAGAGAAAGAGGACAGCATTAGTTCTTTAAACATTTTGCTTATGTTTAAGCGGCAAACCCCTCTAGACCCGTAGAAGTTATGACTCCTGTCTGTCTGAGGATTCTTCTACTTACTACTCAAAAGATTCTGATACTGAAACTATGTATTTGTGAAGCGTTTATAATGATTAACATCTTAAGTAGGAACCAGTGGGCTTGGAGCTGAGAGCCACAGACAGAGTAGGTCTTTGTTGACCATAGGTCAAATCTAGAACAATGCTAGACTGGTCCTTTCACCCAGAGTTAGGTTTAGGAAAACTGTTAAAACTGTGATGATGAATCAGTTTAAAAGCACAACCACCAGGGACACATCTCATAATGCAAACATCACCATTATGGGGCTACTGTGGCTCAGTGGTTGAGCAGGGTCGTCCTTCAATCAGAGGATCGGTGGTTTGATCCCTGCCATTCAAGTCCATGAAGATGTATCTATGGGCAAGACACTTTTTCAAACAGGCCATCACAGATTCTTGTTCACCTTTAAATTGCACAAGTTGTGTTCATTTGTGTACTGAGGAAGCTTTCACAATTTTAGGGAGGTTCATTTTAAAATAAATATGAATTTTGTTGTCTTACCTGCATGGTGATGGTCTGGATAACGCTGGCGTCCGATCAGCAGGTGTTCCTCTTTGATTGGTACTCTGTTAACAGCCATTTCCATAGCAGTTTGCATCAGATGTAAACTAGATTTTATAGACTCGCATGCATGTGCTTGTGTATTTGTATTCTGTATCATATAAATTGTTCGTTTTTATTCGCCTGTACAGGTGTGTAAAGATTATTAGTTTATAACTAATCCATCCATTTCATCTATCCACTTGTTCAAAGATGCCCTGTCTTCTTTTTATATGTTTAGTTGTCCATAATAACATGTATTAATTCATGCTATCACTCATACTTTTCTATAATCTATTGATGAATGATCTGTTCTCATGCTTGGAGTAAAACCTCCTAATTGTTTTTGTATACATTACCTTATCAAAGAGTTACGTTGTAGATTTGATTCCATCATGCAATTTCATTTACAGTTAATTTCACAATACATGTGACAGATACACTCATAGCCTGCAGATAAGTTGAAAAGAACAGTAAGTTAACGGTCTGTGATTATGTCTTTGATGAGTTTAAAAAGATCATATTCATACATAACCGCTGATTTATTTATCCTTAAAGTCAGCGCAGCTCATTCAGATGAACAGAGATAAAGTGATCAGATTGAAAAAAGTCATCCACTCAACTTATAAAGATATAACTCCTGTACCTGTGATAGAAAACACCACATGGGTAAGCGTCCTTAATCATTGTGCTACATCATGTCAGATCCGTGCCTAAAGAGATATGTCTAAATCGAATAGCTATACAGTCACCAGGTGAGCAGCCTCAGCTTTAATGTAGCTGTCAAAAGGCTTATCCAATGGCTGCTCCCACGGCTGTGTCAGTTTGATCAAACTGGAAGCCGACTGAAATATGGACCAAGACCAACATGGTGCATAATGACAGGTGGTGTGTCTAATGTAATGTCTACATTTCATACCAATAAGGTCAAGAGGCCACCATCTACATCATTAATGTAGCTGTCAGAAAGCTCCTCCAATTACTGCTCTCAATTGGCTGCAGCTTGTCAAGGTTCTTTAGCACTGATGCATCTACGATTAAACCGTGTAGTCCGTGTGTGTGTGCGTGTGAGTGTGTGTGTGTGTGTGTGTGTGTGTAGACTTACCTGTGTGTATGTGCAGTTGGCCTGACAACTTCTAATGAATCAAGTGATTAACCACCTCAGGAACAAATTGTAGAAGAAATTACATCTTAGAAAATCTGAATTATACATCCTGCAGTAGTAAAGCAGAAGCTGTCAGACTGGTTGTGAAAGACATGGGCTGCTGGTGGTGATGTGTGTAGAAAACAGAATGATCATGTTGTGTATAAAAACAATGGCGATGGCTGTGAATACAAATTCATTCTTTAACAGATAAGTCTGGCGATTCTCTCTTGTCTACACAGCACATGTGCAGAGCCAAACCAACAATCAGTGTATCTATTAACAAGTATTGTGTATGTATTGAAGCAAACCAGGGGAAAGCCAAGTAGATCCAGGACGTGGGTTCAGGTGCTGGAGACAAGGGGTGCTGACCAGGAGGTAATGAAGAAGACTCAGCTCTCTCTCTGCTCTACCCAGAGGACAGTGGAACTGCCAAGCCTTCAGAGAGAAGATTCTTTAGTTCAAGTTTGACCCCATCCCCAACCTCTTTATTAAAGGACACTTTTTGTTTCTTAACATCTTCCTCTGAATCCCATGTTATATAGTAAATCTTGCCTCCCCGTCCCCTGGGTTGCCACAGTATCAAAGCCTGATGTATCTCATTCCTCAGAGCTCCATTGTTTCCCAAACACATCAATGAGCCACATTTTTGCACTGGTTTACATGTCCCTTCACTTTCACAAACACACATCTTAAACATCTCATCCAAAGAATGTTTGTCATGTGAAGATATACATATGCACACCCTCTCTTACCTATATCTCTTTCTGGATTATGACATTATTCAGTGTGCCAGACGCCATACCTTTCTACATTTTAATTCAATTCATATTATTTTGTATAGCCCAAAATCACACATTACAAATTTGCCTCGGAGGGCTTTACAATCTGTACACATGCGACATCTTCTGTCCTGGAACCCTCACATCGGCACAGGAAATACTCCCTTAAAAATAAACCCTTCAACAGGGAGAAAAAAGGAAGAAACCTATGGGAGAGCGACAAAGGAGGGATCCTTCTTCCAGGATGGACAGAATGCAATAGATGTCATGTGTACAGAATGAACCACATAACAGTTACAACACATTCAATGTATATGACATAAATTATTCATATACTCACAGTAGTAAGCAGAGTAACGAAGGGAAAAATGTAAGACTACTTATAATAAAAGCAGCAATGACTATAGT
Source organism: Anoplopoma fimbria (assembly GCF_027596085.1). NCBI lineage: Eukaryota > Metazoa > Chordata > Actinopteri > Perciformes > Anoplopomatidae > Anoplopoma > Anoplopoma fimbria. The sequence goes on along the minus strand of NC_072451.1, from coordinate 8,495,985 downwards.
AGAATTAAAATAATGATATACGGAATAGTAATAATAATGTGACTAATAATAATAATAATAATAATAATAATAATAATAATAATCGAAGTAGCAGTGGGTGTCAGCCGGGTCACAGCAGGAGGCACGACCACGGTCCAGGTACCACAACGATGCAAGGAAATCTGGGAGGCAAGAAAGCGAAAGGGTTTCAGGGTAGAAGCAAAGCCAATAAGGGTATTGGTACAGGGAATAGTAATAGTAATGTGACTAATAATAATAATGATATAGGGAATAGTAATAGTAATGTGAGTAATAAAGTAATAATAATAATGGTAGTAGCAGTGGGTGTCAACAGGGCCACAGCAGGAGGCACGACCACAGTCCAGGTACAGCCACGATTTATGGAAACCTGCGAGGCGAGAAAGCACAAAGACTCCAGGGTAGAAGCAAAGCCAATAAGCGTAATAGTACAGGGAATAATAATAGTAATGTGACTAATAATAATAGTGGTAGTAGCAGTGGGTGTCAGCAGGGCCACAGCAGGAGGCGTGATTATAGTCCAGATATAACCCAGATTCATGGAAACCTGCGAGGCGAGAAAGCACAAGGACTCCGGGAAGAAATATAGTCAGTAATGTGCATAAATAGGAGATTAATATATAAAGATGGAAGGAGAGAAGAGGAGAGAGGAGCTCAGTGTATTCTAGGTAGCCCCCCGCCTGTCTATGCATATAGCAGCATATCTAGGGGCTGGAGCCAAGGCGAACCTGAACCAGCCCTAACTATAAGCGCTATCAAAAAGGAAGGTCTTAAGCCTACTCTTAAAAGTGGTGAGTGTGTCGGCCCCCTGGACTGAAACTGGAACCTGGTTCCACAGAAGAGGAGCCTGATAACTGAAGGCTCTGGCTCCCATCCTACTTTTAGATACTCTAGGAAGCACAAGTAACCCTGCATTGAGGGAGCGCAGCTCTCTAGTTGGGTAATATGGAATTATAAGTTCCTTAAGATAAGATGGTGCCTGGCCAGTTAGAGCTTTTGTAGGTGAGGAGAAGAATTCTTGATTTAACAGGGAGCCAGTGCAGAGAAGCTAAAACCGGAGTAATATGATCTCTTTTCTTAGTTTTTGTTAGAACACGTGCTGCAGCATTCTGGATCAATTGTAGAGATTTAAGAGACCTATTAGAGTAGCCTGATAATAACAAATTGCAGTAATCTAGTCCAGAGGTAACAAATGCATGAACTAGTTTTTATGCATCGCATTGTGACAGGATTTGCCTGATTTTGGAAATGTTACGTAAATGAAAAAATGCTGTCCTTGAGATCTATTTTATAGAAGTTAAAAGACAAATCCTGATCAAAGATAACTCTGAGGTTCTTTACGGTAGTGCTGGATGCCAGAGCAATGCCATCTAGAGAAACTATATCGTTAGATAATTGATTTCGAAGGTGATCTGGGCCTAGTAGAATAACTTCATGTGCTACATCTTTGAATCCCGGCGAAGGCCTGTTTCAGTGTAGACTATACTTTGAATTCTTCCAAGAACTGGGTGTTACTCAAAGTCAAGGACCCCTCCTTGGTAGGAAGGGACCTTGAAGTAGGGTCCAGAAGATAGGCTCCTTCCTAGAATTATGAGAGCACGCTTTGGAACAGTCTAGTGAGTGTATGGATTTATTTGGAATAATTCAGAATATAACAATTTTTTTGAAGGAATATTGAAAACAAGTCAGCCTAACAAGTAAATGTAAAAAACAACACAATCACAAACTCATCAAAACCATCTTTGTTAGTCTAGTAATTTGACTTCCATCAATCTCCCACTCTGATTTGGTCTAGTGTCCCCTGAAAACAGTTTTTGATTTCGTGTGGTGCTACTTGTTTGGTTGTTTTTTGAGTGACAATGTTTTCTTAATTTAATTGAGTTTTGTTTATTTGCACAGGCTTACCTACTTTTTTTTAAAATCTTGCAGTGTGTTGAGCTCACAGGGCCACCATATGATTTTGACATTAGCTGGTGCTTTCTCAACAATGTACTATTTGGTTTAGTATTACAGAAATATTTCAGCATTTGTTTTCCTAGCTGTTTAATTATACGTATTACCTCGGACTGCCTCTATTCTTATCATTTTTCCATGTTTTAAAATTACCATTTAAAAAATGACGGCAGGCTCCCTAACACTAACATACAACAATGGAGTTGATCTTTTCATGAATGAAGCTTTTTTTGGTTTGTTTATTGCAAACGACGTGAAATAATGAAATGTCCTCCTCGCTCCACTGTCTCATTGGCATAGTAATCTGGGTTACACATTTGGAAAAAAACATCAACTCTCATATGACGGGGGGTTATTTCCATTAGAAAAATATATTTATTCATTTCCGTCCCTGTAAATCTGTTGTATTGTACTTTTGACCAAGAGCTCTTCGTGCAGAGAAACGTTAGGTAACACGGTGCATAAAATAATTATACATCAAAAAATAAGCGAATATACCATTAATAACATTGTACCGACCCCCCTCAGTATTTCGGAATGTTGTAGTCCAACGCGCGTTCAGCGATTTGGCGCTAGAGTGTCTCCGGTTTACTGTACGCTCTAAACCAGCTGCTCTAACACAGACACTTTACTCTTTCAGTTTGTGGCTGGGCTTTAAAAATACTTAACCCTATGACGTTAATTGACAACCATGTCTGAAGAGGACAGTAAGGTTTCGGACGAACTTTTCAAAGATGTCAAATTCTACGTGGTAGGGGATATTGACCAAAAGGTGAGGCTCTGAACGGTAGCTCCTTGTAGCTAAATTGGTAGCAGGCTAAGTTGCTAGCACCATTCAATCTAAATGAAGTGCTGCAGGAGAAGCTAACTACCTAGCTAACTGGCTGACATGCTACATGAAAAACAGTGAGCTTGATCTTCTGGCTAACATTAAAGTATTGCGGCGATCCCTATGCAATGTCTTGCAAACTTATGTGAGGTTGTGTTCAGGACAGTCGACTTCACTGGGAGTCGTTTGTGTAGAAGCTAACTTACCTAGCATTAAGGTTACACTTTTCATGCAGCCCCTTAGCATTAGCTAGGAGTTTTGTAGTTGCTCAGAGGGTAAGCTGCTAGCTTATGCCTGCGGTTTAACGTTATATCCCCCGGGGTTTGCTTAGCTCGTCATAAAGATGGCGTGTGTTAGCTTGCTCTTCCTAAACCCTAACCCTCAAGCGCAGTACTGATACTGCGCCGTCCTGCTGGGGGAGTGAAATACCTATGTGCACAGGATAATGCACGGTGTTGTTCTGCATCAACCTGTGACTATCAACATCTTGCTCAATTGGGAGCCCCTTACTGCGCATGTGTGCATGCTGTTCGACTCGTTCGTGCTGTGGACCTGTGGCAAAGAGCTGTCCTTCCTGCTAAATAGTGCACCCCAGTCGCACCACTTTCTCAGCGTGTTTATATACAGCGGAGGCGATGTTAGGTGTACACCACCCTGTGAGGTTATTGCTCAAGTGACTACAAACACGATATATATATATATATACACACACTTCTACAACATTATAGTAGCTAGTCTATAGAGCCTTTTAATCTAAAACGTCTGGCCAACATCTTATTTTGAGTTCTTCGGGAACTATGTTTCAAATGCCAATTGATTCGTATAATTTCCTGGTAGTGCACAATTATATGTATATGCACAATTCTTTTTTTCCCCCTGTTTGCGTTTCAGTCCTAACACTGACTGCTTCAGATCTAAGATGGCACAGCATGTCTCTCGTCTTTCATGTCTTTTTGCTGAGGCCTCATACAGGGGTTTCTATGGATGCCTTGTTGAAATGGGACCCTCAAACAAATTCATGGTTTGAGAAAGCTGTGCTGAAACAATGTCAGAATGTGTGAAACTTGCAGCAGTGGGTCTGTGACCGAATAGCTGCTAAATGCAGGACAAAGTCCAGACGTATCTGATAAGTATCAGGGTTATAATAAATGGTTTGTTGAAACGCTGCAGCCTTTGAAATCGATCAAAGATTTCTTGAATTCTGTGGATTTTAACATGTTGATAGACATGTAGTCATTACTTACTAAATTATCACAAAAGAGATGCCGTCGGGATTCTGTGACAGTGATTGATTTTCTTTGTTTCATGGTTAATCTCAGCAGCATGTCGGAATGCTGTGTAGAAGCTCTATCTTTTTGTCTAAAGCAGTCCCTCCTCAAGATAACTTCTAGCTGTTATCTCATTTTTAATATAACCATGCTCCAAACTTGTCTATTGACTTAATTTTGATACACTCCTATGAAATGAACGGCACTGAACTGTGTACAGTTGCTTCATCTCCGATAACTTCTATGTTAGTAGAGCTGCATTGCTATCAAAGTAACTCCCAGAGGTGATTCAAGTATTTTTGAGAACTTTCATACTTACGTCTCTTTATTTTGAATGGTATGATCTCTGGCCTGTGTTAACACTGAGAGGAGCGTTGGTGTCATTGTTTCAGCTAGTCTGGACTGAAGTAGAATCTTACTGATCCTTCAGCTGATGTTCCAGGTTGTGCAGCTGCTGAAGGCGGGAAAAGGGAAGGAGGTGTCCTACAATGCTTTGGCCACACACATCATCGCAGAGGACGGGGACAACCCCGAGGTGGGCGAGTCCAGAGAGGTTTTTGACCTGCCTGTTGTCAAGGTAAGGGTTGCACCATTTCTTCCTTTTTATTTTGGGTCAAAAGTGGTTCTGCAGCTGTCGTCTTATCCCAACATAAAGACTGGAAACAGAGAGATAACAAATAAGCATATTTTGCAACATGTTGAAGTATTCCTTTAATAAATAGAGATAGAGCATGTGGGAGGGGATCATTTTGTTAGTCTTGTTGTTAATGTTCAACCTCTGTCAAATAGTAACAGTGAGTTAAAGTCACTATGAATTAGTGTTACTGAGAGAGAGACAGATGTAGAAATCATGCATTGACCTATTGTTGTCCTCATGTTTTACAGCCATCCTGGGTGATCCTCTCAGTCAGATGTGGAGACCTGTTACCGTATCCTTCCACCATCTAGTCCAAAACACCTCAAATGGCTGCAACAGCTGAATGTTAATGTTTACAATTTCAGAAATAAAAAAAAATGTATTTTTTTAGCGATTCGTTGGCCTAAAAGGTTATAGAATTTGTGGAATTAATCAATAAGAGCGGACTAATTTCCTTTGTTTTTCCATAACCATGAACTCTACAGAGTTACAGGCTTCTCCCCAGAATCAGGACAGATATTCTTTGGTGTGACAGCTTGTCTTCCCAGGGTAAGTGTGTGGGTGTGTGTGTGTGTGTGTGGGTGTGTGTGTGTGTTCTCTACATGAACATATCATGGCATTTTGAAAGATATGCAGACAGAATGGGTTCGTGGAATTATTCAGCAATCAAGGCATGGGCTGTTTCTAAACACACAAAGAATGCTCCTGTTGCAGTTCTCCTTTACTTAACTTTGGGAGGTCTGTCCTTAGACTGGGCTTGCAGTTTTAACTTATGAAAGTCAAAAAGTAGTCCAGCATCTTAAGCTCATTATTGTCTATGTATTTCTGTGTGTGTGTTTTTGTTTGTGCACAGCTTCCAGATGATCTAAATGCTTTGTGGGCTTACATAACATTTTATGGAGGAGAATGTCAACTTAACCTCAACAAGAAGGTCACCCACTTAGTAGTGAAGGAAACAAAAGGGGTAAGTGCATGCTCTGTGTGGGATCTTTACCATTTTATTATTTACACTGCGCATGTTATTGCTCAGAATTTCATTATGTGTATTTCAAATTTAAATTTTTTTTTACCTCCAGGCGAAGTTTGAGTGTGCCCTGAAACACCCGAGCATCAAGATTGTCACCCCGGACTGGATAACAGATTCTGTTAAAGGTAATGTTAGTGCTGCTGTAACTTATGGATGTGTGCATTCATTTTACTTTTGGAGTATTATCTGATGTGCTGACTGAGCTTTTAGGATGTGTTTCTATAATTTGGTAAAGACCAATCTGCAGATTATTGTCTCCATTAATTGATGTATTATTTGGTTATAAATCAGAGAAAAGTAAAACATATCTGTTATAATCTTCCACTGTCCAAAGCCATGTGTTCAGATAACTTGTTTTTTTAGTCCTACTCTGAACTGCTGTCCGTATCAGCAGAACTCTGCTCACCAAAACAAGGAAAGTAACAACGCGGCTCTAGTTACTCACCAAATATCTAATTAAATCAGATTCACCATCTTTTCTGAATCTGTCCAAGCATCTCTTGTAATTTGGCAAACACAGGCATGTGTTAAAGTATTATTTTACTGTAAAATGGACAGTCTTCCAACAGTGAGAGGAACATTTTCTTCACAAACACCATTTCAGGACAACACAGCACTTTCTACAGTTACTGTTGTGTCTTCCTGATTTTAGCAGCTTTTCTCTCATCTACTTCTGAATTTATTATAATTTTGTGGGCTGTTGTTTTGAAAGCTTCTCGCCGTCTCCCGTGCTGCAGTACCACTCTATGCCTGAACTGCTACTGATTCACAGGGTGGGGTGCTGTTTTAGGAAAAAAGCCTTATCAAACACTGTTTAAGGTGATATCTGGTGGCAAATATATATATATATATATATAAATATATATATATATATATCAAAAGAAATCAAATAAACGATAGAACCATGGTGTCTGTCATGAATGGCCCTCTCTAGAGTAAGCGTTTTGTTTGTTCTTGGCTTCTGTGGAAACATGGTAGACTCCGTAAAGAGAACCTGATCTGTATGTAGATTTAAATGTCTCATAATGAGAACACAGTGATTCCTAATTTCAGGCGACTATACACTAATGAAAACATACTAATTAATGTTCTATCCCATTTCTGCCAATAGATCCCCCTAAAAGCTACACACTGGACATTTTAATGTACAGTTTCTCTCGGATCAGTTAAGCTGGCATTACTCTTAAGCAAAACTTCAACCCAAAAAAGCAGTGAGGCTTCTTAAGAGTTTCATAGACATGAAGGTCAACTGTTTTAATGACATTCTGTCATCATTTCTCCATTAGACATGTATATAGGCAAATAGAAACTGACTGTCAAAGAAGAAAAAAACGTAAGCCTGCAGCTGGTTTACAAATTGATAAATGCTGTTTCATGATGACAATGATGAGATCAATCTAAAGGTATATCAAAATCTTTCATTTGAAAGTCGTATGTGTGTGTATATATATGTATATGTATATATATATGTGTATATATGTATATGTGTATATATGTGTGTGTGTGTGTGTGTGTGTGTGTATATATATATATATATATATATATATATATATATATAATCACTGTGATCAGATCATATATAACCAACTGTGACTCATTCCCTCTTTCCACCTTTTACAGACAAAAGCAGGAAAGATGAGGTGCTCTTTCACCCCAGACTCACGTATTTGGAGCCTGAGGAAGAGGAGGAGAGCGAAGCAGAGTCATATGACCAGCGCTCCCATTCAGATGGAAGCTACAGCCCCCAGCGATCCCGGCTGTCCAGCGGCGGCTCATCTGGTGAGGAGTCCAGCCCCCGCAGACGACCAGGACCCAAAAAACTCAACTCCGTCTCCCCTTCCTCTCCCCGCAAACCTGAGCGCCGCAGCGAGCGCATGTTCGACGATTCTGACGACGACTCCTCCACAGAAAAGGAGGGCACCAACCTCAACTGGACGCCGGCTGAAGTCGTCACGCCAACCCCCCCTGTTCCGACCGGCACAGCCAGACGGCGAGGCGGCCCTCCCGGCACCAAAGACCCAGTTTCGTCGGCAGGCAGTGGGCTGATTAACCTGTGTGCCACGGTGCCTCCTGTTCCTGGCAGTGGAGGAGCCATCCCTGCAGAGGCCCGCTCTGCTGCTGCTGCCATCAGTCACACCACACAGCAAGGTCAGTATGTCAGGAAGGTTCAGAACCACGTCCTCCTAGTTACAGGTCTATATCAACATGACCTACATTAAAGTGTAGGGAACAACCATCTGACAGGTCCAAGTCTTGTTCTCAGACCGAGTCAGACCAGGCTCTCAGGTTTGAGGTATGTCAGATTGTGTGATGAATATTTGTTCAGTCGTTGCGCTTCAGTGGATATGAAATTCATCTGAACCACGCATGTTTTAAAATACAGCAAAAAACAACCTTTGGACATTGGCTGACCCAGTTTTTTCAAATAGACATTATTTAAAAGTGGTGCTTATAATGAGTCAGCCAGTGTGGTCTGGGCCAGTCTACGTCCTGGCCCGATGTGTTGGTTTGACAAGCTGTAGTGACAATTTGGGGCTAAATTTTGACCCAGTCTGTCCGGTTCTCCCAAACTCTCAGGGGTCCTCAGTGGACGTGTATCACAGTGGGATGTAGAATCACCATTTGGGTTGACAACCAAATATTTCAACATGATTTTGTTCAAGAATGAATTGTGATCAGGCCATCCCCAAATCATACAATGTAAAAGGGCCTCCAGGATGGAATATTTTGGCAATTGGTTTCTTCTAAAAAGTAGAATATTTCCATCAGTAGGAGATTATTCGACATGTTAAAAGCTGTAATACAATAATGTTGTGTCCTTCAACAGTGATGGACTGTCTTGATTAAAACTCCTTCTGATCACATTATTACCAAAAATGCAAATAAAATATTATCAGCCTATTAACCCTCTGAACGTCAAGCAGTTGCGGGGCGTTTTTCGCTCCAGTCACATTCTTGTCTCTGTGTTTTTGATATCAAATGTCTTTTGTGCAGAATAGCACAGTTCAATGCCTTAAATCATAATATAGAAAAAATGCAAGATCAATTTTTAACTTGTATTTTACCAGTTACCAATGTTTGGGGAAAAATGGATGCAAACTATATATATTAAGCTATTCACATTTTTACAACCTCTACTTCCAGCCTCTCCTCTGCTCTCTGCTCTGTGTTCAGCAGCCTGCAGTCTAGTCGAGGTTTCAGGGAATTTTTGTAACGTGACTGTTGGTCTTAGGCGGTTCAATCATGGCTTCCTAGTTGTGCTGAGGATGATCACAACTGAGCACAGAATGTTTTTTCCAGCATCAGGTTACTCCAAAAGGTTTATTTGTGGTGATTTTAAATAGGACATGCTGAATAAGCATGTTTTGATGAAATATCACAAATTAAAGCTATCGGATTCTTTTTCTGTCGAAAGCGTTTGTCACACAGGATGTGTTTAAGGACCCTCTGAAATATGAATATCTGACGATTCTGCCATTTTCTTTACAGCTTCTGGCTGTGATAAACGGTGTAGTTTTGGCGATTGTTTGAAGAAAACATGCTTTTCCATCCTGCAGAGGGTTTTGGGGTTCAGAGGGTCACTGATACAGTTAAAAGGGCTTAAAGCATACTACCTAGTGTTGGAGTTGTCAGCCTTCTCTCCAATATAATGGGACTAGATGGCGCTAAGCTGTTGGTGCTCAAAGCACCACAAAATGGACCCTCCTACGAAGCCTCCTTCCAGACAGCATGACTGGTTACCCTTTTTTTCAAATGGAACTATTAGTTTGAACACCACAAGCCAAGTGTGATATAGTCCCATTTACAGTCAGGTCCATAAATATTTGGACATTGACACAATTTTCATCATTTTGGCTCTGTACACAACCACAATGGATTTGAAATGACACAATCAAGATGTGCTTTGAGTGCAGACTTTCAGCTTCAATTTGAGGGTATTTACATCCAATTACAGCAAATGGTATACATGGTCCCCCCTTTTGAAGGGACCAAAAGTAATTGGACAAAGTAGTATAATCATAAATCAAATTGTCACTTTTAATATTTGGTTGCAAATCCTTTGCAGTCAATGACAGCCTGAAGTCTGGAACCCATAGACATCACCAGACGCTGGGTTTCATCCCTGGTGATGCTCTGCCAGGCCTCTACTGCAACTGTCTTCAGTTCCTGCTTGTTCCTCGGGCAGTTTCCCTTCAGCTTTGTCTTCAGCAAGTGAAATGCATGCTCAATTGGATTTAGGTCAGGTGATTGACTTGGCCATTGCAGAACATTCCACTTCTTTGCCTTGATAAACTCTTTGGTTGCGTTTGCAGTATGCTTCGGGTCATTGTCCATCTGCACTGTGTAGCGCCGTCCAATGAGTTTTGAAGCATTTGGCTGAATATGAGCAGATAATATTGCCCGAAACACTTCAGAATTCATCCTGCTGCTTTTGTCAGCAGTCACATCATCAATAAATATGAGGGAACCAGTTCCATTGGCAGCCATACATGCCCACGCCATAACACTACCACCACCATGCTTCACTGATGAGGTGGTATGCTTTGGATCATGAGCAGTTCCTTCCCTTCTCCATACTCTTCTCTTTCCATCATTCTGTTGATCTTTGTCTCATCTGTCCATAGGATGTTGTTCCAGAACTGTACAGGCTTTTTTAGGTGTTTTTTGGCAAACTCTAATCTGGTCTTCCTGTTTTTGAGGCTCACCAATGGTTTACATCTTGTGGTGAACCCTCTGTATTTACTCTGGTGAAGGCTTCTCTTGATTGTTGACTTTGACACAGATACGCCTACCTCCTGGAGAGTGTTCTTGATCTGGCCAACTGTTGTGAAGGGGTTTTCCTTCACCTGGTAAAGAATTCTTCGGTCATCAACCACAGTTGTTTTCCTTGGTCTTCTGGGTCTTTTGGTGTTGCTGAGCCCACCAGTGCTTTCTGTCTTTTTAAGAATGTACCAAACAGTTGATTTAGCCACACCTAATGTTTTTGCTATCTCTCTGAGGGGTTTGTTTTGATTCTTCAGCCTAATGATGGCTTGCTTCACTGATAGCGACAGCTCTTTGGACTTCATATTGAGAATTGACAGCAACAGATTCCAAATACAAATCCCACACTTGAAATGAACTCTAGACCTTTTATCTGCCCCTTGTTAATGAAATAATGAGGGAATAACACACACCTGGCCATGGAACAGCTGATCAGCCAATTGTCCAATTACTTTTGGTCCCTTCAAAAGGGAGGGACCACGTATAAAATGTCTTGTAATTGCTACACCGTTCACCTGATTTGGATGTAAATACTCTCAAATTGAAGCTGAAAGTCTGCACTCAAAGCACATCTTGATTGTGTCATTTCAAATCCATTGTGGTTGTGTACAGAGCCAAAATGATGAAAATTGTGTCAATGTCCAAATATTTATGGGCCTGACTGTATATCACCAAAACTAGGCAACTCACGAAAAACAATCTAGATTTATAAATGCGTAATAAAATACGTATTTCTGATTTTAGGGTGAACTTTCCCTTTAAGCCTCTGAACACCCACACCGGTATCAGTGTATGAATGGGTGTGAATGGGTGAATGATGACATGTAATATTAAAGCACTTTGAGTGCTCAGAAGACTAGAAAAGAGATGTACAAGTACAGTCCATTTACCTTTTTATTTTATATCAGTAGAGGAAAATGTATGACCTAATAGAAATAAAAACAAAGCTCAGAGCAGAGGTCTAATCAGTCAGTAGAACTGAATACACCAGTGTGGGTGTTCTGAGGCTTTAATGAATATTAACAATAACTGATGTGCTTTCAATCAATCTTCTTGGTGTGCATGAATATGTCCCTGTGTAGACTAAGTTGCATAATCCATATTTACGGGACAATCTGAGCAGCATCAGAAAGACTAAATGACAACAACATAAAGCTACGGTGGGTGGGATTATAACTGAAAGTAAATGTACTGAAAAGTGAGAAAAACAAAACAAATACATTATTCATTGGTGATAGGCAAGACTTGACCAATCGGACTTGATCATGTAAATTCTTAGTTGGGGACCCCCCAGTCCCCGTCCTGACACGGAGGGGACTGTTTTACTGGGAGATGGCAGCTGGCCAGAAGGACCTCCTAGTGGTCCTTGTCAAGGCAGAGCTGGATCAGCTCTTACTGAAAGTCCTCCGCTGTTTGACCAGGAGGTGGCTAAGAGGATGTGATGTGTTTACCCTGATGCACAACCGTTTGTGCATCATCCTCTTCTCCACCAGAACAGAGCTGGTCTTTCTGATCAGTTTGTTCAGTCTGTTTTGGTCCTCCTGCTCTGATTCCACTGCTCCAGCACATCTCAGCTAAAAATATTGTAGTAGTAAAGGAGTAAAGGAAGGACCTGATTTTCCTCAGGAAGTAGGGTCTCTTCTGTCCTTTTTATATTAACGGCCTCAGTGTTGTAATTTCCACTCTGTTGTCAAGGTGAACTTCTAGATACTTGTACTTGTTCACTTCCACCTCCTCTCCCAGAATGTTAAGTGGATCATCAGCAGTCCAGGTTCTCCTGAACTTGTTACATGTGTCTAAAATCGTATCTTGTTATTGAAGGGTTCACCTCTTTCTGATTTTTTTTTTTTAGGTGCATCAGTTCCAGAGGGCATCCCTGGGTGGAGCCCGGCTGCTAGAACCCTCCGCAACATCACCAACAACTCTGACATGCCGCCAGCCAATAGACCTGCCAACGTAGCACATGTAAGAAACAAAATGGTTCTCCCCACAAATGGAGAACAGCAGTGCTTCAGTTCTGGGTGCTAGGAGTTCTCCCTACCTGCTGTCACCGAGGCAACTTCTACCCGAGGGAGAGCAGGGCCACATTTCATGACTAATATTATTCAAGTATTACTGAATATGGACTAGTGATGACACCGAGGTGAAACACTGATATCATGTACATCAGTGCCTGCTCTAGGTGTTCACTTCTTTATCCTTGTCCTCCTCTGTTGTAGATCATCCAGAATCTGACAGCAAATCAGACGAAGCCATTGGAGCAGCAGACCAATCAGAGCCATGCTCCGACCCCTAACAGTACCAACCCTCTTCTGTTCAATCAGTCCAAACTGGCCGGCCAGCCCGTCACAGCAGAGCAGCAGCAACAGTTATTGCAACAGCAACAGTCACACCAGCCTGTCCAGCAACAACATCAACAGCTACCACAGCAACCGCAGCATCCTATGATGCACCTCCAGCAGCAGCAGCAGCAGCAGCAGCAGCAGCAGCAGATGATGCAGCTACATCACCAACAACAACAGTCACAGGTCGCACAACAACAAGGTTTTCCACAGTTGCCCCAACAGCAACAACAGTTTCTGCAACAACAGCAGCAGATGCACCAACAGCAGATGTTTTCGCAGCAGCAGCAGCAGCAGCAGCAGCAGCAGCAGCAGCAGCAGCAGCAGCAGCAGCAGCAGCAGCAGCAACAGCAGCAACAGCAGCAGCAACATGCCTTCTCCCAGCAGCTACGACCCCAACAGCTTTTGCGACCTGGTTTACAGCAGCTGCAGCAGCAACAGGCACTGCAACAACAGCTCCAGCAGTTCCAACAGCAGCAACGCATGCAGATGTTACAGCAACAGCAACAGCAGCAACAGCAGAATCAACAGCAGTTGCACCAACAGCATCTACAACAACAACAACAGCAGCAGCAGCAGCAGCATTTCCTACAGCAGCAGCAACACATACAGCAGATGCAGCAGCAGCAGCACCTGCAGAATCAGCAGCAGCAGGTTCTGCAGCATCAGAACCAGCAGGTACTGCAGCAGCAGCATCATCAGCAGACAACGCTGCAACCGCAGCTCCAGCAGCCTCCTCACATCCCACAGCTGTTTGGACACGAGCCAGGACAAGAGAGTGAGTACACCCAGAATCAGAGTGGAGGGTCATTATGCTCCGGACCACACTGTTTTATATATTTAAGATGAACACATTGGTCCGGAGTGAAATATTACTATGAGTCTGACCACTGTTACTCCACTGGTATTTACATTTGGATTTGGAAATAGATTTGTGGAAAAACCCAAAAGCTCTGTAGAATTACAATGTTTTGATTTAGGACTAGCCTGTCTTGATTGAGGAACTCAAGTGTCAGGATTCGAGACTGACTCATAGTCCCGTTTTCTGTGAGCAAACATGATGACGTATTTTTGTGGGCAGAGCGTAGTTTGAGTCAGAATCCTTCTCTGACCATGTTAGTGAATGCTGGCTAGGACGTTTTGTTGGCTTGTGTTTTTTTTTTAATTGACAGAAGAAAATGTTATTTATTAACTAGCCAGCTTTGACTAGCTAGCTATTCTCAGGCGCTCCGCCTCTCATCCCGGCCAACTAGTTTCCTAGCAGTAAGGAGTGAAGCTGAGGGACCTGGCGCTGCCGCTGCACACCAGCCTGCTGTTTTCAGTAACCAGTGTTACATTAGCATGAGAGAATATTGGAACTAGCAAGGTAGCTAGCTAAGTAGTCAGCTGCTAAATTAGTAAAATGTAACAACTTAAGGCTCAACCACAGACTCCTACACAACGCAGGAAAGCACACTGCTATCAGCAGATAAATGACAGCTTTTTTGAGATCATTTTCTGTAACCAAAGCAAGAAAGCGTGGCTCATTGTGTAATAAGATTTATCCATGATGGAGACAACTTTGGAATAGGCTCCTACATATGAAAAACACACATTTCACCTATGGCCAAAATGGAAAGAAAAAGATGAATCTTTAAGTGTAAAGTCTCTCCTCTGTCATTTGATTTTCGAACAATTCTCTCTACGTTCTATGTAAAAAAAGTGTGTTTTTGAACATGCATTTGAACATGCAGATTCCCCCATTTACCCTCTTTCTCTTCTAATCCTCAGTTCCACAGGATGGCTTCCTGCTTGGCTGCGTGTTTGCTATTGCTGACTACCCAGAACAGATGGCTGACAAACAACTCCTGGCCACATGGAAGAGGGTGACTAAGCAAGATTATGAACGTCTCCATCTAGAACTGATCTGGATAAACAACCAGTAGCTTATGTTATGAGGGGTTATATTAATGATGAAAAATATGTGAATCATTTGGGCGTAGGTTATTTAACATTTATTTGTAAAAGACACAGAAATAGTGCTGAACAGCAAAGACGGAGAAAAACAGTAGAAGATGAATTGGGTTATGTTTCCTAAACCCCTCCCTCAGGTTATCCAGGCGTGCGGAGGTGCTGTTGACCCCACCCTGACCAGCCGCTGCACACACCTGCTGTGTGAGAGTCAAGTCAGCAACATGTATGTACAGGTAAGAATGTGTGCTATCAGAACATACACAACTCTCCAAACATTTGAACACTGCAAACTCACAGAAAACCCGAATCAGAAACAGGTTTCTGATTGAAGTTTAAAAAAGAAAAACAGTACAGCCAAAAGTGATGAATCATAAATATAAAAAATAAGTTAACAATTAAAATAGTATATACCATAGTAAATAATCTAAATATAAGTTTAAAAGAAAAAGAGCTGTACAGTGTTAAAATATAGAAGATGGAATGTGAAAAATGGTGAGCAAGGGATGCGCAATTTTATACAGTATGAAGAATATGTGTACGGAGCAAAACTAATGACCCTAGAAGTTATCCTTCCCACATCCATCTCCACTGTCTTTAGCGCGTTGAGATCGAAGTTAGTTGTCAGCCGGTCACTTGATGGTCGTTCTCCCACCGCAACACGGACCCCCCAAGCTTGACAGATCGATGACGGGAGGTGCAACTGTTTATGTACAGAGACAAAGAGTAGAGGGGAATAGGTGCAGATTTACATGGAACCAGTGCTTCAGGCAACATAAGAGGAGGAGACAATATAGAAGATAAAGAGGTGACAAAGTAAACATGCTGACAAGAGAAGGGACTGAGTATCTGAACGTTGAATTGTTATCTTAAGGGATAAGGTGAGTCTACCGCTGGCGGCTGGAAGTTTGAATCAATTTGCCAAAACATGGCATCTTTGTCACTGTTGTTGATGTTTGTGATGTTTTCTCTGCCAGGCACTCAGAGAGGGGAAGCGCTGTGTAACAGCCCACTGGCTCAACACTATACTGAAGAGGAAGAGGATGGTTCCTCCTCATCGGACATTACATCTACCCTTCGCCTTCCCTCCTGGAGCCAAACCCTGCTCTCAGCACGTAAGTCCACTCCCACAAATTCAACTTTGGTTCACTGAGACATCTTTGGTTCAGCCTGTAATTGGTTGGTGTACTTGATAAAGGCGCCGACTGTGGAAAAAATACAAAAGAGATCTCCCTTTTCTTATCTTATTTAAACCTGGTAAAAGAATGAAAGAGAATGAAAGTCTCCTCCGACTTTGTATTTCCAGGAATACTTCACATGGAAGTAACTAATCAGAAACCTGAACCACTTCAATTTTACTGTTATATCTGAAAGGAATATAATTCCTGTCAATTCTAGGTCATCTCAATAATATTTTCCCCTGAGAAAGAATCCAGGACACTTAAACTCCTTCATGTTTTTAGCCAGTGCTAGGGCCCTGCTTCACCTCGCTGTGTGCTGGATCTCCCAGGCTGATGGAGCCAGCAAAACAACATCACTAGCAAAGAGCAGAGGTCTCCAAAGTGGACACCCTCCAGTCTCACACTTTGAGATTCTGTGCAACAGGAGCAGTGACAAGGCACAGCCTCAGAGGAGCCCAGCGCTTACTTAGAATATTCTCTGTCTTATTTAGTTTCCGACACGTGCCTGTCATCTCTGACCTCTAACCTTTTCTCCGTCGCTCATAGATCATATCAGTGACCGGCTTTGTTGATGCTGACAGGGATGACCTGAAGTTGATGGCCTACCTGGCTGGTGCCAGATACACCGGATATCTGTGTCGCAGCAACACTGTCCTCATCTGTAAAGAGTAAGATTTTGGGCATGGATGATCAATTGTAGCTCTTGTAGCCACCTGGGTCTTACTGTTGTGATCAAATTCACTTCTCTGGGATACTGCAATGTAATGTGCTGAGTAACATGAGTGCTGGAGAACAGGAAGTCTTATTCAGTGAGGGCAGAACAAAATGAAATAAATGTGTTTATGTATCAAATATTAGTTTTCTGCCACACAGCCATGTTGGCCTGTGTGGAACTGTACCTGTACAGTGCTGATATGGTCCTCGTGCTGATCTCTCTTCAGACCCAGTGGGCTTAAATATGAGAAGGCCAAGGAGTGGAAGATCCCATGTGTGAACGCCCAGTGGCTGTGTGATATACTGCTGGGGAACTTTGAAGCACTGAGACAGATTCAGCACAGCAGATTCTCTATCTACACACATCCGGAACCTCTGGTGCCTAACCCACAGCTGGTCCAGAACCTGCTAGGTATGTACAGTTTCATTTGCCGCATTCAAAACAGTTATTTTATGTTGAATATTGAGTAATAAAAAGGCCTTAAGCTTGATATTGCATCTAAAGAATATTTGAACATTAATCTATCAGTTGTAATTGCAAAACATTGTGTGTGTGTGTGTGTGTGTGTGTGTGTGTGTGTGTGTGTGTGTGTGTGTGTGTGTGTGTGTGTGTGTGTGTGTGTGTGTGTGTGTGTGTGTGTGTGTGTGTGTGTGTGTGTGTGTGTGTGTGTGTAACTGTCCTGCATTGACTTCTATTTTTCTCTGCAGCTGCTTGGAGAACGCCGATCAAAGTATCTTCTGAAGCTTTGACAGTGAGTTTATTGAATCACCGATTCATGAGATGAACGCCAGCCTGTTCATTCTGCTGAAGTTGTTGCTGTATACACATAAAGACAGTGTTCCCCCCCCACTGTTGCTAATGGCCACCTGACTGATTATTAAGAGTTTATTAACCTTATTTTTAGCTCTTGTTTTAATGCGTTTTGCTTTCATTTACTGTCAAGCTGGTTCCTCTTCTCTGTGTTTCACGGAGGGCCGTCTAACGACCCGTTCCAGACAGTGTATGAAAATGATTCAGATTTAATGGAATGCTTTTTAGTGATTCGGATGTAGCTTCTACTTGAGAATGGTTCTGCCAGTACAAACATTAAACACCCAAAAGTGAATGATCTGTTATGTTTTCGTGCTGTTTAGGGTCTCCAGCTGCTCCAGAAGCAGAAGATAACTGACTCCACCAACCAGCCTGCAAACAAGAAGGCCAGGTCAGTACAGCAGATCTGGGTACAGGCCGTTTGTCACTATTTAACAACAGAGTCAAATCCGCATTACTGTCTTATGGTGATTTTGTGGGTAAAGTGAAATTGTGTCTGTGCAGACTGGAGGAGATCCAGTCGACCAATAAGAAGCTTCCCCCAGAGTCCACTCCCCGAGTCATGTTCACAGGCTTTGAGCCCACACAAGTCCAGCAGTACACAAAGGTAAAGTCAGCTTAGCACTCACTCAAACACCTCATGTTTCATTTTATGTCTTTGTGTCACTTTGATCCAGATCAGCATCAGACTTCTCAAAGCAATTTAAACAGGACAGGGACTAACCATCAGACAGGACTCTAATGTCACACTCACTCTGTCACCATCGAGAACTTTAATGAGGTCGCTAGCTCTCTGTCTCTAGACATAACTAAAGAGAATCTGTTTCTTCTTATAAGCTTCTCCACTGTCTCCTGCTGCTCCATGTTCTCAGTGATTGATGGTGTCTGTCCTCATCTCTTCCTCCCCCCGCAGAGGTTACATGCTTTAGGTGGAGAAGAAGCGGACAACAGTCAGAAAGTCACTCACCTGGTGGCTAGTAAGGTGACTCGCACCATCAAGTTCCTCACCGCCATGTCTGTGGTCAAACACATCGTCAGCCCAGAGTGGCTGGAGGAGAGCTGGAGGAGCCAGAAGTTTGTGGGTATGTGTTGGTCTGTGCGTTTGTGTGTGTGTGTGTCTCACTTTTTTCCTACTGAGAAGAATCAAAACGTGTTCCACACAGCAGTGACCTAGCCTTGTGTGTGTGTGTGTGTTGCAGATGAGCAGAGCTACACTCTGAGGGACGCAGAGGCAGAAGTGTTGTTTGGCTTCAGTCTGGAGGAGTCACTAAAGAAAGCCCACAGTGCACCGCTCTTCAAGGTTAGACAACAAGCCTCTCTCTGAAACCAGCTGGACTGGAGCTTTACCTGATGGACAGAATGATCCAGGAGAAATCTGTTTTTCACGGAGATCATTCTCACTGGTTGAAATGTTGGAAAGGCCCTTACGCAGTGGTGAAAATGTGTGAACCTGGATTGGTTGTGATGAATGTCTTTTTTTTTTTTTTTTTGTCCCTGTCCTTCACCGCCTGTTTGGTGTGATGGGTGATGTAGGGGAAGTACTTCTATCTGACCCCGGGGATCTGCCCCAGCCTCAGCACCATGAAGCCCATCCTGGAGAGTGCTGGAGGGAAACTGCTGGCCAAACAGCCCTCCTACAGAAAGATCATGGAGCATAAACAGAACAAGGTCCTTCAAATACCTGCAATCCTTGAATGCACCTGTCCACAGTGTGTCCTGTTAGGTCTTCTTGAAAAAGGTTTTAATATGCAACACAGTGAGGTTGGTCAAACAACAGTTAAAAGGTTTTAAGGGGTACTAAAATATCAAAGTCCTCACAGCTGATGGACGGTGATGTTATTTAATGTGCAATGTGTAATTCGGCATTTCACCTCTACTACTGGGTCAATACAATGTAAATGAACAGTCATCAGTTATACAATAATAAGACCGCTACTAACTAACAGCAGGGCAAGAATAAGTGAATTTCAACCGAACTGCTGAAACTCTTAGAACCAAAATAACAGTGCTATCTCATAATCTTCACGTGTGCCTGAAGTTTACATTGAAGTTTGTTTGTGCCACCATGGGTGTCTGTACGGTCCAACGTTCATCGTTTGTTTATTGGATTAAATCCAATGTGACAGAAACAAGACAACGACTAGTATTTTGGTTTTGTCCTCCCCGTCACCGGGAGACTACTTCATAGGGAAGACAACGGGTTGTTCAGGGAGACAGACCTTCAGACTGTAGCAACACACACACCATTGAAACCCCAGCACAGGGGGACTGATCCCAGGGGACTGATCCCAGGGGACTGATCCCAGGGGACTGATCCCAGGGGACTGATCCCAGGGGACAGCCCCGACTCCTTTCAGGGTCAGTAAACTTCCTGGTGCTTCCGTGACACAGGTTAGACCCAGCGCTCCAGCAGCCTGCCATGACTCACAACACTGGGTTTGTGCTGACTGAATGCTAGTCGTTACAGGGGAAGTACGTTTCTACCTCTTCCTCCTCTCATGTTGGACTGAGGGCAAACTAGATGGTACAGTGACTCACTATCGCCTCTCGTGGAACAAGTGGTATTGCAAGACAGGATGGGCCAAGGCTAGCTGGTTAGCATGCTCAATTCAGTGGATATCTCTGCAACAGAATACAGAGCAGTGCTCAACGTTAGTGCTTGCCCAAGGCAAGTAAAGTCTGTGTTTGAGCAAGTGGAATGCATCATGTGGTTATCCGATCGGGGAAAATTTGAAATAAATTTGATCTTTGTTAGAGGCCGATGTTCACAAAAACATGCGTTTGGAGACATTAATGCTTTCAAGTCGCCGATCCCTGATAATGTTACAGTGTGAACAATAAATCAGCAAGAGGAGAGCTAGTTAACGTCGGCAGTACAGTCCTGCTTGGCTAAATATTGGCGCTAACATCTGGAACAACTAACTTGTTCAGACACGTACACCTGTTCTATTGTAATTCATCGTTGTGAATGCTGCTCAGATTTATCACAGAGTCTAAAGGAGCAAATATACCGAGGTTCAATTCATTTACATCGTGGTGCGTTCACGCTGCAAAAAAATTGTATTGGGAGAAGGTAAATATTATTATCAGGACGTGTTCAAAATGAATCTTGTTTAATTAAGTTTTGGTGAGAAACTTAAATATATCCAGTTGTTTGAAGGAAATGTTTTCACAGCAATATAAAATAGATATTAGAGAAGGAGTTATGATTAGTTCAAAGCACTGTAGCTTTCAGACATGCAGTTGATCCCGTTAGTTCTTTTTTTATGTTTTAAACTAAATTCTGTCCTCATTTTACACATTGCACCTTTTTTTTAGGAATGATGATCATTTATTTTCACATTAGATTTCAGAAGAAAACTTACTCAATAACAAGCATTAATACTAATGAAGTTTATAGAAAAAACAGCAGACACAAAATGCCTCTGATTATTTGACTTAAGTCTGACTTGAATTTTATGAATTTATTCAAACTACATGTTGGACTTCTTTTGCAGAACCTTCCAGAGATCATCTTAATTTCCTGTGACAATGACCTCCACCTTTGTAGAGAATACTTCTTGAAAAACATTGGTAAGACAGACACACACAAACATACACACACACGCACACACACACACACACACGCAGTCTTCCTCCTGTCCTAAGTTCTGAGTAGTATCCACTTTTAGAAAACTATTGTAAAATAACTTTATATTAGATATATATACCAAACAGATCCTAAGAAACAGTATCAGGGCTGATTAAGTTCAAATATAGCCTATCAAAATCTTCTACTGTACTCTACTGTTTCTTTACTTTACTCTACTGTGTTTCTTTACTTTACTCTACTGTGTTTCTTTACTTTACTCTACTGTGTTTCTTTACTTTACTCTACTGTGTTTCTTTACTTTACTCTACTGTGTTTCTTTACTCTACTGTGTTTCTTTACTTTACTGTGTTTCTTTACTTTACTGTGTTTCTTTACTGTGTTTCTTTACTTTACTGTGTTTCTTGACTCTACTGTGATTCTGTATTCTACTTGTCTGTGTTGTGTATATCTCAGCCTTCAGTGCAGCATTTCACATGTAAATGCATGAAAATGTGTTTTTACATATGGTGACATTTTAACAAAGAGCAGTATAAAGAACTCCGATGTTCTACTAGAACATGTACTGATGTGTTTCTGATTCTGTCTCTGTTGTCCAGATGTCCACAACGCTGAGTTCATCCTGACAGGAGTTCTCACTCAGAAACTCGACTATGACTCATATCCTTTACAGCAGTAACAGGTCAGATCAAAATGCTTCTTTTAGGGACAGTAACTGCTCCTTTGGTGTGAAAGCTGGTTACAGTTAGTGGAGTTTTAGTATTTCCAGCCACGATGTTACACAGCTTCCACTACCAACTGTAGTACCTACTGATCAAACAGAAGTATGTATGTACGTTTATTTTTTGCACATTAAATAATGAAATAAGGATAGGACACACACAGAGAGAGGTCAGATATGACACCTTGATCTGTGTGAAGATGAAATAAGCTTCAGTGTACTCCGTGTATCCACAATTGACTCCAAGTGCTGATCAGACATCAGCACAATATTCTTCTTAATGTCACACTATAAAAACATTATCAGCAGCAATACGCATTCACTTAAGTGTCAGATTAAATTTTTTCATCATATTGATATTAATATTGCTTATTTAACAATCTGCTAGTGATCACTGTGTATTTGCTACAAATCACGTCCTTTGCTTTACTGCTGCTGTCCATATGAGCATGCTGCATTACACTGATCAATGTGTTTACATTTCAGTGTGGGACTAAAAACGTCTTGAAACCTTCAACACAGTCTTCACTCTTACTCTGACAGTCTAGTTAATATTTGAGTGATGATGTAGTGCCGACTCTAGACTTCAACAGCAACAATAGAAAACACATGATGCCCACTGTGATGATCACTTGAACAAACACACATAACTGTGTGGCAGGAACAGTGTGAAAACAGGGAGACAGCCGTCAGTAACGTTGGGAACAGTCCCATCTGACCGCTACACCTTCATGAGGCTCCATGTCTGACAGTTTTAGACATGGTCATTCAACTATTCTCATTTTAGAGCTTGCTGTTGAATTTGAATGTGTTGCACAGACAAGTGTATATATTACTAATATTTTTGTTCAGCCCATTTCAATCTATGAGGGTAGACTAAATGTTTGAGGAGGGTAGGACACCCCAACGTGTTGAGTAAGGATGCTGGTGTCTGTTGCCCTTTAGACCCTTTAGTTGTATTGTTACTGTGCCCACAGTTTGATGTGTGCTGTGGACTATATAATAGTGAGTTTCCTTGACAGTCACACGTATAAATTCACTTGATCGTGAAGCAATGATGACACAAAGAGGAGGAGGAGGAGGAGGATGATGAGGAACCCATCAGGAAGCCCCCTGTGTACAGTCCAGCCACACTGACTTTTCTATGTTTTTATTTCTGTGCATAGATCTCCAGTCATTTTGTAGCTTTTTGTTACCTGTTTGAGAATAAATAAATGGATGTTATTTTTCTGAAATGAATGTTTAAATTATGGAGGATTTTAACCTTTTTTGCTGTTGTTGAAATAGAATGTGTAAAGACTTCAGCTGATACACACTGCTTTTTGGAATAAAAACTGTACATTATGTTTGTGAAAATTGTCTTTGGCTTTGTTTGTGAGCTAAAAAAAAATAATGTCCCCCAAAATGTTTCTCTTTTTAGGCATAGTTAATGTCTTCAGCCTGTGAAATAAACCTTAAGTAAGAAACCTCAAAAATTGTCCATGCACAGACGTTTTGGCAATCAATAACTGAGCTAGGTTCGTAGGTCAAACAATCAACTCCCAGATTGGAGCTTAAAGAAAAAGTCACGTTTCAGAACAAAAGCTCTGTTCTCTGCTTCTTCCTACTTTTGAGGTTTAGAAAGCTTTCTTGAAGGTATTCCTCCCAGGTTTGAGCAGATAATTCCTGATAGATTTGATTTAATTAACTGGTAATGAGGGTCTGGGGTAGTTACTGGTGAAGTTCTAATTGCTGGCTGTCAGACAGATAGCCGGGGGTCATGTGTGGGTGGGGGTGCAGGGTGGGACGGGGAGGGGGGTGCAGAGTCGCCTGCGGTGCTGCCCTCAAAACTACAGCAGACTGAATTAGACACAGCCTGAGCCAAGGTCATGTGCTACATATTGGATGTGTGCTGCCAGCGCTCCTCATCGTGGATTACACCGACATGAGATGTGACATTCACTCCGTTAGTCTGAACACTTCATGGGTGTTAAAGCAAACCAAAGCTCTGCAACTTTTCCATTACGTTGATCCGACTAAACAAGTAGTAGCTTCACTATCCTTTATGTTTGAGGCTTTTCAGTGATTGGTTCGTTTAACAAGCCCTTCTAGGAATAATTTCATAGTGCAGTATTTCATTTATTCTTCACTTCCTTTGTGGGAGCCTGACTGAATGTCTCAGTGACAGTAACTAGTTGGATTTATTACTGGAGCTAACCATATTCTCCCTCAGTGTTTAGATGGACAGATTATGAGCAGCAGATGTTGGCACAACCTGACATTAGAATGTCAGGTTGTGTTTGGGAGAAATATAGTATACCAGCCACATTAATGTCTCTTTCTGGTATGAGTAGATGGTGAGACAGGTTCACCTTTCACACGATCTTCATACCTCACTTTCATTACTTCAGTTTTATTGTTTATTGCAGAAAAATCTTTACATCAGTATTTAGAACATCATGAAACTCCAGAAGTCAGACCAACAAAACTGTGTGGTTTGTTCACGGAATCTTCTACACGCTGATGAAGAATGAGCATAACAGCCTGTGGGATTAATAATAAAGCTGAGATTAAACCATGAAGATGCTCCTTAGAATGTCTGTGACCATGAACACATCAGGCATGAGCCTCTCCTCCTCTGACCTGAGATGCAAGTACAGTGTGATGAATCACATGGACAGGATGAGGTGAGGAGAGGTGCTTTCTCCTCAAAAGATGACTGCAGCTGGAAGAAGTTTTGTGTGATTCTCAAACAACCTGATGTACATAATGATGACTAATGAAAGCAAATCCTGACCAAATGTCTGTTTTGGAGTCTTCCAAACAGGTTGAAGGGCTCACTAAATGAGGCTAAACATGATGAATTATTGTTATGGTCTTCACTCTCCATCATCAAAACACCAATGAGGGAATCTGTTTCAGTGAGAGGGCTGTTGTTCTCTCCAGTAGAGTTCTACACACTCTCACGAAGCTGTTCTAGATATTAGGGATGGAATACTGCACGCCGGCTTTTCTTTTCCTTTACCAACACTTCTACATGTCAGTAGTAGTAGTAGTAGTAGTAAATACAAATGTTTTTTCACAATCTGGGACCCCAAAAGCTGCTCTTATGAACAGCTTAAAGCTCATCCATACAGCGCTAGTAAGTGATTGATTAAGCATTAGTAAATCATGTATTAACCATAAGTGTTGGTGGCAGCTTATAAACATTTCTATATCTATTAATTCCAGAGGTTAAAACTTTTTCTAATAGCTTGAATATGTAGCTTAACACCTTTCTTTACAGTTTCAAAGAGTTTAACAATGAAAGAAGTAACCAATATATGGTTAAAAAGACGCTGCAGGAATGTCAAGACTGAGACGTTGAGACAGGATGCTCTTCGTGTGCATAACAGAGTTTAACATGTTGTTGCTGATGAAAGCAGCTGATTCACCCCAGACGTCCTGCTGCCCCTGCACTGTTCATAATGACATCATCAGCTGAATGAAGAAATCCACATAAGCAAGAACATCTCTGAGCACAGAGAACACACACACACACACATACACACACACACACACACACACACACACACATACACTATTTGTGTGATCCTAATTAAGTCCAATTAGAAATGCAAATAAGGAGCCACATCTTTGATTAAGCAGCAGTCAGGCTCCTTGTTGGTTTGTGATGTCCTCCTCTGACACAGCCCAGTTGTGGGGAGAAGGAAGGAAAAAAGTATTGGGACACAGAAAATGTTGTAATTAATGTAGAAATGCTTCATGTGAGATATTTCTAATTAGTCCCCAGTCCCTCCCTCTGCTGCATCAGACACACTTTTGGCCTGCCAACTTCTCCGTGTTCCTCAGGATGCAATGGAATTACAGACTAATTACACAGAGACGGGCACTGGGATTCATCTGGCCCCGCAATTTACATATGAGCTAATTAGCATATGATGGAACTAATGACTAATAATTTAGCCAATTACAAGGCTGGGCTATCTCATTACACTTTTGGAATAAGGAGGATTGGAGAAAAACGCATTGTTCTAAGACTTGTCACCTTCATGTATCCAGGTTCAGTGTTCAAACACTGAGCAACTCCGCTGGACCAGCTTAAGGATTAGTGCCCTGCTCGGGGGCACTTCAGTAGAAGTGGATGTAGTGGTGAATATTAAACAGATCAGAGACCTGTCAACATCAAAGTACTGAGAGACTGCTATAACAACACAACACTATATATGACACGACAAAATGATGTACATAAGATCACACAACACACTATAAACAACATAACACAATACTATAAATAACATTACACTAAAGGACAACACAGCACTATCTATAAGATGACACAAAACAAAACAATATATATAATAACACAACACTAAATATAACATTACACAATACTATATATAACACAACAAAACAACGTATTTAAGATCACACCACACACTGTATACAACACTATATACAACATAACACAATACTATTAATAAAATAACATAACATACCACTATCTATAAGATAACACAACACTGTTATCTTATACTACACAGAGTATTTTATCTGGGATTGATTTTTATAGCAATATTGTTAGATTATAGTACATAAATATATTGACAAACAAAAGCACACAAATATGTGTTCGGCAGACTGATGAAAATGAAAATTTCTAAATTAACATTATAAATTCAGTCAATACATCCATACATTTCCAAAGGTTGCATTTTGCACTGAAAACTAAACACAATATATTCTAAATAGAAGTTACTAAATGAACCCGGCAAAACCATGTGCTGACAAAATATAAAGCATGAATTGCAGTTAATTTCAATTTCTAATAAACGTTTTTTTGAAAATTGGCCTGCTTTGTTGGCTTCTACTGTGTCTGGTTCCTATCTGTGGTCTTTTGATACAGCGTACATTGTGATTGAAGAGTCAAGAATGAGTGTTTGGAAATGACAAACAATTGACTTTGTGTCAGATTCCTGTGTCTGCTGTAAAGAACTGGTGTGTTACAAGAAGAGCCATGTTGAATTGCAAATTAGGTGCAAAGCAGAAAATGTGTTTAGACATTTGGAGACTTGATCTGAGGTTTTACTCTCTGTGACAGTGTCAGTACCAATAATGTGCTTTATGTGGCATTTTAGTGTGTAAACAATCTTAAAAAACGGTATTAGTCAGTTTCTGCAATCCGCAAACTGAACCCAGATTTTAAGGGGACAAGGCTTTTTCAACCCTCTAAACTCGATGGAACAGTGTGCCATATCATGCTGATCCTGTAAATATATTACATAAACTTGTTACAATAACATATAATGTAATGCATTAATGCTTATTGCTTAGTGTTTTGAAGCCCATTCACTCCCATTTCGTCCTTAACTCAATACAATGACTAATAGAAATCTTTTCAACAGTGTTGAATGAAACCTCACATACTCTATCTCATTCACCAATAATCTAACATCAGATGTTCTACTGCATTTCAGAGGAAAAATAAACCGTTCACCTGTTTATTCAATATTCAGATCGCTGGTAGATTAACCTTAATAAAGATAGACAGCCTGAGTCTGCCAAACCTTATATTCAGATTTATATTTTCAGCGTCACAGAAATCACATATTTTTCTTCAAGAAAGCATTTTTTAACATGATTTTATTACTTATTACTTTATATTTCCAATAATAACAAACTTTACCAAGCAGACACTCAGCATATATTTGACTCTGTTTTGTACGAATGTGCTTTGCAGACATGTTTTTGTTACTTTTACTAAAATATATATCAAACAGCCTACATATTAGTTTGAGTGTGATCTTGTGATTGGTAGTGAAGGGGTGTGTACTCCATGTGTACAGGTGTGAGGACAGTAGAGACATCGGTGTGTCTCTACTGTCCTCTACTGGCACAACTCAGCCCTCTACTGTGAAATAAAGCAGGACAGCAGCAGCTGGTATCTCAACACTGGAAGCCCTTTATTAGTTCTCCAACCTGACAGGAAGCTCAAGTGTATGACAACCAACCGCATAAAAAACTGTTATTTACAGCCGTGTAAACTCAACAAGTTTCAAACTGACAGAGAAAGTGGCAAAGGCATGCACAGGTTCAGATTCTGGTAAAACAACAACAACGACAACAAAGGAAAAGAACGATTTACATACAAATAAAGACTTGTATTAAACTGTGCCTTTAGGTTTGAATAATAAACATTCCAAAGTTTTTTTTTATACACAGACCACAGTAAAAGGTCCATACAGTGTGTATTACATCACATTGTCGAACCAAACACATTGGTGTTTTAAGCTCATGTTGCTGCCTTACAGAAAAGACTAATCTGTAAAAGAAGGGCTGACATTTGATGAACTATAATTGCAGTCCTACCCAGTCAGATGAGAAGATTAATCAAATCATCTCAGTGTTTTTCTCTGAGCGTCATGTACAACCCAGTGGCCAGAAAACATGTTCTGCAAACCCAAGGATACAATACATGCGGACATTTCTGAGCCATAAATACGTTTCATAAATATGTTACATATCAGCGTGTATCACACTTGCAGAAATACACTTTGCGACATGGTTAATGTTTTGACACCATTATTTAGGCAGCAAAGCACATTGGTTAAGGTTATAATAATAATAATAATAATAATTAAGCCTTTATTAGTCCCACAATGGGGAAATTATTTCTCTGCATTTAACCCATCCCAGAGGAGCAGTGGGCTGCAATGAAGCGCCCGGGGAGCAACTTGGGGTTAGGTGTCTTGCTCAAGGACACCTCGGCATGTTGCCGGTGGAGGGGTTTGAACCACCAACCTTGTGGTTACGGGACAAGCGCTCTACCTCATGTGCCACAGCCGCCTCATGTTATGAAAATATCCCTGTTTGGGTTCAGATAATAACTTAACAACCATAAATACAAGGTTATGCCACATTGTTATGTAACAAGCCCAAAGTCATTGTTTGCTTTTGGTTTCACACGGGACATGAAGAGCGGTCTTTAGGGTGAAAGTCCTGTTTGACCCATCGCCCAGCTCTCCTACTCGTTCTTAGTGCTGGTAAAATTCTTTAATATACCACACAATTTTCAATCTGAATTCTCAACAAAGTCACTTGCTTTGACCAAATGCAATAACGTAGACATTCAGAGTGTCCGTGGTTTGCAGAAGCGTACAATGCCAACATTTATTCCTGGCCACTGGGCTGGTTCACAGATAGATCCATGATGTGTTCAAGCTCCAGCTTCATCACAACTTCCAACACTTTCTGGCATTTTATCCTTTGACACCAACATAGAAAAGAAGACATTTGAGAAAGCTTGTGGAAGCCATACGTATAAGGAGCAGTTAGTGTCAGCCTCATCTGTTTAAGTTTGTGTGTGCATGCCAGTTCTGTTATCATTGTGAAAATGTTAATTGGTGTTGAGAAATTCTGTGAAAATTGGTGACAAACTGCAGGTGGAAAAAACCTTTGGAGGAAATGTCATTTCTGTCTGGATTATGTTCACTGTGAACGTCTTCTCCAGTGAACAAAGTGCTACGTTTGACTTTTATGTTTTGCTTTGCATACAGATACAAATGATATTTTCTCCATTAGGCCTCCTCTTCATAAACTGATAGTAGGATAAATGAAGAAATGTTCACATGCTATTGATTTATGTTCACTGACGGCTTCAATAGAAAGCTTGGAATGGGTATTTTCACTTTGATTGACCTGAACTAGAAGTTTCTGTGAATGTAGTAGACTCTAAGCCTTGCTATAGATGCTCTGAACGTACTTCTGTTCTGACAATTATCTTCTCATCTGACAGATTTCGCCTCGTAGAATGTCTGAAGGTGTCTGTGATAATGAACGAACTCAGCAGTGTAAATAAACTTGACAAAAAACACCAAGTTTTTTCTGTTTGACATCACCTTCTAAGACTCACTACAAAAAGAAAAGGTTCTGTATAAGCACAATAAACAACAGCTATGCTCAAAGACGCTACCTATGTCTAAAATACCTTTATTTCATTTCTATATTATACTTCATCTACATAAAAACTCTACACGTACAAATTTGACCTTTACAGAATGTATACCAGTTAAGTCTGTATAGGACTGTCTTTGGGTAAATTCTGCATGTTGATTACAACTTTTTAAAATCTTTTCAACAGTGTTGATTGAAACCTCACATACTCTATCTCATTCACCAATAATCTAACAATAATCTAACATCAGATGTTCTACTGCATTTCAGAGGAAAAATAAACTGTTCACCCGTTTATTCAATATTCAGATCGCTGTTAGATAAAACATGATACAGATAGACAGCCTGATTCTGCCAAACCTTATATTTAGATTTATATTTTTCTATATTGACCTGTGACATTATACTGTAAGGGAGCTACAGTGAAGCAATTCAATCACACTGATTGTCTGCAAGCATTCAAGTCCAGACATTCAGAAAGTATCCACTCCAAATACAAAAACAACTAAAGGTGCTCTCTGTTGCATTGCTGGGGTCCACCAGGTGTCACCCCTAAGAAACTGATCAAAAAGAAGGTTCAAACCCGCTCTGGGGACGGGTTGTGGAAAGGCTGGAAAGCTTGTTTGAAAATGTTCAAGTAGAAGCAAACCAAGCAGTTATATAATATCAAAAAAGAATCATACTTTTTATTTGACTAGATGTCTCTCCTGATGAACTAACCTTCTCAGCTGTAGCTCACAAGCCAATGTATTAATGCTAATAACTAGTAATGGGTGACTAGAGCACAACCAATACTGGATGTTTAGTGCTGAACGCTGTCAATACATGAGCTTAAACGTTTGAGGACATATCAGCTGATATTAATTTTCTTCTAGGTGTTATTGTATTGAAACAACTTAGACGTCATGTCAGGACTGCGTGTCTCAAATCATGACTCTCATGATTGTGTTGTTGCACTTGATTCATGGGAACAACTTGCACCATTTTTATTCTTATTGGTAGATGCAATTACATGCCTTAACATTTCCAGCAGAGCTCCACCACCTTTAACCTGAGCAGAGGTCCAATCAGCAAGCACAGATGAAGTGTAGAAAATCTTCTATAAACATTTTCAAAGTAAAACAGGTCGAACTGAATTCATTTGAACATACTCATTTGCAGAGCATCCACAGCCTCACTGGGTGACAAGCTAACAGGTGACTTCAGATATGCTGTGGTGATGTTACTGTAAGACAGTCAGCAAACGGCTTTACATTTATCCATCTATAGCCATGTTTCCATTCAATTGTCAACTTTTTCAAATGTCGCAAAGAAATGCAAGAAATGGTTCCATCAATACAGTCTATGGTTTCCATCAACTGGTTTTACTGGAATTAGTTTCCATTAGGTTTGAATTGTTCTTTCACATCAGCTAGTGTTGGCCATGTCTCACAGAGACAAGCATTCACTTGTTATGGGAAGAGCTGAGAAGACACTGACAGTAGAAACAGCTGATCAGTCATGTGAATATACTGTTCGCTACGTCAGAATTTACAAGAGAAAAACACCTCAAGTGAGCATATAAAGTTTGTTTCACAATGCAGCTTTTCAAATGCAATACTTCAAATGGTGCATTCAATTTGTGAATGGAAACATGGCCTATGTATTTTTAGATGGCTTGGTGTTGTGATTATCTGCTCGGCAGAGCTCACTAGTTCGTGGTGTTGAAGAGAACAACAACAGCTGATAGTGTTAATGAGAGCAACAAGGCATCAATAAATCTGTCACATTGAATTCTATAAACTCGCCATGCCTTAGTAAAAGGGATGGCCTGTTGCAAAAGTTTATTACTCTTCTACTTGCCAATTCAATATTGACCGATTTAAAAATTTGAATTTTCCAATATAAATTAAAAAACAAAGATTCAAAAAATATGAACAAGCCTTATAAAAATGTCTTTATGGTTCTTAATTCAAAATTCAGAGCAGAGGGATTGCCTCCACGAGGCTCTTAGCATGACACAGCTGAGCCGGTAGCTAGCAGCTAATAGTGCTAACAGCTCTAACAGTGCAAACAACAGCAACATTTCAGAAGAGCTAGCAGTGTTGGTGCAGGTTTGGTGCTACGCTTTGGCGACAATGTTGTCAGATGTAACCGCTGTAAGAGCGCAGTGCAGAGTTGGGAGCCCCACTTGCTTGCCCCACTGGTAAACTGGGAGCTTACCAGTGGGGTATGCACATGCACTAACATGAGATGCAGGCCAGCTATGTGAACAAAGTAAGGAGAGAAGCTCAGATCACAACACACAGAGGGAGAGAGTTCATCCTCTGTTTAGGTAGACATTACTCCACTATATCTTTACATAGACAATAGTTATTTAGTGCAAAATGAATGCTCTGAATTTCGTATAGAGAATCTTTAAATTCGGTAATTAAAGACTGTGATTAAGATATGTTCAGTCTAAATGAACTGAAGTTAACAGTGCTAACTAGTTGACGTGTTCCACCAGAGAGCACTGGTTTTAAATTACCTCGATATATCTTTGGTGTGCCTATGCTGCAGTTTATACAGCTATACAGATATATCTAGGATAAGCTAAAACCAGCCAATAATATCCACCATGCCATGTTTTGGTAGGGCTCTCTGGGTGACTGTGGAGCTGCACGTCATGTAGTACGAGTGTGGTTTGGACAAAAAAGTATATCAGGTCAAACTTTTTTTCCAAGGTTTTGCAAGCCACCTTTGTCCAAAAATATTGTAAGGTAAACGTCACACAATATTGCTGTAGGAACAGTGCAATTTGGCTATGCCCCATCCATTTCTTCTGCACTTACAATTTTTAAACACTGAATCGTAGAGGAAAACGTCATGCTGCGTCCTTTGAGGCTGTTGCCGTCGCGCGCAGGACCCGGCCAGCTTGGCTTCCGCTGCGTTTCTTGCCACGGCCCGGTGAGCTGGGGTTGGAAGCTGACATTTGGATACTCCTCGCCCCATGACTCACCATGGTGGGGAGGAGGGAGGAGGACGGGGAAGGAGGGGAAGAGGAAGAGGAGGTGGGGGACAGAGAGGAGGAGGAGGGTGAGGATGAGGAGTAGTAGCTGTGTGGGTGGGTGGCAGTGGAGGTGGAGGTGGAGGTGAGGACGAGGCGGTGCTGGCGTTTGCTGCTGCTGCGAGGCCCGTGTTGGGCCGGGCTGACGTTAGCGTGGGATGACGACAAGACCTGGCTAGATGAGGGGAGGAGATGACTCAGATTCAGAGACGGGATAAAAGACTTGTGAGGAGGAGGACTGGAGAAAGAAAATGAAGGCAAGGAAGGAGAGGGGGAGCGAGGTGGGGAGTCTGACAGAGAAACGGAGGAAGAGTTTTTCACCAAGGAGGAAGAGGAGAGAGGACACAATAGATCCTGTTGCCTTGAACGCTGGGCCAAGGAAGGACAAGACGGGCGGGAAGGACACGCAGGGGGAGACAGAATATATTGTTTCCCTGAGGAGGAGGTGGAAGAAGCTGAAGGTGAAGACGCAGAGGAGGAGGCGGAGGAGGAGGACGAGGAGGAGGAGGAGGAGGAGGAGAGGTTTTGGAAGCTATCGGTGGTGTCTGAGCAGTGAGGAGTGGACAGAGAGGCAGACGGGTGTTTCCCAGAGCTATGGCTCAAGGCTGGGATCTTAGAGGCACGCAAAGCAACGACAGAACTATCCCCGGCTGCTCTACTGCTTCTGCTGTCAGCCTGTAAACAGACACCACGCAACACGGCAAGTCAAAGCCAACACCTCACAGCCCACATGAGAGGAGAAGAACACTCAATCGACCACTCATACCTGTTACTGCTATGGCTTTGGCCAGCCCATACCTTGCTAAAGCTTGTAGTGATACAGTCTGTTTTAAGAGGCCGCTCTACCCACAAAGGGCTCAGTGAAGACGTCCTTAGAAAATAGATGGCTGACCATTGGTCACCAAGTCGGTCACCTGACATTCATGCTGTGTCTCCATTCAGATACTTCTGTTAGTACACTTCCATGTAGTACACTATGTACACTGTGTACTCAATGGCGAATCTTGACAAGGTAGTGTAGTCTCACATTAACGCGGCCGTTTTGCAATCACTGGAAATGACGATTGCAACAACTTCTTTTTAATAGCAAATTGCAACTGGACGGAGCATTACCGTCAGAATTTGACCATTTCACCAGCTAAATGATCTGCCTTCTTACTGTAAACTGAAACCCTTGTTTCTTAGCCCTAATCCACCCCTGAACTAGAGCCGACTCTGGTACTGCTCCCTCTACTGAAGTCCAGGGTGACCACCACTTCAGCTGACAGCTCTATCTGAAGTCATGCAGGAGAGGCAACGCTCAGTGCATTAGGGATTTACTGGTGACCTTTGAGTAAATCAATAGATTTTTGGAAATGCTGACTGAAGGCTTATCAACATTGACTGGAATAAAGTGGATCAATGGAAGTGACCAGAAGAATAAAGATCCTCCTTAAGGCCATAGAGAGACTCATTTAAAAGGGGCTTGAAGTGTTGACGTGTGATGGGTGGATGCTCCTCTCTACAAATGCTGCATTATAAAGAGGTTTTGATGGGACTTATATTAGTTTTAGATTGTATTAGTCAGGTCATTTCACACCTGAATCGTCCTTGATGAAGATCACATTCAGACATTGTCCAATATGTTTTATTCACCAAAAGGCATAAAAGCATCTCCTCCTTTCATTCAGATTCAGGTGAAGCCTATTCTCACTTATCCGTTGTACATAAAACGCATGTGTGCAAATGGAGTTGCTGCATGTGCTTCCTGATGTAATAACAACACATATGGTGAAGGCTTCCCCCATTTTTCTACTCTGTCACGTTCTCTATGTTTATGGTCATTGGCAGTATTTGACATTTTCTGTTTTCGGCTTAACTGCATATAACACAGAGACTCCTCTCTTACTGGCTGAACGTCATTCTAAATTAATGTTCATTTTTGAGTTAATGAGTTACTATACTGGCCAAAGACATAGTAATAACACACATGACTGGCAAAATGCAGCGCAATTTCTCCTAAATGAATCAGGATCAGTGTAGAAAAAGTAAAGTTATTATATGAACAATCTGTCTCTGCCAGAAAATATTAAAATATATATAATACTTTTGTCTCCTTACAGAATAAGTTGGATTTTTTTTGTAATCACTAAACATGTAATTAAAAATGTAGCATTGTTATTAAGAAATTTTCAGTAAACATTGGTGCCAACGAGCACAACATGCATGCAGAACTTAATGAAGACATACATGTGAGGGTTAATCATTGATGGATGTTTCAAGAGGATAACTAATATTTGTACATGATGGCTTCTGTGCGTCCTTGTTTGAGGAAAAAGAGGTTTTGCGAGTTTTTGAAAGCCAACTAATATTTCCACAACTCACTGCCAGATGAAGAACGGATCAACAGTTAACATGCAGGTTACATGCAGGTCAAGATCCACTCTCTGATCGAGAAAAATGTAAAACATTAACAGCTAGTTTAGGATATTGGGACATTAATGGGTACTATAACAAAATCAGGGAGTGTATCTTGAAATAAGTGTTACGAGTTGAAGAGGAATGTGACAGACAGATATAACTTGAGCAGGACCCACAAAATAAGACAGATATGCACCACCACAGAAAGGACCTCAACACATTAAAAACTCACTGCAATCACTAAAATACAATTCACTCTTTTGCCAAGCTATTGACTAACTACTCTCTAATTGATGGCCCCCAGTTCACCCTCATCTGAGCTATTTATTTATAGGTTGTTAAATTATAATGTCTTCTTTAGATGTCATTTCAGAAGACTGATTCTCTAGTTTAAGTTAGTAAGATGGGAATTTACTCCACAGGACTTAACCCCAACTGTAGCTTCTGCTTGCTACTTGCATGTCTCAGGGATGAAGTTAAGTCAATATGATTATCTTTTAATATACAGCAAGAGTCTACTGAGATTTGAATATTTGTATAACTACATGTTTAGCAGAATCTACCTGGAGTTTCAGAGGATAGAGTTATTTTAAAGTGGAAACATGAATGATTTTCTGAGGTAGGGATTTGTTTGTTTGAGTTGTCATTGACTGAATGATGATCAATGATGGGTGGTTTAAGTTAAGTTGACTTGAATGTACGTAGAGAATGTACGGATACTTCACAATAAAAGGCAAAAGGTTGTTTAACCTGCTATATGAGAAACATAAATCGAGAACCCATTTAGTGGAGTATTACCGTAATTCCCCCTCAGACTTTGCTGACTCAGAGCTGCTATGCTTAGATCTGTCAGAGGTCATTTACCTGGCTGGGCTGCTTCTGGGAGGCCTGCTGCTGGCCCTTAGGTGTCATCTCTGGTGAGCTAGAGGAAGACGAGTGGCCAGATTTGGTGTGGGATTGCTGGACAGAAGAGCTGAAGTTGCTGCTGGAGGTCTAGCAAGAAAATGCATGAACAACAGGTTATTTAATACAGACTGGCTGGAACTATGCTATCATTGAAAAACCTGTAGGAGACACTGCATTAGTACGATAGCAGCTGCAAAACTAATAAACAGTCAAAGGCATCAAATTCAAGCAGCAAGTTAAGATCAATTATGACATCATTGTATTCCAAGTTATTCAACCACAGTAGCACATGGAGGGGAAATATAGATATAGATATTATTAGATGATATTAAGCAACATGATCAAAGACATGATTGGATGCAAGCAGACAGGAAATTTGTGTTGGGCAAATTAGGCAATAAATGGGATGCATGAGTGGAAAATGTTTTACTTAGCGAAAAATTCCCCTTTACCCCAAGGCAGCAATTCATGGAAGGGAGGGATGTGCAGGAAAATACCAGACAGAACAAAAGTTCCTGGTAAGCACAGGTGGTTCATTGTGGCAAATAATTACAGACAGCCCAGCTGTCAAACTTTGTGCAGATAACACAAGGCAAAACCCTGTTTCTTCTTCAGTCAGTGTACACATTTACTGTAGTTATTCATAGCTACTGTCCTTTTAGCGGTCCTGAGCCAGTTGAATCTTGTTTGCTGCCTTTGTTATAGAACCATAACTGGTCATGTTTGAATGAGCAGAGATAACTGAGAAAAGGAAACCGTTCTTTGTAGAAAATATATCAACCTTCAGGCTACATGGTCAAACCAGTTCAAGTCTGTTCTGGTACGAATTACCACTTACTTTGCTTAGGGACACAAAATGACCCCTGGCTATGAAAGAAAGAAACACATATGCGTAGGGTCAGAAAGTCAGAGTAGAGAGCCCACCACCAGCCCAGCATCACTGAAGGAAGAGAGCTCCGCAGCCGGAGGAACATCAGACCTGTTTCTTGGTGGAGGTTTTCCCTGAGTCGTATGGAGGTTGTGGCTTGGCCCTCTTACTCTGAGGTGGATTTGGGCTCTTGAGGATCTGAGACGCTGGCCTCTTGGACGGGCTTCTCGCCCTCTCTCGTTTGACTTTGCCTTTAGGCTGAGCTCTATCACTGGAGTCAAAGGAGGAATCAGGGGACTGAGGAGGTGAGGACACAATGCTGGAGGGAGAAGAAGGGCCAGACATACTGTCCACACTGATTTCCGACTGTGTAATAGACTCTTCTAGACTGTCAATAGAGTCAACCGTACTCCTGCAGAGCTCCTCTACTCGGCTTTGTGACTTTGAGTGTCTGGTATCAATGGAAGGGGAGACCTTGATGTGTCTGTCACAGGCATTGCCTTCACCCAAGTTGAATTGTTTGGTACTGATGATCTCAAACCTCTTGGATTGATGGTTGGTTGTTGGCTTCTCAGTCTCCTTCAATGGCCGGCTGTCCGATGCTTTCCTCTCCTCTTCCTCATAGACAACAACCTTGAGAGTCTTCTTTCCTGATTTGGTCGTCCCTGTACGAATGGCCTGGCTAATTGCAGCCAGTTTGTTTTTGGGGAATTTAAATTTGAATTTCCTTTTGGTCTCTGGCTGTCTCAGCGAGTCTAGTTTACCCTGGTCTTGGTTTTGGGGAATTGAGACATTATGAGGCCCTATGAGGGTTAGCCTGTCTAACCCTGTATTTATTTCAGTAATGCACATTTTTCTCACATTCTGTTTCTCTTTTTCCTGTTTTGTCTCCTCTTCATCCACAATATTTTCTGGAGAGAGAATCCCATCAAGATCTTCCTCGCATTCTAAGATGGTAGACAGGCGCTTGTAGGCTGCCTGTATGTCCATAGGCTCATTCAAGATAACGATAAT
This sequence comes from Anoplopoma fimbria, assembly GCF_027596085.1. Taxonomy (NCBI): domain Eukaryota; kingdom Metazoa; phylum Chordata; class Actinopteri; order Perciformes; family Anoplopomatidae; genus Anoplopoma; species Anoplopoma fimbria. The sequence continues at coordinate 8,458,033 of NC_072451.1, read as the reverse complement.
AGGTTTCTTATCATAGTCATCAAAGTTCTGGAAACCTTGGTTATCATGTGTCTGATAAGTGGGTTCACCAGTGCTGTCGTCCCCATCTGCAGTCTGTATGTGAGATCTACTCATTTCATCAAGGTCTTCCTCTCTGGACTGTGTCCTGATTCTTGGACTCCTGGTCTTGGAGATTTTAAGGCTGATTTTACCAATCGGAGGTGGTGGGGGAGGAGGTCCCTCATTGTCCAAAATCTCGGGGCTCAGGCTACTTCCTTCTACTGTGTATTGTGATTGGTCCCTGGATACATGCGCTGTTGCCTCCTGGTTCTGCTGCTTGCTGCTGTGGCTGTAAGTCAAGCTGGGTGAAGGTTTTAGGACCGGAGAAGAAGCTAAACACTCCTGATCTGAGCTCAGGGACTTATCCTTCTGGAACTCTATCACCCTGTCCTCCAGGGAGTTTTCTTTTTGTAAAGTTAATACTACCGTCAAATTTGACTTCTTCTCAGTTGGTACCTCGTTATCAACTTTGTCATTAGCCTGGTCAGGACTTGTGATGTCTGACGCATTAATATTTTCTTTTTGTAGGGTAACAATTGTTGTACACTTGATCTTCTTTTCTGCTGAGGTTGGGGAGCACAACTGTTCAACTACCTCCTTGTTAATCTGATCAGGACTTTTCACAGAAAGATCTTTTTTTGAAACAGTTGAAACTCTAAGTACCTCCATCTTCTCAGTTTTCCTTTGGGTTGTTGTTGGAATCTCCTCATTCTTCTGGACAGTCTGAACATCTTGTAAAGCTGCAGGTGGTGGTACCTCCACCTTCTCTACTGTTGCACAGTTTAAGGAAGGCACCTGTTTAACCAGATTCTCTTCTGTGTCCTTCTTCTTATTCGATTTAACATTGACTTTCCAAACTTCAATGTGTTCTTCCAGTCTGGTTGCTGTTATGAGTTTATTAGGGCATCCATCTGTAATTCCAGTCTGCTGGGCTGACTGGTAGTCGGATGTTGCTAGATCAGAAGGCTTCTGATTGACCACCTTTGATGTTTGAGATGTCCTCACTTCTCCTTTCCATTGCTTATTTCCACCTGGTAAATTATTCTTATTTGACAGTATTGTAGTCACCTATAATTAGAAAGGGCAATATTAAACACTTCATAATTCTAAATGAAAAAAGTTGTCTAAAATTGTTATTACTAAAATACAAGTCCATTACCTACAAGATAGTCTTAAATTGACGAACTATTAAAAGTACAAATAAAAATAAAAGTTTTAAAATAAAGGTTAATTGAATTATTGGACAATCTACAAGAGGCACATGCACACCTTTAAACATTTTGCAGGTGCTGGGTAGTAGTATCTGTACAAAAGACAAATAAATACCGATACATTGCTGGCTTGTCACTGATATGTTATGTTCAGATGGAAAACAGCCCTGCATTAAAACAAAGCAGGGGTTGTGTTGTTTCAGGTTCAAAAGAGACAATGAAATATGGTCCAAGAAATCCAGTTTGAGTTACAGATCGGTTGGTGGCTTAACAGATGCCAAAACTGCAGAACGTTTTACATTACTAACACTCTGGAAAGTTATCACAGAGGCAAATTCCACATTTTTAGTAGCCATGATTGTAACGTAAACAGTAAGAACACAAGTCACAAAGTAATCTCAGGAATGCTCCTGTGCTCGATGTGATTGTTCACTGCAGCGTTTTGCCTGGATGGCGGTGCGCTGTGTTTGTGGAAACTTCCAGTACACCGGGGACGACTCTCTGTTAGCGTTCATTCAATCCTGGGAAAAATATGGACCCCAGTTAAACATCCTATTATGCATCAGGGACCCAATGGCGTTCCGACAATGGGCTAGAAAACTTCACACTGACATTTCCTCCCCCTCAGCTGCACCCGAGCCGGGTTCTGAGATAGGAAATCAAAACCACTCCCCCGCGCAACTGCAAGGGAGTGAACTAGACCCTGAGAATGGAAATTTCGCTGACGCGTTTACCCTAGGACAGACTAGGCTCCTGATAGAGGTTAAAGCACCCGATCAGATTGACCCTACTTTGGGCAAAGGTCCCCTGCTAACGTTACATGAGCCCCTCCTCACATCCTCCCCAGACCACGAGGCCGAAGTCAGGAGACCACTAGGTCTAGCGCACGGCAGAAGGGCTAGGGGCGCAGTACTAGCGACCAGAGAAACAGCAAGAGGCTCACAGAGAAGACTATTGGAGGTAGGAGAGGTAGAAGACGTGGACCCGGGAGAACAGGCAGGAAAACTGTATACATCATGCGGGCATGCCGTCCTAGCCGATCGTAGATACACCAGAGATGACCAGCCACAGCCGGCCGCTCTGGCTCGTATTTGGGCGGTCCTGAGGGGGTCAAAGGTTGGGCTACCGAGGAGTCATGCCCCATAATGACGATCCGCTGTAGGACACAGGGAAGAACCTATCAGGGAATAACAGTAAAAGTGTTGTTACAGGCTTTAGCACTGGCCATCCCTTTTGAGGGCCCACGTCCACTAGTCAGAATTTTGGTAGACAAGCCCAGCTTAAAAAACTATTTAACAGATAGAGTAATGGATGCCCATGAGGAATGGAGCAGAAGCTTAGACGGAGGCTCAGACAGCGAGGAGGATGAGGAAGTAACGCGCTGGAGCAGTCGCTCGAGACGCACCCCCACAGGCAGCACGCCGCGAACCAGCCCAGTTCGGAGTCAGCCAACGTTAGAGGTGCCGGACATAGCGGGATTGTCCATATCAGGTCCACGTATCACATCCACTCCTAGAAACCGAGAGCACACGGCCCCGGTGGTGACCCCACCAATCACTCGGTCACCCCAAAATCCAGGGGTACGGAGTGTTAGGTTCGCCCCTGATTTGGCCCCTATAGCTAGAGGAAAACACAGACAAGCTAAACCCATGACTCAGAAACAGTACAAGCCCAACCTGCTTCCAGCCGAGGACCCCACGTGGTATACCTCTGATGGTTATCCGTATAACCCCCAAACTACCTTTACTGATGAGGTAAATGAGGACTGGGGGGAGGTAAATCCAGATGAAAGCCTAGCCGAGTGGTATCCCGTGACCCACGAAGAGGCACGGTACTCAGCAACCGCGCCAACCGCAGCAGTAGCGTTGCAGCAGCCTAAAATACCCCAGCCTTGGAAAGGTGCATATTTGGCTGCAGGCTACGACTGGTTCAGAGAGGGAACACTGAGGAGAGATAGCGCGGTTCAGAGTCATTTGGAGAGCTCAAGGGCACCAAACGGCTATGAGCACACGCGCCTGAACCTGAAAGGCGCTAGATTACCCGTAGCAGGAGTACCCTCCTTTCAGGCACCCACACTCCCGACTCAGGTACCTACCCCCCTCCAAAGTAGAGAAAGCCCATCCTTCCCGACGTTGGCAACCCCGATCCCGACACCGGGACCCAATTTACCCAACAATCTTATGTTCGAGAGCAGCTCTCTTTTGCTGCCCTCCTCAACCCTAGGCTCGGTGTCCCCCCCATACAAGACCATCATTAAAAGAACTGAAATACCTCATCCCAGAGAGAATTAAGGGAGAAACAGACATTGAATTTTACACTCCGTACAACGAGGGTTCCCTGGTTTCCCCCGACATCCTAGCCGTTCCCGCTCACATAGGGTTCTTCCGCATACAGAGAGGTTGTAAACTGCCCCAGGGAATGACCCCCTGGACGGTCCTATCAAGCGTTAGGCTTTTGCCAGGACAGAGTTTACTGGACAAAAAGGTGGAGGAGTTAGTGCAAGCTGTTAGAGAGGGAAAGTTAACTTTATGCCTAGCTCTCTTAGAACTGTCTGCACTGACCCAGGATCCCCTTTACATGGAAAGAATTCTGGCCAGACTACCCAGCGGTACGCTTCTGGCCGCACGTTGGCGTTCGTTTTCATCGCAGCAGAAGATGGACGAGGCATGCGTGTGGGATACAAACCGGAAATTAATGGAGGAAAATAGACAAAGAACCGTACCGGCTAAAAGGCCAGAAACCGCAGTAACCGATGAGTCAAAAAACGAGCAGCGGGCCTTCGGGCCCAGGGCTCCCTTACCGTGTCAGAATCAAACCAGATCGCAACCTCAGACTCCGCACAGACCATCCCAAAACCGTCCTTGTCCTTTTTAGCAGTAGCTGGGATTAATTTTTGGATTTATCAAAATCTCCGCACTATTGGATACAACACTTGCTCATTGGATTAAGGGTTTTTATTCTTTTTCTCATTTTTGAAACTTTCTGTGGATTACCCTTTTTCTCTGTACTGGAACTAAAAGGAATAATTTCTGATTGGGATTAAATAAAATCGATTGGATTTATATCTTTTTATTCTTCATTTTTCCTTTTTGACGGAATAATCAGAATCCGAACAGAGGGTTTTTCCTCTCAGGAGGGGACCAGCCCCTGAGGTGAGTTGCAGGATATCCGCACTACGGCAACACAACTGATTTATAAAAATCACATACATTCACATTAAGAGAGAGACCTAGAGGGGGATTCCCCACTCTGGGTACGGCGACAATGAGCTGTTCCGGTTATGTTTATGCCATAGAGATCTTTTGGCAGGCTTGACTACCCTCAAAGGTCTTTTCTCTCAAAGCGGAGGTTTACGAGGTGCAATTGGTTGAGGCGCCATCAAAGCGCGGCCTTCCGAGGAGTCTCGTTCATCGCTGCGAAAACTTTAGAACGCGACGGGAAGCACCGGGAGCGACCGCTCGTGACAGTAATTTATGCCTTTCTTTTGTTTCTGACTTCACACATACACAGCAAAACTAGTTCTTCTTTGTAGTTAGTGAAAGAAATAGAACAATTAGGGGTAGGTGGAGGGAGACGGTCTGGTACACCTCCGCTCTCTGAGATCATCGTCACTCTGTTTTAATGAAGATGAACTCAGTCGTTCTAATTCACAATTTTTCCTATTTTCTGTATGAAATTTGAACGCTGCTCATAAATATGTTGACCAGCAGTCATTACAAAGCTGCTGAGCTGCAGATCAAATCATCATGTTTTGTTCCTGACCCTAGACAGAATGAACAAACAGACATGAAAGCAGCTGTGCTGTGAGACAGACAATACTGACGTTTAAAACGAACAGAAAGACATGTTATTGTCTGTGTGTACAGGTAAGCAGTCTTTATCTTTCTACACATTACCTTTGGAGGGGAGGCTTATGTATGTGCTGTATTGTGTTGTGTGTGTGAGTGTGTGTGTGTGATCGATCCAAGTTGAAAGAAAATGAAAGACTTGAGAAGACAAGGCAAGGTGGAAAGCAGCCGTTTATTAATTCATAAAAGGCAGTTCTAGAGCAAGAACAGTCCATGTGACCAAAGATCCAGCAGTGACAATACAAGAGACACTGCTGGGGGAAAGACGTTTAGGACAGTAATAGAAGAGGTAATCTGACAACTATGTTTTCCAAAAAGAGAGGCATGGACTTTACAGAAAGGTAGCTAAGGTTCACTGTGATTTTTTGTATTAGTTTTGCTTGGTGTTTGGGCAGTCTGCCTTCTTTCCAGGTTACATGGTGGAGGAGCTTGTGTGGCTCAGACTCCTGAGATGATTCCTCCTCTGTTGCTCTTCCTGAGCATTGTTTCATGTTTTCCCTGTAAAAGGCTTTTACTTTTCTTAGTCAATGGTCAAAGGAAAGAAGGTGCCACCACAGCACAATTCAAATTGAAATGGGCCCAAAGGTGGCTCCTGCATTTGTTTTAATAACTGTTATATCTGGTGGTATTATGCGTACAGGTGCATATCCAGCTTATCACAAACATACATTAAACATGGGGCAGGGTAGTGTCCAGTGTTGGTTTCAGAGACTGAGACATCTGTTACAGAGGGTGGGACAATGTGTGTGTGTAATGGTGGTTATAACAGGGGCCTCTCTGTGACTTAATTTGGCCCTGTGTGCACAGTTTTCCTGTGCAATGAGGCTTAGTCTGTTTCCCACCTGTCTCATTGTCTGTTAACCCGTCAGACTTTTTTTTTGTTATATCACTGTGTTCCCCCGATCTCAGCTTTGGTGAGTGCAGTGTTATTATTAGAGAGATAAAAAAAAAGGTTAGAGAGACAGAGGAACAAAGAGGCAACTAGTTATAAAAGCCTCAATGATGTTAATCCAGAAATGTTAGCTATTGTGAGTTAGAAGCAGGAACAAATTCAATGCAACCACAAATCATGCGAGCAAACCCATTGTATTCAGGTGTAAGTATAAGTATAATGTTGGATAATTTATTATCAAGGCACATTCCATTACAACACCTCGAGTGGACAATTTTAATCTCAACTCAAGTGATACTGTGATGGTCAACCTTGCTAGACATGAATGTAAGAGATGAAAATTAAAAAAAACAATGAGTTGTAAATATATCTATCTTAAGAAACAACAGGTTTAGTTTGGTTACAGATTGTTTACATTAGAACACAAATTCAGATTTGTTATTATTATTGTGGATTACAACGATCTCTTTCTTGCAGAAAACTGTCCTGTACATAGGTGTTCTGGACAGAACACAGTGATTTGACTTTACAGAACCTACAGTAAGTATTAAAAAAAGCCAGCACACTTTTTTAAATATGTATAATATGTCAGTTGTTAATAATTAGTGCTGTTAAAGGTTTTTCCATTTCTTTTTACCTTAGACTCCATCTCACTGCTCTGGAGCTCAGAGGCTGAAAGTTCAACCACATCTCTGCTCCCTTGATCCCTCAAAGTGCATTTCTGAAACACCTGGGTGAAAGGGTCAGAGGGTCCACGGTGAAGGTTAAGGTTCCGGAGGGTGGGGTCAGAGGCACAAGGATGGAATGGATTCTAAATACCTTTAATAAATGCAGTAATGTGTAGAATTTATGATCTGGTTGGTGTGTGTATATATATAAATATATATATATATATATATATATATATATGGATGGATAGATAGATGGATACTATTTTTGAGTCTTATAGTACATATGTATTGAAAGTGCATGATATTATATATCATTTGTGTCCAATTATCCAATTGTTAATAAAAGGTTTGGCTGAGAGTAAAGCTCAGTCTCAGATCTGGTTTCCTGGTACCTTCCCTAGTTGAGTACTTGATCTCCTTAAGTTTAAATCAACAATAATTTAGTTCACGTACCTGCAGCTCTTTCATGAATTTGTTGTCCTCCTCTTCTTCTTCCACATCCTCCCTGTGTGCTGAGGCTGTAGAATGGGTGGAGGTGGAACCAGCCAGAGGTGCAGGAAAACCCATCTGTGGTTTGGGTTTGAGCTCTGGAGGCTGTCTTGGGGGTTTGGGCTGAGGAACCAACGGCTGCTCTTTCTCTTTCTCACCCTCATCCTCATCCTTGAACAGATTCATGAAGTAGAAACAAAGAATAAATGAACCACTTTGGTGATTTTTTCAGTTTGTTGTTTTTTAGGGGCACAGCCTTTAGTTTCATTATTTTTTTAGACGTGTATCTACAGAAAACTACGTGCAAAGTAAACACATATTGGGAAGTATACTGGGAGTAGGATGATATGTTATATAAAGAAATTGTCAAATAATTATTCATAGTCATATCATCAGTTTGGCATCAGCATAGAACATAACATTTTAATCATAAACACTCATACAAAGAAATGATATGTGACGGGCTGGAGATGATCCTGATAAAACGTCCTCTGGTCTTTACTTTGGCTGCTAACATTAAGCTAACGTCACTTTCACAGACCGTGAGGACAAACTGCTGCACAGCCCTTAATACAGGTTATGTGTCACATATTGATATAAAAATAATATTTTTAACTGCAAGATTCCAGCATACTGTTTACTACTCCTTAGCTGTGGCTGTTAGCCAATAGCTGACTGATTGTGGAGCTAACCTCACATTGTGAAAATGACTTATATAACCCATTTAGATTGTTTATCACTAACCATTGTCTTGTTTTTTGAGGTGTTTTTTTAAAGCAGTTTTACTTTAAAATTCTTCTTCAAAATATGAGATTGTTGGATGTATAACAAAAAACAGACAAGAGGGCCATCTTGTAGTTTGGCCAATTTTAAGGACTTTAAGCTACAGCTGAATTAGTTACAGCTGCTATAATATGTCAGTGACATTAGTCTTTTCAGCCATTAATATCTGTACTCGCTGATGGCTGCCTCGGTGTGTTGGTGCGCATTGTTTTGTGTGTTTTTTATTGTAAATTCAGTTGTCTGCTGTGATACCTGGAACTCTTTCATCGGAGATGAACCCTAACCCTGACCTCCGTAGTTATTACGTTTTTAGCGCCTTGTCCTGTCCCACCTCAAAACCTTCACCAACCTTCTCCTGAACCCTACAGTTCGTCAACAGAGCCAACAGGTCTGTGCAGTCAACATGGCCCCATGTCATCCTCCAGCACCTGGACTCTTTCGGAACCTACGCCAGGATCCTGTTTCTGCTGCAGGACAATATCTCCCAGCTGCCCGACTCCACCTGAATGTGGATCGCAGACCTTCTGTCTGACAGGATGCAGAACATGAAGCTAGGAAAATACGTCTGTGACTCCCAAATCATCAGCAGCAGTTCTCCTCAAGGCTGCATTCTTTCCTCTCTATTCTTCTCCTTCAAGCTTCTGAAGTGTGCGGATGACACCACCCTCATTGGGCTTATCTCTGGCGGGGATGAGTCCATCTACAGATGGGAGTTTGACCATCTAGTGGCCTGGTGTGGATAAAATAACTTGGAAGTCAACGCTCTGAAGACAGTGGAGATGGTTGTGGATCTTAAGAAGAACACAGCCCCTCCCCCCATCACCCTGTATGACTCCCTATCAACACTGTGGAGTCCCTATGCTTCTTGGGCTCCATCGTGACCAAGGACCTCAAGTGGGAGCTGAATACCAGCTGGTTGCAACAGTGATAGCAGGTTGAAGAAATTCAACCTGCCAAAGACAATAATGGTGCACTTCTACACTGCCATCATTGAGTCCATCCTCTCCTCCTCCATCACCGCCTGGTACGCTGCAGCCACCGTCAAGGACAAGGGCAGACTGCAGTGTATGAATTGCTCTGTGGAGAAGGTGATTGGGTGAAATCTGCCACCCATCCATGAAAGATTGTGGCTGTGGACACGCACAAAAGCAGTTTCTTCCCGACTGCAGCTGGTCTCATCAACAAGGCCTGGGCCCCTCACTGACACGGACACTCATCCCAGCCCAGAAACAACACATTACATTAACGTCTTCACATCTGTCTCTATGCGTTACATTAACGAACACCTTCTGGATTTTGATCTCTGTACATCGCACATGTTGTATTTATACTTAAATCCACTAACTATTGCACATTCCCTCGTAAATATTTGGCAAATTTCTGCACAAAACTACTGCCTGTGAAACTGTTCAGCTCTTTCATTTTAGAGATATATTTTACATATTTCTAAAGTTTTTTTCTATTCTATATTAATGTTTATAGACTTTAAGTGGTCATTTTGCTTTTATTTTGCTTTTATTTTATTATGTTTAAAGTGATCCGTAAGATTTCAGTCCAGGTTGATTTAGCAGACACACACACACACACACACACACACACACACACACACACACACACACACACACACACACACACACACACACACTTACTCACACAAACACACCTACACGCACACACACATGCACACACACACACACACACACAGACACACACACAGACACATACCTGGGCTCCAAGCGGCTCTTTCCTGGTGGTGAAAATCACCTCTCCTGACCTTCCAGTAGTTAGACCCAAACTGACAGCATTAAACCTGGAAAGGCAATAAAAAATACAAAAAATCAATAAAAGGTGATTTCTAGTTTTTACCCTTTAGAAAGCCCAGTCAGCAGTTGATCCTCATTGCTGAACTGACCTTCGTGGAGGAGGAGGAGGGGGAGGAGACTTGCCGGCCCTTTCCGGACTCTGCTTCATCTCCTTATCCACACTGGTGCGGCGGGGTTTTTCCAACCGTGGCCGGCTAATGCGCTCTGTGCTGGGAGAAGCTGAGGTAGGAGCAGCTGATGGAGAAGCTGAGAGAGGAGCAGCTGATGGAGAAGCGGAGGAAGGAGCAACTGATGGAGGAGCTGAGGGAGAAGCTGATGGAGGAGGCTCCAGAGGAAGCTGTGAGGCTGCTGCTGAAGCAAAACACATCCAAAAATCAGAGTGATGAAATTGAATAATAATAATTATACGTTCATGGTCATGGTCATTTGAAGACTAAACCAACCTGTATCTGAGGACTTTAACTGGGTGGAGTCAACCTCACTCAGCTGGGGGGTCGTGTCTTCTTGGGAATCAGACGGACGTGCCTGTTCCTCTGCTGATGCTGTAGCTCAAACACAGACACAAAGACCTTTGTGTTTAGGTTGAATCCCCCAAAAATTGTACTACTTAATACTTAAAACTCACAACATTAAAATACCAATCACCATGTGAATCACTTTTAAAAATTGAGAAAAATAATTTCTATGCATTATATATATTGTGTAATGAGTCCTAATGACTCATAACTTAATATTGGCTAGTAGGATCCAAAGTTTTTTTCCCCGATCCGATAAACAAATACTTGATGAACAAACTGATCTGTTTAGTAAATGATCTCTCATGTATTCCCCTGTTCAAATGTGTCATTGTAGAGAGGCATTAATCACACCATATATCTTTACTAGTTGCATTATCCTTCATTGGTGGAGAAAATTCTCCTACTTCAAATGAAAAAAGAAACATTTGAAAAAGATTGTTTGTGACAGTGCTTAAAGGTGCAACATTTGAAATCCAGAGATGTAACATAGCAGCAAACAACTAGAGATATATTGGAGAAATGTCTACCTTAGCAGAGAATCAAGTCCCTCTCCCTCTGTCTGTTTTGCTATCAGACCTTCTCCATGCCTGTTACTGCATGTTAGTGCATGTAATACAGTAAGCTGCTTTACATCTAAACGCATATCATTCTGTTGATTTAGGAACATTGGGCCTCATGCAAGAACCACTGGTGCAAGCGGGATGATCATTTCACGAGTGGTCCAGACCTTTTGTGCGAATGGAAACACTTGTTTGACTTTGGTGTTTAAAATATGAGTTTAAAATGATCAAAATGAATTCAAAGAAAACGTAGAACTAAAATAAGCTTATATCATTATTGTTTGCCAACTGACTGAGAGGTTCAACAAAAGTATTATCTCTTTTAGTGTTGAGATATTTTGGCGTGAAGACTTGTAAAGGTTGGTAATTGTTAGAAAAACCCTCCGTTCTTCCTGAATCAGACTAGTAACAGTAAAAGCACAGATAACCTCACAGATAAGTTGTTGCATAAGGCCCACTGTGTTTTCAGTGAATAAGATTATGCAGGTCAACCTTGCAGGGTAAGGTCCGGAGTTGTATCCCGCTCTGACGTTGATGCAGAGCAACCCTCTCTGGTATCTGACACATTCAGACGAGTGATGGTCTTCATCAGGCTGCCCTGGGAGTCCTGGAGGACCCGGTCAAAGTCTGTGTTGGTGTTGGGGGATGGAGGCCGACCAGAGACAAGGCTGGCTGGCAGGTTGGCCTGGCTGGTGCTGGTCTGGTTCATACTGCTGGTCTGTACACCCAGACCGCCCTCTGGAGTTTGTCTCTCTGTAGTCTGAGGAGGACACACACAGTCACACAGGTGGACGAAAGCTGTGGTCTGTTTCAAACTAAGAACGGGTCTGAAGCTGTCGGAGAAATGTCATCTTTAGATCACATTCCTTTGATGATTTTCTGCTGACAAAAACATCTAGTTTAAACAGTGTCTTGTTTGGAAGTGGGCTCAGTTTGGTTATAAAAGTTTGATGTATATAACAGCTTTACCTCCAGCATAACAATCATTATATGTAAACTTTGGACCGGCTTCACACTGAAATACTTCCTGTTGAAATTATGGCTTTATGTCTCAAAACTTTAGACAACTCAAACATATTTTGATCTGCAAATTTGTTAATCAACTCATGGAGCAAATTTATTTTGACCACAGTTTGTCATTGCTCGTCTGTTCAATTATGGAACTACACAGTAAATACCAGTAGGCATTTGTCACCTATTGTTAAATACTACTGGAGTGTAGTTCAACAACACATTCATAAAGTGTGGCGAGCCAATAATTCCAGAATTAGTTTACTTTCAGCAGTAATTCTGAAGTTTGATTTAATCATAATAGACTACCACTATCGATTATATATTCAAACATCATCGGGACTCCACAGGTTTTAAGTATAGAATAAGTAAAGAGTTGGAGCAGTAGTTCAGACTTCATCAACTGGCCCAGTCCGAACTTCGATTATCCGACAGGAACCCCAAAGTTCCTCAACAGATAACTAAAGAAAACCCATTGATATTTAAACAATATGGGGTTACGATGTTGCAAATGGTCATAAACCTCAGAGAAGTCCATTTGTTTAGTTCTACAATATACAGAAACCTTTTGGTTGCAAAGCTGCTTTTGTAGGGATTATTACAATTCATATTTGAATCATCCATCCATCTTCCGTTACCGCTTATCCAGTTAAGGGTCGCGGGGGTGCTGGAGCCGATCCCAGCTGTCAATGGGCGAAGGCAGGGTACACCCTGGACAGGTCGCCAGCCTATCACAGGGCAGACATATAGAGACAGACAACCACTCACACTCACATTCACACCTACGGGCAATTTCAGAGTCATCAATTAACCTAAGCTGCATGTCTTTGGACTGTGGGAGGAAGCCGGAGAACCCGGAGAGAACCCACGCTGACACGGGGAGAACATGCAAACTCCACACAGAAGGTTGTCTAGCCCGGGAATTGAACCCGGGCCCCTCTTGCTGTGAGGCGACAGTGTTAACCACTACACCACCGTGCAGCCGATATTTGAATCATATAAAAATAAATGAAACTAAAATGCTGTGATAATTGGGTGCCTAGAGACCTATAATTTGGGTGAAAAACATTTAAGCCTACTGTATTTACTCTAAAACTATCTCTTGGAACTAAAATAACTATAAACTGAAAACACTGGGCCTTATAGATGTGCTAAATATGATTACTGCAACATGTTCAGCCAATGAGACTCTTGGTCTTGAAATAAATGCTGAAAAGATATCATACTTAAAAGTGACAGCACACTTCTAAAGATATTCAACATTTGACAGTTTGAGTATATTCTCACCCTTGAAGTGCCAAAGAAGCACAGAGTAGAGGGACACTGACCTGTTTCATGGGGCAGGGGTCAGCGTGGCTCTCCTGTGTTGGTGACGTCAGAGGGCCCTGTCTCCTCTGCAGGGCAGGGCTGCCCTCTCTGCTGCGAGGACTCACCTTCACAACACAACGACATGTGTCACACTCTACACTCCAGACGGCTTCCTCACAAAACACCTGTTAACTTACACAGGCTCACATTCTGTCATTATGTAATCATTCAGCAGATGGACTAATCGTCAGTACAGTACCTTGGCCACAGTGGGTGAGTCTCGTCCGTGGGTGGCGTTCAGTGGGGGGTTGGGGTGGTGGGAGGGCTGGATCACTGTGGCGGCTGTGTTCATTCTGCGGGCCATGATGGGGGACGCTGAGCCCGTCAGGCTGACCTCAGCCTGACCCCCGCAGAGAGAGGGGGTGGGCAGAGGAGGTCTGACCGAGGAACGAGGCTGGGGTTTGGGGGAGCTCTGGGGGCTCTGGGTCTTCTGAGGCCCCTGATCTGTTTCCAGGACCTTCAGAGGCTCCACCTGGGCTGATCTGGCTGGTATGTTTGACTCTGACACACTCCTGTCAATAACAGGGTGGGAAAAGACGCATCAGGATTGTTTTCCTCCTAAACATAATTGTTTTACTTCTGAGTGAAGAGAACGAGCACCTGCGGAGACAACTGAGGGCTTCAGTCAGGGCTTTGACCTTCTTCAGCATGGAGTCCATCTTATGAGGCTCCTCCTTCAGGAAACGCACCGCCTCCACCTCCAGCCTCAGGACTGAGCGCATCTTCCCCTGCAGCTCTGGAAACTCACCTGGAAGACAACCAAACGGGAGAGACTCAACAAAAATTACTCTGCGTAATTCTACATATCACCATACTTAACGATTGAACAAGGAATCCTGAACAGCATAAGCACTTTAGGAAATGAATAGATACAAATGATGTTTAGGTCATGTTCTGTTGTCCCTGATGTGATGAGACATTTTAATATAGAGAGTCAGTTTAACATTCTTTGATCTAGTTTTTTCAGTGTCCTACATACAGTTATACAGCTGCCCCAGCTGGGCAATAAGTAGAATTGATCATTGACCATAATCTTCACCTAACCTTCATTTACGGATATTTATGGATAAAAGTCTATAACCATAATAGCTATATATTAGATTTTATTTATATGTGTTTCGTATTTGTGTCTTCCTGTAAATGTGCTCTCTGTACTGTGAGTATACTGTGATCTACTGCGATCAGGGCTCAAATTCCTTGTTGTGTGTCAACACAATTGGCCAATAAAGTTGATCTATTTTTGATTTTTATAAAACCAATGAAATTCACATAAAAAACAGCTACAACAACCAATGACATCAGGCCAGATGTTCAATCCATCTAAATCTTATTTTACCCCTGATCACATTTCTTTTTCTCAAATGTGAGTTTGCAGAGACTACAGTATGCAGAGGTGAGCTGGTATTTTATGAGTCTGTATATTACATTTTTGACAAATACTGTAGGAACTACATCTCTTTCCTCTCAAGAAAAGATTCATGTGCATCTGATTATTCTTCATTTAGCAAAAAATGTACCGTCAAGTTCGTTCAATACCGATGCGATAACAACAGCAATAAAAAAACATCACAATTCGGTATTAGAGCCCTAGTGATGCATTTGGGGATTTTATTAAATTGGCCAATTTGGGTTTTTAATGGAGAAAAGTTATTAGAGCAATTTACGGCAGCCAATAAATAACAAAAACAAAACAAAAACAAAAATAACATCCTATATATATATGCATGCTATTATACAATTGAATCAGCCAGCAGAGAGACACCCTGGGATTCAACTCAAACCAACCTTTAAGGATGGCCAGAGCTTCTCCAACCCTCCGCAGGTTGACTGCTCCCTCCTCCACGTCTCTCAGAGTGATTGACAGCTGGTCGGGACTGGAGGCGGAGCTACGCTGCAAACGGTCCACATATTGCTCCAGTCCACTGTGAGGGGAAAAAGACATCAAACATGCGGCACTAACAGTCAGTTGTCATATCTGTCAGTTAGAAAAATCAATAATGTGATAACCCACTGTAGACACAAGATGGCAGCAGATACTTCCATTGTTCTGTTGGGGGGTCTTCAAATGAAGATAAAGATATTATGTGATGATGTGATATTATATTTTAAGAGCCAGATCTCTCTTGTATCCTCTGCTTATCTTGCACACTGCATAATATTTTGGCTTGTTGCAGTAACTCAAACTTCATTCAATCAAACATTACAGCAGTGGTGGTTGCAGACACACCTTGAGGAGATATGTACTCTCCTGAGTTCACCTTTCTAGCTTCTCATCATGGCCATGTCTTCAGCTTTCACAAAGGACATTTGTACTGTAACAGTAGGTCATGCATACAACTCTAATCAAAGATTTGCATAATATTAAACCACACTTTTTGGGGCTTTCTCCAGCTAAAAAGGCCACTGGATATGAACCCTATCAAGATTGTTGTACATTACGGATAATTAAACATGCGGCTTCTCTGCAGGATAATGTGAATGTCCACTGTAGATCATACATGGAGCTAGTAAAGTCTACTTCACTTTCATGGTTCAGCATGAAGGTCAAACATCCCTCTCTCTCTGCTTGCGACTACAGTCATTGAGATGGTTGATGTTGCCACTCTACTCAGTTCCTGCTCATACTACAGCCTCTTACAGTATCACTAACACTGCCACTGGTTTGAAAATATGTCATAATTTCAACATCATAATGAACTGAGTGAAAAATGTTAAAAAGTGAATATGACAAAAAGGTTCCAGTAGCTGCAGGATACCTCCTACAGAGTTAGAATCTCTGTTGAATCACTTATCTATGTGGTCAGTAGATGGGGGTCTGCTGTCAGTGAGTCTACTGATATGAGCACAGTGTGTCCTGGCACACACCATGGCTCCTTATTTAAAAGTTTCCTTAAGGAATAGAAAATGATGCATCCATTGAAGATGTCACATTAGAGTTATCATATCTCTATCATGAATTAGAGCAAGGTAACGTTAACAGGTACACTGCATGTTTTAGCTTTGTAGGTAAATAATGAAATAAAAGAAACATCAACTAGAGAAATTTTACTCACCGCACAAGCCCCACAGTTGTAATATATATATATATAGCGTAAAGCTACGTCAGTAGCGCCAAAAAAGTAAGCGATCATTTTTGTATCATGGAGTTAGCAACAGCAATCATATTTTTCCATATTAATTAAAAATAGCACACAAAGAACAAGAAAGAAAACATGTATATGCTTTGAGGACCTTGGCCGTCCTCACCATAATAACACTCCATAAGGAGCAACCAAATTCAGACTCTGGCTGTGTTGTCAGGTTTTGCACACACTATTTTTCTGAGTTTATTCTCATAAACATATGACTTTATAATCTTGCAAATTAGTTTCATATTTGTCCTTGTTGGCCCTGATACACTGACGTAGAAATTACTCATCATGATACTTGATAAATGCCAGGCTTCCGTTGGCACCGAGTCATCCGTGCTATGCAGTCAGTGTGTAGCTAACATGAGAATGAGTTGTGATGTCTCTGGAAACCCATGTCATACCCAATCAAATCACTTCCCATCCCCCGGCTCTATTTTTACCAATATGTTTCTTCACATTCTCTCTATGCCTAAAGATGTTGCCGTGCTGTGTCTCTTATGTCACCAATAATGTTCAGCTGCAGTGACATCATAAGGGACATGATGTCAGAGCGAATGTGTGAATGGTGAAAAGGCTAAATCACCACTTAAATTATCACAGCCACTAATAGAAAGCGCACATTTTGTAAAGTAAGGTAGGCAGGGCTTAGATTGGGATTTGTTGTGGGGGGTCCAGGGGCATCCTCTCCTGGGAAATATATTTGATAAAAAGCTCTTTTGCGATGCTTTTCATGCACTATGCCATCTTGGAAAAAACAATAACTACGTGGTTATAAACTAACAATGGTGGGTGTAACTAAGTACATTACCTGTAGCACTGTACTTAAGTAGAATACAATTTGAGTACTTGACTGTTTCTATTTTATGTTACTTTCCACTCCACTACATCTCAGAGGTAGATATTGTACTTTTTACTCAACTACATTAATCTGACAGCTTTAGTTACTTAACAGTTTCAGATTATTAATTATAAAATATAATCAACTAATGAATACCATAGTATCATAGATTAGCCAACAGTGGCCTTTATAAAGAAATTAAAATGAGCTCCACCTTTACCAGCTGCAATATTACAGTGATGGCCATATCAATGCATCAATTATTATAATTCTGTTTTATATATATATATTTCTATATATATTATTCTGCATCATGAACTCTTTACTTATGGTACTTTAAATATATGTTCATTCTTATAATTGGGTACTTTTACTAGAGTTATATTTTGTATGCAGGACCTTAACTTGTAAGTAGCACTTCTAGTATTGCAACTTTTAAAGTTCGTTTTTTGAGCCACGCTGCAACGTAAAGTAGCATACTGTTATGCAATGTGATGTTTGTAAAATGAAAAAACGGCACCTTCACTTTGGAATATTACAAAAAGATTGATTTGATTTTTCCTAACCTGTAGCTCTGCCATGTCTACACTTCCTGCTGTGAGTCACTCAGCGCTGACCCGCTGCTTGTGCACACACACACACACACACACACACACACACACACACACACACACACACACACACACACACACACACACACACACACACACACACACACACACACACACACACAAACAGTCTCATGGCAGTTTGTGAAATAGTCACGAAACAATCTACTGGTTTTGTGCTGAGCGACAGGATTTGTCCATTTCTTTCACGGTGTCAAACACTGGTCTAGTGGTTGAAAGTCCTGTGTTTGTTGGACACATCCACCTCCCCACCACCATAGGAGGTCTTCCTCCACAGCTATTACTACGCCACTACCTCTTTCCATGCATAGTCACGTACATGCCCTTAACTTGTGTGTCTATCACAAACAAAGGATTTTCATTGACTTTCCACTGTCATTGTTTACTTGCTGAGCGACACTGGTGGTAGGATGGCCTTGTCCAGTGATCCTCTGCTCAGCTTATTGTCTGCTGGAAATTGAACAGTCACAGCTCAATGAATGAAGGCGTCAGTTATTTAATCCCAGTCAATGTTTGAGATATTGGGGTCAGGAGGTCAGTTAGAAGGAGGGTGGCGGAGGAGGAGGTTAGGAACAAGGTGCCTGTTATGGAGGGTTTTTTTTTTCTTTAAACAATCTTATGTAACTTGTGTGGGACAGTGGCCAATGTGTCCGCAAGTGCAGATTACTTTTTAATGATCAATGCTAAGATTTAGTGTAACAGCGTTTTGCCAAATTAAGTCATAAAGTCAGTGAACTGACCAAGTAATGTCAATAACTAATCTATCATCTTCACATAAGCCCAGTAGCTTATGATACCAGACCAAGACTGTAGCAGCAAGGGTGTGTTTCATTGTTAATGAAATCAACCTTTCACTTGAATGACTGTACTACATCTTCTCTTTGGGTTACATAGTCTGTCTTCAAAACTAAACACTCAGAGTTCAATTCAAAGTCTCACCGGAGCTGTGTGAGTATTCTCTCCTCTGTAGCCAGGTAGTGGATCCTCTCCTCCTCCATCCCAGCTCTCCGTCTGTAGACCACCTCCTCAGACTGAGCCAGCCGATCGTACATCAGCACCACCAGCTCCTGACCTGCCATCCGCAGCATTGATGTCACGCTCTCCTGGTTTGACAGCTGGGACACAGGGAACAACTCAGGAGTTAGGATTTAACAATAGAACCTTTTATGCTGAGCTAGTGGAGAGGCAGTTTGGTCGGTAAATATTATAAATATTATTATTATATATTTTAACAACTACTGACGTCATTGCCAATACATCTGGTGTGGATATCATTGTCCCCAGAGGATGATTGTGATGGCCCAGGAGCTAACATTTATTGCCAGGCTGAAATGTACCCATAACCAACACTTTGTATACCTAATTCCTTAGACCTTTGCTCAGCATTTTATGATGTTTGAAGAATATATTTTTTTGTAAAACCCACATTTATCTAGCACCACCATCCAGGCAACATTTACACATGAGTGATACAAATATCTATGGACAGATTGTCAGGAAATGTACTTAATACTATCACACACTTTTGTACCCTCCCTAAAGTATATATTTTAGACAATGTAATGTGGGTGTACACTTCCTGAAGTGCTTGTGTGTTATGGATATTCTACTATAAGTGTGCAAGGATACAATAAAAACCAAACAATTGTTAACACATTATAATGTTCAATTATTGGCACTCAAAACAACAGATCAAGTCCCCGACTTGGAAAGATGGGAAATATGCTTGTAAACTCAGTTATTTCATTCTCATATCAGATCTAAAAGGCATCATTTAAAAGTTTGTTACAATTATTGTTGCACAGCGACAGACTCGTCTGTCAGATATTAAAGCACTGAGGCCTGCAATAGCATGGAGGGAGAGCGGGGTGGAGGCAGCATGTTTTCACACATAACTCTGTGAATTAAGGCTTCATCTAGACCTAACCAGAGTGGGCGATTGATGGACGTAGAAAGACTAGACCAACCAAGACGGTTTAGATGAGTTTTATTTTGTTTCTGTCGAATTTGAATGACGTTTTTTTTTTTGCAATCGTTGAGGAAAAAAATGACTGTGTTGTGTAGATGCTGCAGCCGGTAGCATCAATCATTTTGCTACATTTTTTGTATTAATTAGTTCTCTTTTCTTCTTTATTACTGGAGCACTTATTGCATATGACAGAATTAACTCATCAACATCAGAGAAGGAAGCTTGGGGATTGTATGTATTTGTTGGGAGCAGACTTTGAGCTTGAACAAAGTCTTTCATTTTGCAACAAATGGATGTTGTTCTGTGTGGTTATGTGAATTGTTTTGACAGAATGAACCCTGTTTTAAAAATCATACTCACCAAATGTAAAAAATAAAACTAGTATTATACTGATACCATAAAAGAGAAAAACACTCTGCTAATGCAGAGAGAATGTTACTGTATGTGTAGTTTACTGTGTGTAACTTGTTTCTACCAAATTCCTCTTTACACAACAGTATTTTTGATGACTCATCTTAAACGTAATGTTGGTTCCATAAAAGCATCAAATCAAATCTGATTTGAGATGAAGAGCTAACCCCGCCCATCATATAAACCCACACTTGACCGCTGGCTCGTGGGTGGCTAGCAGAGTGACATGTGAGTGAGAGGTGTGTGTTTGTGTTTAAGCTGGTAAAAACCATGTTGAGTATTGTTGAGGTCTAATTTATTAATTTCACCCTCATCTTCCACTCAACTCAGTATAGGTTAACAGCTACAGCTCTGTATTGTGTTGCATTCACAAAGCCACGCCCACTTTGAGTGATCCAATCACATCTTAAAGATTTGGTCTAATCACTCTCATAACTAACATTTTGTGTTTCACTCAGAAATTCGTTGTTTTGTCTTTCTAGCCAAACATCTATCGTAGTTGATTAGTTCGGGCGGGTGCATGGACAGGACCTTAATACTGCGGCTCTGCTGCCCATTACAACAATGCAGATAACGTCAAACAAGCAAGAATAAAGCTCAGTTCCAGCAATGTAAAACTGTCCTTTCCTTTCTACGGTCTGCTTCTTTTTGCATCCATTTCAGCTATTATCATGATGGTGAGGATGGCGATGATGACTGATGGTGCCTTGATTTTAATCAGTGAGTACACAGGTCAGTACCTGTAAGTGTCTGAGGTGGTTGAGTTGCAGCCGCAGATCACACACATTTCTCTTTGCTAACACCAAGCTCTGCTGCAGCCCACTGCCAGAGGGAGGGGCCTGGAGCGCCAGGGGGGCGGGGCTGAAGCTGTCAATCACAGCAGCTGGGACCTGAGGCTCAGATAACACTCCTGAAGGTCAAAGAAAGGTCAACATCATATTCAGAGCATGAGTATGTAGTCAGTGGCCGGTAATGTCACCATCTGTTATAGTAAGAAGATATCTCACCAGCTCTGTTGTTGAGGAGTTTGTGTTCTGTATTCACACTGAAAAGACCAACAGATACATATATATAATAAACATATCATTATTGATCTAGCCAGGGTTTACACACAGTATAGAACTAATTTCATGTTATTTCCTTAAATATTCAGAATTGTCCAGTACAGGTCTGTTGTATATTGAATATTAAGAATTATTTCCTGGTTCCTGAATCTTATAAACGTTCTCTACCTTCCATTGTTGGACACATTTAGTGGATGAATCTAAAGAACTTATTAGATGTGCTGCTGTTGGCTTAATGGGATAAAGGCAGATGGAACAGACCTGACAGTGTCCTTGACTCCTGGTACATCTGGACCCATAGACAGAGCACTGTGCACCAGACCTGCTAGACTGGCTATCTGCTCCTCCATGGCTTTCATCCTCTCACTGCCATACAGAAACACATGTTATGTCTCCATCACATTTAAACATGAGGTAGCTCTGCATTGTTTATATCATATGATGAGTTTCATATTCAGCTCTTTAATTCCACTGTATGCAATGCTAATATTTGAGATGGATCTCATCACTGCGTGGTATTTCTATGAAGATGTTTACAGATCTTGTACTTTAACACTGATTTAGCACTGACAGACCACATTCTATCAACTTTCCTGTTGATTTGAATCAGCAGATGTCACTATGCTCTTACCCACTTTATTTGATGTTTAATATAAAATGTCATTACAAGGGATTCCATTGGGCCATGTGATGTTTTAGGTAATATATGGGGCTCAACCTTAAAGAAGCCCTTAGCAGTTTTCTGTTAATGTTCGATGTTACTCTCCCAATCACATAGTGTGTATCCTTGAGGTCTAACAAAGAACAAACAATATTGTCACCAACTTGTCCTCCATAAAACCACCAAAAAACTCCTCATGGTACCCTTACAGCACATGTTGTTTGTGAGTCAAATGTAAATCCAGATGATAAGCTAAGTTTGTAATAGTATTAGAATACTTGAGTTGTGAAGATGTCCTCCAGGAAGGCTCAGTGGAATGGTACTGAATATACACCTGGTAAAGTACTCACACTGAAGTAATAAAGCGGATTACTCTGTTTTCAGCTCACCTCTGGGGGTTGCTGGCAGTCACATGTCCGGCAAACAGTCTCTCAGGCTGTCCCAGCGGGCTATCCACAAAGACAGAAGAGGTAGAGGATGAAGAGCCACTTCCTCTGCTTCTGTTCACGATCTCCACCGTGGCTCCGTTACTGTCCCGCCGCAGGGACCGGCGAATCGGTGACATCCTCTCTGGAGACACCAGGCCCACCCCTCCGATGATCTGTCCCTCAATCAACCTGACCTCATTGACTCTGTGAGGGGAAGGCGGTGGCGTTTTGGTCCCCAGTGGAGGAAGCTGGCTGTCTCCATACTTCCTGCTCTTCTGCCTAGATGGTGGAAAACCAGCCGGTTACAGGGTCAGAGTGTGATGGGTCAACTCTGGTAAAAACTATATTAATGTATTCCAACCAATCACTGATCAGTTCGTCCTCTCTGCTTACAGCAAGATGGATATTTACCCATAATTATCATGGGTCTGGGGAGAAAGGATGTATTAACGCAATGTTTTCATTTATCATAGTATTTATTACCAGGACTAGAAGTAAACTAGCTCAGCTCAGCAGCGGTTCACCTGATGCTCTTAAGTCCTGATATAGGCTTTGACACATTCTGCTCATGTCTGCAAAGCAATGGAGCTCAAAAAAAGGTAAAATGTTCTTCACTCAACAAAAAGAAAAAGAAGAAAGTTCCAAAGTTAATAAGACCCGCAGCTTTTGCAAAGAGGGCCTTTATATGATTCAGATTGTCTTCAAACATGAGAAGGATTGAGCGGAAATGATGCAGCATGTCATTGAGTTTTACTGATTTAAAATTTAACTGATTGACTGTTTTCTCTCATATAGTTGTATCAGAGCTGGATTATGTTACTGATAATACACATGAAATCACCTCAACAGGCTTTATTGTGAAGCAGTCACACTAAACACAACGTATTTGTCACTGAGGTTGGAGCTGACAGCAATAATCTGTAAATCTGTCAGGGAGCAACGGACCAGTGAGCAGCACACCTCCAACCGCTTTGACTATGTCCTCTGTATGTGAAACACTGTCTGTGTGTGTGTGCAGCATGAAATCAGATAACAGTTGTGATTATCACTGACTGCTCAGGAAACAGATTCACCAGCTGCTCTAACAGTGGATTTCTGACAGCGTAGATGCTCTATTTGATGTAGTATTAAACTGTACTTGCTGTTACCATGGTAACAGATGTCGCCAAATTAACCAAAACTGGAAACACTGTGTGAAGAGTGCAATGCAGAAAATGTGTTCTTCATGATAACGTGATATTGGTTTCATCCATTCATTGTCCAGCTCTGAAAAAGGAGAGGCAATAATAGGAAAACCCTTGTGGATCTGCAGACCTGCTATATACAGGTAGTTACTGTATGCTGCAGTTGCTATGGTAGCCTGCTGAATCCGGTCTATGACCTCTGTTAACCTCTCACTTCCGGATCTCTGCTGTCACCTCCTGCTGCACACGAAGTAGAAGTGACAGAGGAAGTCCAGCTGGACTGAAGGGTTATAGGTTATGCTTCCATGTGTTTGTGTCTGCATCGGGTTTAAATTAGTGTGTACCTGTGGAGGAAGCGGGTCTGCTGCTCCAGGTTCTCTCCGTAGCCCATCAGGGGTTTGATGGAGGCCCGGTACTGCTGCAGCCCCCCTGGGATCCCAGTGACCCCAGCGTCCACCATGTCTGCAGTGAGAGATGGAGGAGCGCTACACTGGGAGGAGGCCATGCTGAGGCGACCTCCTCCTCCGTCCTGCAGGGAGGAGCAGTAGGAGTCTGGGTATTGTGGTCCTCCTTCACTGCGCACCACCAGAGCCATGCTCTTACTGCTGCCAGCGTCCTCATCTGACACACACACAGACACACAGACACAGACACAGACACACACACACACGCTGTAAATGTGAACTGTTAACTTGTAATGTATTTCATGTATTATCTACAGTCAGAATCCAGAACTGTATCACCCATTAAGGAAACCAAGTCTGGTAAACAACGGACAAGTGGACTACGCTGAATAAGTTGAATGTTGTTGACCTTTTGTCTCTTTCACTGTTGCTGCTGTGTTTTTAAAGATAAATGCCATAGTAGTCTGCAAATGCCCAGCTTCCTCACCTATGTGCCCAGGACCACCAAGAGCACAGACACATTACTGAGTATAATACTCTTGAATGTGTGATCCTGAGCCTACAAACTAGAGGAGGTGGCCACACTAAACAGATGGAGGAAGGACTAACTGCTCAGTTATGTGGGAAGTCAACTCCAAAACAGTGCTGATGAAAGGGAAGGGAAGTTCTTTTTAAGACAGCTGAAACGTTTTTCATATCACAGGAAGTCACAATGCAATTTCATCTTGTTGAGAACAGGAGCATGCTCATATTTGGATTAACTGAGTGGTATGGAAACACCTCAGCCAAGACAGGAAACATCTGGACAACATGGTATACACTGCATTAAAATGTGCTATAAATAAGATGCTTTCATTAATTATTCATCACTCTATTTAATTTGACTTCCTTGGAAGTACAAGTATATGAGGTGGGGTTTGTGTTCTTGTTTTGTATGAGACAAACCAAATAAGTTGATATTGCAATAAAGTATTGATTCTTGAATCTTGTATTCATTCAACTGATTAGAATTAAGGCTCTGCTCTTTATTTACCCATTGCCATGGTGAACAGTAGTATATGGGCTTCATTAATGGCTTTTTTTATTCAACATTAATGCACTTGTCTCAGAGGTAACACACACAAGAGTAGATTGAACTAGAACTGAAAACTCATCCGGGGTTAATTAACTCAGAGTTCAGTTTGTTAAGCTGCTATCTGGAACAGTAGAGATGTTCAGAGTAGCCTCTGAACATCAAACTGCTTCACTGGCACTTCCACTTAACATATTTTAACTCTTACAGTTGGTATCAAACACACACAACAAAAAGTATAGCAGACCAAGACCCCTTTCACAATCTGTAGTTTTTTTTAATTAAATCAGTATCTAGTTGTGCATGTGAATGTTTTCAACAGGTGTTCTTGTTTATTAAGTGTTGTGTATCTCAGGCTACATGGGCTGAACTGATCAGATTCCCATTAGATGAGCATTGACGTGCACTGCGTTTTGTAAGCTTGTAAAACTGAATCAAAGAGGTTCACCCTGCAGGTATCTCACCAGGCCTCACGTCTCTCCTCTCCAGTATAGCACTGCTGCTGTTGCAGAGGGAGTTGGATCGCCCCGCCCCTGACAGGCGTTCCCGTGGTAACGTGGCGCTGCCTGGATCCCCCATCCCTGTCCTCCCCCCTGAGCTCCCCCCACTGTACGCCATCCTGGAGGGAGACGAGGGCATGGAGCGCACCATGGGTGGGGACATGGAGCCCTGCAGGTTGTGCAGGGTGCTGCGGCTGGATGACCCACGATGGACCGGACTGTGACTGCTGTACAACACCTCTTTGGAGATCTGCAAGAAACAACCAGAGTGTCAATATCATGGTTCAGCCATGTGAATGAAAATACTTATTGAAGAGTAAATTTAATGTCAACAAAGTTCACCAACCCAGAAAAAGTCCACAGACAAATACTATGTGTTTTGAAATACTGTACCGTATATCTATAAAAAAGTACATTACAGAAAGCCATAGATGTTTTGAAAAGGCATTCAGATTTCAATCTGTTGACCTAAATTATGGCTGAAAAAACTGTAGCTTTACCTAACTGCATTCATAGAAAGAAAAGAGTAAATGACGGATGCATGAATACATACAGATTAATGTAATGTTCATAACAGGTTTGCCCAGGCCACACACTACTGCTATAATTTTTGTATACAATTTTTGTTTTGTTTTGTATCAGTTAATTCATTTTAGTTCTGGTTCTTGATGTAGTTTTGTAGGCTTCAATTTGAGATATAAATTATCTTATCTGAACTGACATCAAAACTGCTACATATCACTGATTTATGATGATTTAATATCAAATCTATGGCTAAAGCTTGGTGGGATTTAGGCATAAAACAACTTGTTTAGGATTAGGTGAGATCATGGTTTGGGTTCAAATTAGTTGAGTGTTAAAAAAACCCCATTATTGACAAACAGCGTCTCCTGTGTTAAAGTCTGATGTCTTGTTGACTCATCCATCCATCCATCCAACCCGACCTCCTCTCCACGTGGACTCTGTTGCTCTATAATGACCTCACCTGTCTCCCTCCTTTGCTGCCACCATATCTACTACAGCTTCCAGAGGGCTGAGTCACTTCAACCTAAACACATGATGTTTTGGGGCATTTGCTGACACTGATGCTATCGTTATCCTCCGGAGGACAGTCAGTGTTTATTGTTTTAATTGGAACTACTACTACTATTTTAAAGCTGCACTTATCAATCTTCCACATGAACTATGAATCAAATTACTTTCTTTGACATGTCAGTCATTGAGAAGCTTCCATCAGAGTGCTTATCTTTGGTTTTACAGTCTGCACGTTTTTACCTTGTCCCAGCAGCAACAGGGAAAAGAGAGTTAGTCTCCAAATGAGAATAGTTGATATAAATATTACAGATCAGAAAAAGTAGCCAGTAATACACCTTCCATGCACTTATTGTTCATGTTCTCCCTCCCAAAAGAGCAGCCTCGAAAGACTCGATTTCATCCATTTTCCGTAATCCATCCATTTTCCGTAACCTGCTTATCCAGTTAAGGGTCGCCATGTAAATTTATGCCAGCTGAGGGAAAGCTTGTTTTAATGTGACGTCTGCTAGGTGTGCATGAGATGAGGAAACGACCAAACAACAAACCCAGGGCAGGAAAAACTGCTTTTACAGAGGAGCTCTGTGTAGGCATGCAGGAGTGTGTGTGTGTGTGTGTGTGTGTGTGTGTGTGTGTGTGTGTGTGTGTGTGTGTGTGTGTGTGTGTGTGTGTGTGTGTGTGTGTGTGTGTGTGTGTGTGTGTGTGTGTGTGTTGTGAAAGTTGGGCACGCACTGTGGGAAGAACTCAGAGTGTGTAACAATGCTCTCATGAAGTGAGATCAGATTGACTTCACACAGCTCTCCACAGCACTGACACACACAAACTATGAAGCTCTGACTGCCAGACTGATCCAGGAACAGCCAGTGCATATAAACCTCACAACTGTCTGTTTTCTTCAACTTCATGTTTTCCTGGACATTACCCGGTTGTATAAGGGCAAATGTTAGTATAATTAATGTACAGCAGAAGGTCATTTCTCATATTCTCAAGTTTTTCTACACCCACTCTCTATCAACATGCCCATTGTACCTCTACCTCTTGAGGATTTTCTCCCTTTCGTCTGGACCAGAAATCAGGTCTGAACTTGTTGCTTTTCATTCAAAAGTGTTGGTGTGGTCCTACTAAGCCTGTTTGACATATCAGGTTCTGCCATTATGGAGCTCTGTCAACCATTGCACCAGAAGCCAGTAGCTTTAGTATCCTCATCATTCTCATGTTGTGCTGTTACTGTTACTGAAACTCAAACAACTCTTATTTACAAAAAAACATTGTGGAAATTGCAAAGTCGGAAGTTGCCAAAGATGTCTGGCTGAATTTGGAATGATGTACAAGGAATCTAGATTATCAATTTGATGATTTATGTCATCCTTATCTGAATCGAGTGTCTCCTGGATGCTGTACAGAGCGTAAAGCCCTTACTGGGCTGTATGAATCAAACTGAATTGACTTGACTTGGTGCAGATGTACAGTATAAATACATGGGTCATTGCACTTACAAACTGTCCATTCATCTCTTGACTCCCTAGAAAATTGGTTTACTACAATATTGATGTAAACAATTTACATTTTCAGCTTGATGAGCTGCTATAACAAACATACAAAAAAGTAAGCTTTCTTAGAAGAATTTGACTGCTAGCAAGCTTTAAAAAGTTGTAGAAAAGCTACATGTCCCGAGATTTTATCTCAAACACTAAGTGCAGCATATTTTCAGCAAACTTCACCGATAAGTACAATTAATATTAATCAGACCAGGCTGTATATAATATATAATATAATATATGTATAATATGCTTCCTTTAGGGAATATTATCTGAAAACACTCAATAAACTTTTATTGTTATGCAGATGATACCCGTTTATATCTATCAATTAAGCCAGTGTGTTGTATCTCTGTTATGTTGTTCATTCTGTACACATGACATCTATTGCATTCTGTCCATCCTGGGAGAAGGATCCCTCCTCTGTCGCTCTCTCATAGGTTTCTTCCTTTTTTCTCCTTGTTAAATGTTTTTTTTAGGGGAGTTTTTCCTGTGCTGATGTGAGGGTTCCGTGACAGAGGATGTCGCATGTGTACAGATTGTAAAGCCCTCTGAGACAAATTTGTAATTTGTGATTTTGGGCTATACTAAATAAACTGAATTGAATTGAATAATGTATTTAAAGCACTAATACACCTTGAACTCTTTTACTCTGGTGGATACAGAGGTGATTAGAAAGTCGGTCTAAAACCCTCTATGTTATAACTTGACCAAATATGGTAAATGGACTGTACTTGTATAGCTCCTTTCTAGTCCTACGACCACTCAAAGCGCTTTAACACTACATGTCATCATTCACCCGCTGATGACAGGGGCTACCATGCAAGGTGACTCTAACACTAACTAACATTCACACACGTTCACACACCAATGGCACAGCCTGCAGGAGTATTTTGGGGTAAAGTGTCTTTCCCAAGGACACATCGGCATGGACTGCCGGAGCCGGGGACCGAACCACCGACTTGCAAGGTCATTCGAGGACGACCCTGCTCTCCACTGAGCCACAGTCGTCCCACAAATATGTACCCTATTTAAAAAATATATGTTTTTAACCACCTGTCAGAGGAATTATGAAGTATTGTTCACAAGCACATTCCCTGTTGAGACTGTCACGGTTAAACCACTTCTCAAAAAAAGCAATTTAGATACCTCAGTGTGTAGTAACTACCGACCAAACTCTACCTTTTTATGTAAGATTTTAGAAAAGGTAAATACTTTTGGTAAAAACAACAACATATTTGAGAGATCACCACAGCAAACTGCAAAGCTTACAATTTCATGTGCTCGCAATCAAGCACCTGCATGATGATCATATGGACACATCAGCCACTGTCTATCCCATCACTGCCTCCAGAAATCTCAAAAGTCACCTTGACCATGAGCTCTGAGCAGTTGCAAGTGCGAAGGCAGGGTTGAACGAGTGCTCATCCCAACTGCGTGCTCAGTGGATGTGCTCCCTCGCGAGGATGCTTTCCGGCTTGCTTCATTTACTGGTATCACGTGTATGCGCCAATTTTCTATGTACACTAATAAAAAGTCATATACGTTACGTTCAATTTAACTCTTACCGTGTTCCAAAAATGAAGTGGTCAATAGCTGATTATTGTAAAACTCAAGATGAGGGGAGAGAGGAGGCAGTGTCATTGATTAATACCAGTGGTGGAAGAACTACTAAGATCTTTGACTTAAGTAAAAGTGTTAATAACACAATTTTAAAAAAAAGCATTCCTGCATTCAAAATATTACTGAAGTAAAGTTTGTAAGTGTAAAATCAAGACAGTGAACTTTGCATTGTATTTGATTGCCTGATTATAAATAAATGTTGTGAAGAAAAAAGTCCACTATTTCCCTTTGAAATGTAGTGGAGTAGAAAGTTGCATCAAAATTGTACTTCAGTACTGTACTTGAGTAAATGTACTTAGTTACTTTCTATCACTGATTTATATGCTGTGACAAAAAAAGGGTGCGACCCAATCATGTGCTCATGATCTGGTCGAGGTCTACCAGTGCAAACGTTAGTCTGGAGCCCTCTGACCTCATTAGACAATTGGCAAACTTTCTGGGGAAAGCCTGGTCTGATTAGGAGAGACAGCATTCATCCCACTTCGGATGGAGCGGATCTCATATCTAGAAATCTGACCCAGTTCATTAGTGGACCTAATCCATGACCCAGAGTTCAGACCAGGAAGCAGAAGCAGAGTCGCAGTCTTTCACACTTCTCTGCGCTTCCATTAGAGCAATTACCCACCCAAAACCCTATAGAGACTGTGTATGCCCCACGGCCACTTCAATTATTTAAATCAAAAGTCAACAGAAGAGGAGTTATACAAAATAACCTAATAAAGGTTAAGGTAACCAATGCAACAGTGCAACAAAACAGGACAATTAAATGTGGACTCTTAAATATCAGATCTCTGTCATCTAAGTCTGTGCTTGTAAATTATTTAATATCAGATAATCATATTGATTTATTTTGTCTTAATGAAACCTGGCTGTGTCATGAATAATATGTTAGCCTAAATGAATCAACTCCTCCAAGGCACAGGCCGAGGAGGTGGAGTAGCAGCCATCTTTGACTCAAGCCTATTAATAAACCCTGAACCTAAATTAAATTATAACTCATTTGAACGCCTTGTTCTTAGTCTTTCAAACCCGACCAGGAAAGCATTACAGTCAATTCTATTTGTTATAGTGTACCGAGCACCAGGTCCGTATTCTGAATTCATATCTGTATTCTTATCAAGTTTAGTCCTCAAAACAGATACAGTTATTATTGTAGGGGATTTTAATATTCATGTGGATGTCGATAATGATAGCCTTTCATTATTAGATTCTATTGGCTTCAGTCAGTGTGTACATAAACCGACTCACTGTTTTAACCATACCCTCGACCTTGTTCTGGTATATAGTATTGAAATAGAAAATGTAATTGTCTCACAACAGAACTCTCTTTTACCAGACCATTATCTAATAACTTTTGAATTTTTACTACCAGAGTGTACGCCATTAGGCAAAAGTTTCTACACTAGATGTCTATCTGATAATGCTAGAGCTAAATTTAAAGAAGCGATTTCATCAGGGTTTAATTCATTACCATTGCTCAATATAACAGAGGACTCCTACGCTAACTTTAGTCCGTCTCAGATTGACCATCTTGTCGATAGTGCTGCATGCTCACTGCAAATTACACTAGACTCTATAGCTCCTCTAAAAAAGAAGCTAATAAAAGAAAGAAGTTTTGCTCGATGGTATAACCCTCAAACCCGAGGCTGCTAAAGGAAGTTTTACCTTTAGGTAGCAATTCTTTATTAGAAATTATCAATCTGTCTTTACTAATGGGCCACGTACCACAGGCCTTCAAACTAGCTGTAATTAAACCTCTTCTTAAGAAACCTACTCTTGATCCAGAGGAGTTGGCTAACTATAGACCTTCTACCCTGGAGTCTTTGTGCTTTCTCGCCTCGCAGGTTTCCATAAATCGTGGCTGTACCTGGACTGTGGTCGTGCCTCCTGCTATGGCCCTGCTGACACCAACTGCTACTACTATTATTATTATTATTAGTCAGGGTGAGGGTTCCGGGACAGAGGATGTCGCATGTGTACAGATTGTGAAGCCCTCTGAGGCAAATTTGTAATTTGTGATTTTGGGCTATACGACATAAACTGAATTGAATTAGTCCCACATTAGAAATGTCCCAGAGTGTCATCTTATCATCTTAGAACCATCGTTAAGGTTAGACCATTTCCCTTTCAGGCTGATAAACTATTGAATGCTTTTACAACCTGGTGGTTTGAGTATTGCAATGTGTTGGTTTTTGGGTCAAAACTAAAAAAGTAGTTGTGTACTTATAACTTGTTCAGAACGTAGCAGCTTGAGTAGACATCTAACTATTTCAAAGTCATTGCAGTGGTCAGTTTAACAGTTGATTCCTACTAGTAGTTAAGTGGCCTGGCACCAGCCTATCTTCTTTTCAGATACGTTCCCAGCAGGTCCCTCAGGTCATCAGCAGCTGGCCTCCTCGTCCCAAGGGTCTCAACAAAAATGAGTGGGGGGTCAGCGTTCAATTATTTCTATTGTATTGTTGTCTTTTATTTATAAATTGTAATTTAGTTTTTAAGCTTGAAGTTGACTGAACTCTTACTTCATAGTTATCCCAATCAGAACCATTTCATAATTTCTTATAATGATATTCTGACAATAGTATAGTTTTGTAGTAGTCAATATATCAGCTTGCCATGTGGCAGTAATAATATGAAAAAATATAATATCCTGAAATATAGCAAGTTGTTCTCATTTATGATTTACTGTGGAAAGATCCAAGAACTTATACAGTAGGTAAATATTGAGTTAATTTCATAAGCAGCTGTTGTTATATTCCAGGAACCTTTTTAAGAAATTACACTTACATGTTAGTTCCTGTCAAAGGAATGTTTGGTAAACTGTGGGATCAATGACACAAAGTGTGACCAAAGTGTAAGTGGTTGGAACACACAGAGTATACAGATAGACAGAGTGACACTCTCCCATTAGAGGCCGAAGGGTCACAGTACATCTGTGCTGTGGTTCATATGTCTATGTAATACATGTACAATATATATATGTTGATGTGACTTTGAGGTTAGTGTTGACAGCTTTGTTGATTGATTTTATTTTACAGATTTATGTTCTATACTTGAGAAAATGAAAGCCTTAAATTTACTTCAGCTTCTTTTCATATTTGTAGTTCAAGAGAAAACTAGAAACAATTTTTTAAATATATTTTTGACAAACAAAGGAGCAACAGTTACATTGATATGTAGCGGACATCCATCAAGACATTATAAACTTAACTGTCAATGAGACAATCTGAATTTATTTTCTCTCAGGAACTGGTGTCACCACCATAAAGGGCACTTAGTGGTCGAACTCTGTTTTGACCCTGTGCCTGGACTGTCTCTAAATAAGACCTGGGGTCACCACATGTTTTATGACTCCACCTTTCTGGGTTTTATGAGCATCCCTATCCCTGAGGACAAAGAGAAGGATCCAATTAAGAAACTTTTAATTAATATTTTAGTCCTAGTCCTAGTAAATTCATATATTTTATAATCTGTATTAAACGACTGAGTTTATAAGGTTATGTATAGTTAACTTCATGATAGCTAACTCATTAACTTATTTTAGTTTCCTGCCATATAACCTGATCTCAACCACAGCACAGGACAACAGAGGGGGGAGGGAATGTTCTTTCTCCCCCTTTTCTTGACCGCGGATCAGTGCTGAAATGTTGAGATTAATGTTATCCATTAATTTACTATGAATATAGGTAAACATACGTATATCTACAGAAATCTGTCTGTGCCATGATAACAATGTCTTTCTATGTTGTGCAAGTGTTTATTTAATTCTGTCTTTAATTGATCAGGTTTTATTCAGTGATTTATATCAAACTATTTGGCATCATTGTGCAGCTGAGATAGCACCTCCAAATATGAAAGAATTAAAACAACTTTATAAGTAACTAGTGTTAATACTATACTACGGCCCTCCTATGTCGTCTAATGTGCCGTGCAGCTCCGACCTGCGATGCATCGGCTTTACCTCCAATCTGCCCATCAGAGCCGTCAGGTGAAACAATACCATTGCAAGATGTAAACAAGTTTGATGTTCCTAGGCCAAATTAATTTAAGTCAAGTTATAAAATAAATAGAAATAGCTTAAACCTAAAGATCTGAATTAAATTTAACTTAAAACTAATATAAAGATGCTTCTCAACCTTCCCTGTAGCTTCTCAAACTCTCAGCTGCTGAACGGTGCATAAATCATTTGAACAAAATTTTATGTAAAACGTCAATCGAAGAATTCAATTTATCAGTCAATGATATGAGTCATTGATTCTACATGGTCACATTCAAACCTTTTCATTAGTTGTGGTTCATTATTCATTGTACTCTTCATCCTATTCTTTATTCTTTCCCTTTATTCTGTTTACTCTTCATCCTATTCTTTATTCTTTCCCTTTATACTGTTTACTCTTCATCCTATTCTTTATTCTTTCCCTTTATTCTGTTAATGTTATCATTTAGTAATTTATTTTATGTTTAGTAGTTTAGTTATGTAGTTTGTCTAATAAATATTTCATTTAAAAGGAACTTGATAATTTGATTTGTGTAATAATAAGTAACTGTTTACCTTGAGAAGAACTTCATAGCAACCCTGAGATTAAGATATAATTGATTAATATCACATTCTGAAGTTTTCCCTATTTTTCAAAATAGGGTGGCGCTTACCCATCCGTATTTTTAATAAATAAAAGCATTTATTTTGTCTCATTCTGAATATACACTGTTACATTCACGCTATGGATTATACAACACAACACTGAAGCAATCATTGTAAGGATTCAGATCAGAGTACTGTAGTGAATTACTGACATTACATTACGTCCATTTATTATGGCTATGGATGGTGTACTGTAATAATTTCCTCTCAAACTCGAGGTCTTCCTGAAGTTTTGCCCAACAACCTCACTGTCTGTCCTTCTCTCGGTTCCCACCATTAATCAAGTTAACAAGCATGTCTTCTCTCTGTGCCACACAAAGAAACATCACGACACATATGCAACTCAGAAGAATAGAGCCCAATCTTATATGGCATTCACTCTGTCCCATTTAAATCAAGCTTAACATGCTGGATGCTCTGCAGCTCTTCTCTGGAAAGTCCACTAAAATAAGAAAATTTCAAGATCAAAATTACATTTTAATATGTGCTGGAGCTCAGTGAATTAATTTATCAAGTCATTCCAAGTTTAGTGTAGTATGATGGAGCCTCACTTTGTATTATTACTTCCATCATAAAATATGTAGTTTTTTGATACAACTAGGGTCAACCACAGCCTCACACTCTCCAGCATTAATAAAAACTCCCACCTAATCAGCTATTACATGTTTCCAAACTCACTGTCAGCCCTATAAATGGAATCATGTTTAAGATTGTACTTAGACGTCCTTTCTCATTTTTTATTCTGGCACTGATTTATGCATAGAAGTATAATTTAAACCTTTTACCTTAAAAAGTATGCTATTAGTGATGAAGGATTTATATTTATCTCCTACTGAACAAAAAACATACTTCTTTTAACTATCAAACTATATTTAAAATAACACAAATATCTGTACTTATCTTTATTGACTTCAACGGCAACTAAAATCTACATCAGTAAAAGAAAAAATCTAATTCTATTCTCTTTAATATTAACGTGGGACTGAACTGACACTCTTTACTATTACGCCAGTAATGCAAGGTCAAAGACGGACACAGTCCTCCTGCTGGGGACTGAATATGACATCTGTACTGTCATCAGTGGTTACCTATTTTCATTATAAAAATAAGTAAGATTTCAAACACTGAACAAACACATCTCTTTATGCTATGAAATTGAAAATACCTAAATGCATAGAATTAGAACATATAAAAAATGTGCATAAGCAGGAGTTTCACTTAAGTCAGTTCCACTTTGGCTAAATGCCAATAAATTCTCTAAGTATTGCAGTATTGAAAGCAGCAAGGATAAGGAGTTGGGCGTTGTGTCTTTTTTCATCATCCCTGGGTGATGCCATCGATTGTGTGTGATCATGTTGTTACTATTTACATAACCACAGCAACGCCTACACACTGTCCTCCTCTTATACACAACTCTCTATCTTGCTTTGGAAGCTGACCACTGAATACTCGACTTTGCATACAGACCAGTCCAGAGCCTGCCTGTTAGCCTGTTTGCTTGTTAGCATTAGCATACGGCTGTGCTACTTGTGCAGTTTGTTGAGAATTTATACTGCAGTCTGTTTGATAGTACAGCTACTTTAAATTTCTGTTAGTGTTAATTATTGTTTTGCATTTGAATATCACAGAGTCATAATTTACAAAAGATATGCATCATTATCACTAATGAAAATCTTAAATTGAAACTATGGCAAGAAACTATAGGACTTCAACCACTCGGTCCAAATGTTCCCCTCTGCAGTTCTCTTCACATTCACACTTCATTATTTCTTATTGGGGCTCTTTGAACCATGAAAAATGGGACAACAGAGGTGAATCAAACATGTACAGCTAATCATTCTGTTTACCATCAAACTATAAATATGTATTCAGCCCCAAAAAAATCACAGTTGACGTTCTTTTCTTGCAGCACAGATTCCACCATCTCTCCTTACTGTTCCCAACGTGGTTCATGAGTGTATGTACAGACACCAATAGCAAACAGACTTCTCAAATGCACAAACCTTTGCTAGTGTATTCAACCAGCTGTAAACCAAATGAATACAGTACAGTGTGAAATCAACAAAATGAATATTTAAATCAGTCAATTTACCACACAATAGACTCACATTCTAGAGGCTCCACTCAGATCTACCCAGACCGGATGTTTGTGCTGTAACTTGTTCACTTTGTACAGCTCCTGTTCCAAACTACAGAACAACCCACGTTGTAATACGTTGTGATATAGTTTGTGTTGTTTGTGACTTACCTCAGCATGAACACAGTCAGAGACCCAGTAGCTGTGCAGATGAGAAGTGCACAGCAGCCTGAATGACTGAGTGGGTTCCACAATTCAAATCCATCTCGTAATTTCAAAAGGGCGTTGATCTCTAAACCTACACAGAGCCGACATGTCATAACACATAAACCGCCAGGAGTCTGAAAATCCCACATAAAATAAAGCCTGCAGTGTAACGTCCAGACCAGTTCCACAAGGAGAGCAGGCTGTCAATCACATCCTTGTTCCAGCACTAATTGAGTCGACACAGATTCCCCTCAACAACTAAATCTGCTTCCAACACAGCATCTTCTCTCCCCCCCACTCACAAACACACACCCACACACACACGCACACACACACACACACACACACACACACACACACACACACACACACACACACACACACACACACACACACACACACACACACACACACACACACACACACCCTCCGAGTTCATAGCCCTCAACAATAATCATTATGTAAACATGGCTCTAAGTTTTTTTCTGCATGTATTTAGTGACTTTGTATCTTTGGCTGATGATGAGATGAATAAATTCCTTCTTAAATCACATTGTAATAAAACATGTGCTCTATAATGTCCAGTCCACCACTCCATGGAGCAAATGCTGTTTTGAACAGTATTTTGAAACATGAATATATATGACAGATTAGTTAGGCTGAGCGTTTCATACTGGTGCAAATATGATATATATATTACACAGTTACAGTAACATTCTAAAAAAGTTGTATTGTTTGATACCCTGTGTACCCGTAGTACAATTTCTGGCACTTATGATATACGATGATACTGCCTCGCAGGTTCCCATGAATCAG